>NC_045788.1:130137045-130509782 GCF_009873245.2 Balaenoptera musculus | reverse complement strand
AGGCCATATATGCCAAACCCACAGCCAACATCATTCTCAATGGTGAAAACCTGAAACCATTTCCATTAAGATCAGAACAAGACAAGGTTGCCCACTCTCACCACTATTATTCAACATAGTTTTGGAAGTGTTAGCCACAGCAATCAGAGAAGACAAAGAAATAAAAGGAATCCAAATCGGAAAAGAAGAAGTAAAACTGTCACTGTATGCAGCTGACACGATACTATACATAGAGAATCCTAAAGATGCTACTAGAAAACTACTAGAGCTAATCAATGAATTTGGTAAAGTAGCAGGATACAAAATTAATGCACAGAAATCTCTTGCATTCCTACACACTAATGATGAACAATCTGAAAGAGAAATTAAGGAAACACTCCCATTTACCACTGCAACAAAAAGAATAATATACCTAGGAATAAACCTACCTAAGGAGACAAAAGACCCGTATGCAGAAAACTATAAGACACTGATGAAAGAAATTAAAGATGATACAAACAGATGGAGAGATATACCATGTTCTTGGATTGGAAGAATGAACATTGTGAAAATGACTATAATACCCAAAGCAATCTACAGATTCAATGCAATCCCTATCAAACTACCACTGGCATTTTTCACAGAACTAGAACAAAAATTTTCACAATTTGTATGGAAATACAAAAGACCCTGAATATCCAAAGCAATCTTGAGAAAGAAAAACAGAGCTGGAGGAATCAGGCTCCCTGACTTCAGACTATACTACAAAGCTACAGTAATCAAGACAATATGGTACTGGCACAGAAACAGAAATATAGATCAATGGAACAGGATAGAAAGCCCAGAGATAAACCCACACACATATGGTCATCTTATCATCGATAAAGGAAGCAAGAATATGCAATGGAGAAAAGACAGCCCCTTCAATAAGTGGTGCTGTGAAAACTGGAAAGCTACATGTAAAAGAATGAAATTAGAACACTCTAACACCATACACAAAAATAAACTCAAAATGGATTAAAGATCTAAATGTAAGGGCAGACACTGTAAACCTCTTAGAGGAAAACATAGGAAGGACACTCTATGACATAAATCACAGCAAGATCCTTTTTGAGCCACCTCCTAGAGAAAGGGAAATAAAAACAAAAATAAACAAATGGGACCTAATGAAACTTAAAAGTTTTTGCACAGTAAAGGAAAACATAAACAGGATGAAAAGATGACCATCAGAATGGGAGAAAATATTTCCAAATGAAGCAACTGACAAAGGATTAATCTCCAAAATTTACAAGCAGCTCATGCAGCTCAATATCAAAGAAATAAACAACCCAATCAAAAAATGGCAGAAGACCTAAATAGACATTTCTCCAAAGAAGATATACAGATTGCCAACAGACACATGAAAGAATGCTCAACATCATTAATCATTAGAGAAATGCAAATCAAAACTACAATGAGATATCATCTCACACCTGTCAGAATGGCCATCATCAAAAAATCTACAAACAATAAATGCTGGAGAGGGTGTGGAGAAAAGGGAACCCTCTTGCACTCTTGGTGGGAATGTAAATTGATACAGCCACTATGGAGAACAATATGGAGGTTCGTTAAAAAACTAAAAATAGAACTACCATACGAACCAGCAATCCCACTACTTGGCATATACCCTGAGAAAACCATATTTCAAAAAGAGTCATGTACCAGAATGTTTTTGCAGCTCTATTTACAATAGTCAGGACAATCATCATTTACTACCCAACATACTTGGCTTCTAGGAGCTTTCAGTCTTCTTGTTACAGGCCAACTTATAGATCAGCCTTCTGTAGATCAACTTTTTGAGTTTCCAGACCTTGTGAACAAAATGTTTGCCTCTATTTAAAGCTGCTATCGTAGCCTTTTTCAGAAATGTTAGTTCACTCCTCTCTCCATCAGCTCTTCATCCTTTCTCTAACATCAAGCACTGGCTGACAGACTAGTTCTTTCAGGCAGTGAGATTAATGAATGACCAAAATATTTAGTCCATGTCTGTAATTTTGTTGAAACAATTGGTTCACAATTACATAATTTTTTTCTTACAAGATGCATGGAAATTCAGTTTTGTTTGACCTAATAAACTCATTCACTCTTGCATCTGATATGTTCTCATTGTTCTTTATTGGTTTTAAGTTTGATTTATAATCTATCTCTGAGGCTCCGGGCCTTCAGAGTACTTTTTTCTAGGAATGGGTTTGGATTTCTTCAGGAAATGATGTCAAGCCTGGTGTATGGGAAATTTTCTGGGCACTCCATTGCCTAAGGGCTAACAAGTGTGCGTGTCTTCCACCAACAAAACTGGTAGGATTTTTATTATTGAGTATGCCCATAATTAAGTCAATATTCTCATTATGTTTTCAAGGAGGACACCTTGTTCTGACAACCATATATTATTTTGATTTTACGTTTTCAAAACAGTATTTAGTTAGAGTTTGTCCAGAAGATGTCACTTCTGGTGATGAAATAGTTATAGTATAACAAATATTTGTATAAATTTGATATATTGGTATGAAAAAGAGAAAATATGAAGTACCATGGGTTGAAGGACATTATGGTTGTCTTAAAATATATAGGAAATGGATTATTAAGTGTGTGTGTGTGTGTGTGTGTGTGTGTGTGCGTGTGAGAGAGAGAGAGAGAGAGAGGGAGATCTATTCATATCTGAGACAGGATACACTTGGGGTTTCTTTTAATTTGAACAAGTTATTTGTCTCAGCAGCTAAATGTAGGGCCAGAATTCAGTTAAAACTTTTTCATAACATACTTAGTAATAACTCTCCATGAGTGGGAAAATAAATATCAAAGATTACCATTTGCTCCAATCATGTGCTATGAATGTCTATTAATTTGCTTTCTTTCATCCTTAAGCTTTTTCTAAGTGAATTTGAGAAAAGAGGGCCTCTTTTCACTTATACTCAAAGACAATCATGGCTAAGCATAGGGGTGTGGGAACCAGGTCCCCTGTGTACAGAAATCTGCTCAAGAGACAGAAAATAAAGAAATAGAGAAGAGGGACACAAAGGTTCCTGCTGATCCAGGAGTCTCTGGTTCCCAGCATCCTTTAAGCCAGTTTTACTAGTCCTTCATGCACTTTGATTATATGGACCAATAAAGTCTTCTTTTGGTTTAAACTAATTAAAATAAAATAAGATTTCTGTTACATACATTTAATGTAATAAGTATAATTACATAATTATTATTATAATGAATAATAATGTGTCATCCAGGTGCAGAGTTACTCATTGACTTTTGTATAAATAGGCATTTAAATTTTTTATTAGTAAGATGAAAAGATCCTGTGTGTGTGAATTATTGCCATTAGCATTGAGCAAGAATTCTTCTTGAAGTAATGTGGAATGAGTAACATGTGGACTAAAGAAATCATTGGGAAAATGAATTCAAAGGGGTCACACTAGCATGGCCCATGAGAAAGTCCTGGGAACACATTCAGCAAACCTAATGGAACTAGAAGCTTCTAACTTCAAGTAAAGGAAGGCCCCAGGCCCACCAAGGAGTGATGAGTAGAGAGAAACATTTAAAACTGAGAACAACCCAAGATGGAAGGAAGGGATACCCAGTGACATAGAGGATCTAGTTCTGGAATGACTTGGAGAATTTCCCATTCTAATGGAATCTTTGAAGTGAGAGGTCAAAAACAGAAACAAGGAGCCAAAGCGTAGGAGAAGAAATGCATACATTAGAATGCCTCAATATTTAAACTTTTCAAAGTATAGTGTGAAGTTTGCAGGGGTCAGGCAAGATGAATACTCTTTGCATCCTTCATTTTCTGCATCGCAATATTTTCTTAGTATCACATCACTGCTAATATCTCTCTATATTTCCCATTTTTCTTGTCTTACCTATCCCTCCAGCCCTCCCCCCTCCCATCTCTCTCTCTCTCTCTCCCAGTGATTTTCCATCGCCTATGTACACTCTGTTTTTCTCCACATCCCCCCTCTAGGTACCAGCTAACATTAGGTGGGTGACTGACTTGGATGATGGTGACAGAGTGTAAGGGAAGACTGGGATATAACAGACGTTACAAAAAAACTCAGAGTGACATAGGGCACTTGCCTCTCCAGCTCACCCTGCTCGTTCACAACTACCCCAAGTCTAATGCCCTTTAACATCAGCTCTTTGTTCTGAACTCAGCTCACTAGATATGTTTTGAACTTTAACCTTACCTAGAGTTCTTCTCTGAAAAATGCACAATGGAACTTAGAAAAAACCAAGACCTTTGTCTTCTAAGAGTTAGTTCACATCTAGTGAGAGAGACAAATTTACTCCCATTATCTTGGTGGGAAGGGTGGGTGTGAAGGGTGAGTGTGAAGAGACCTTTAGGAAGAGCCAACTGCATAAGCTATGGCACAGTTGCTTGAAAGAATATGATGTGGGGTTTAAGGAGGAAAACTACAAGATCTGTTTTTCATTAAACTATGAGATGTGGACAATGAGAGGTAAGAAATTACATAATAATTAAAAGTGCAATTGCTTAACCCTACAGGTCCAGGAAAAGAGACAGAAGCAACACTTATGCCTGAAAAAAACTGAGCTTTGTGTCTGGGGTGACAAGATGTCGATGATCAACCTTAACATTTAATATGCAGGAATGATTTGGGGGCTCATGTTTCTCTAGGGTTGCAAAATCAATGTGATTATTTATGTGAGTGGGGACTCATTCAGTTGCAAATAGCAGTCTAATAAAATGCTAACACACACAGGGCAGAGTTCAGGGATGCAGTCTATAACTTGAGAGACAGTGCACTCCAAGAGAATGGGAGTTACAGTTCAAGTTTAAAATACTTTACCCAGCTACTCAACAGAAAATTATACCTCTCACCATGTCTTACATAGTGCTGCTCTGGGAATTCCCCTAACTGTGCCCTTAGGGATCTTCTGATATCCTAGTGTCCTGCTATGTTTGTTCTCATCCCATCAATTTGGTTTCCAGGAGCGTCTCATTCTTATGGGGACACTCACTTCAGGGTTGTGCAAGTGGTGGCATCCTTCAGTGTTGCACCTCAGTCTCTCCACTGGCCTCACCCCAGCCCTGGTCCTTGTCTGCATATACCTCTGCTCTCTAATCATGCCCTGTGTTGGCAGTCACATGCATGTCACTTGAGAACTGCTGCATTTTGCAGTTCCTACCAAACTCCTGACACAGAGTCTTTGGTCTAAGGACACAACGGTTGCCAACTGGGGGGTGTGGACTCTGTTTCTGTTGCCCAACTTACTTTCCCTTTATTTATTTATTTTTTAAAATTAATTTTGATTGGAGTATAGTTGATTTACAATGTTGTGTTAGTTTCTGCTATACAGCAAAGTGAATCAGTTATACAAATACATATATCCATCAACAAAGGAATGGATAAAGAAGATGTGATATATACATACATTGGAATATTACTCAGACATAAAAAAGAACAAAGTAATGTCATTTTGCACAAACACACTTTCTTCTATAAATTGTTTGTATATTTTACTAAGATGTCTGTATATATGGATTACTCATCAAACTGCTGCATGATCAAATTTTTCATGCAAAGGCTACACAAGCTTCTAGTGATATTAAACCCTTCCTACATAATCAACTGTTGTCAAATATGAACATTCTCTTACTGGACTGTGGTCTTTCCCCTGGATCAACTGTACTTGTTCTAAGATCCCGCATATAATAGGACAAGTAGCCATCTACTTAGAGAAAAGTAGCCTTTGTCCTTTAACCCTTCCATTTGATTAACCCACTAAAAATTATTCAATCTTAGAATGTTTTATATCAAGGCTTATTTTTGCAATGAAGTAGATCCTTACAAGCAAGTAGAAAATGACAGAGAAAAATAAGATTGTGGAGATTTATCTCATTGGCACCTAAACTGTCATTAGTGTGTGCATTCTGGTGTATTCTTTGAATACTCTGGGTTTTAAATAAATATTTCTTTTCCTGTGAAATATACACTAAATTTTCAACTTATAAGAATGTGGTTATATATAGGATTACTATAGGTAGATTAGAGTTCTGAAATCTCTTAATTTTCTCTCTTTTTTATGATGTCATATAAAGGAAAATAAAGTAAAAAATATGTTTGGAGTTAGGCTCTATTTCTGACTCTTCTGCTAACAAGATTTTGATCTTAGGGATATCCCTGGTGGCCCAGTGGTTAAGAATCCGCTTGCCAATGCCAGTACATGGGTTCGAGCCCTGGTACGGGAAGATCCCACGTGCTGTGGAGCAACTAAGCCCATGAGCCACAACTACTGAGCCCATGTGTCATAACTACTGAAGCCTGTGTGCCTAGAGCCTGTGCTCTGCAATGAGAGAAGCCACCACAATGAGAAGCGTACACACCGCAATGAAGAGTAGACCCCACTTGAAGAGTAGCCTCGGGTCTCTGCAACTAGAGAAAGCCTGCACACAGCAACGAAGACCCAGTGCAGCCAAAAATAAATAAATTAATAAATTTAAAAAAAAAAAGAGAAATGGAGACATTATATTAAAAAAAAAAGATTTTGATCATACACACATAATTTTACTTCTTTGGGTATCATCTTCCTTATATGTAAAATGAGATGGTCCTTGATGATCTGTGATCCCTAATAGTCCAACATTACTGACATATCCATATTATATGATAATAGTAGGTTAATAGTGGCATGTGAGAGGTGAGCTATTAATGTCCCCCATAATAGTTTAAATTCTTCTATGTTGTCCGGGGAGGGAAAAACAGAAGGAAAATGTTTAAAATGTGATGCAATGTAAAACATAATAGTGTTAAGAGAGAACTTTTCAAAAAAGTAAAATCAAGATCCTCATGCAAATGAAAAACACACATATTAAGTATTTTATTTAACTCATTAATGAATGAGGGGATCACCATTAAGAAACCACAACTGGTTCAAAGGGAACTCAAAGAACACACTTACATAGGCTGTCAGAGATGCTGAAATAAATTTACAAAGATAGATACAAAGTGGTTACTGTACACAGAGGAAAAAATCAATGGAACTCCACTAGACAGAAACCATTTTTATTTTAACAGACAAGAATCATTTGCATTATTATCAATTTTCTACAGTGTATAGAATTATACAAGAGATGAAAAGCAATGAAAAGTGACAATACCCTGAAACGTGAACTAGATCGGCCACAGGGTAATTCATTCCAACGTCCCTTATTTCAAAGTCTCAGAGTATTTTTTTTGGCTGACAACAGAATGTGAAATGAGTAACGCTCACTGTAAAACATAGTAATAGATGTATTGCAACAGTGCAAACATCATTTTTTTCTTCAATATAGAAACTAAGGAGAAAAAAGAAATTACACGATATCATAGAAGGATCTAGTCTATTTTATTAGTGTGCTCTTTTCTAGTGCGACTGCATCTGCTTGTAACTTGGAGGAAAAGATGATTACATAGGGGTGCAATATTTTGACTTGATCTTTCTTCCTGCCCTATTCCATCCCTCACGTCACCTCAATCCCTACACTGCTACTGTCAGCTTTACTCATCTTTAAAAACCTCGGATTTAATTAACTTAAATAACATACTTAAATATGAAAGAGCAAAATGGAGGTCCATATTTCTGATTCATTACACTTTTTAATTTTTCTAACATTAAAAAGTTAACCATTAGAGAAACGGTTCTTCATCTGGATTGTGGTCATGGTTGTGGGAAATCTAGACATGAAATATAATTATATAGAACTATACACATACACACATACACAAATGAGTGCGTGTTTAAACTGGTAAAACTGAATGAGATCTGTATTATAGCTAACAGTATTGCAGTGATGTCAATTTCCTGGTTTTGGTACTGTAGTACAGCTGGATAAGATGTCATTTTTGGGGGAAGCAGGGTGAAGGTTAAAGGGATTCTATGAACTATTTTTGCAAATTCCTGTAAACCTATAATTATTGAAAAAAAAAGTTTAATGAAAGTTAACCATATGTTGAGAACATAAGTAGGCTACTGATTGGTAAAATGTGTTATAAGTTGTATAATGGATGTTTCTGGAAGATTCATATAGGCACACTAATGTCTGTCAGTTAAAGTGACAAGATGCAGTTATCACTGATGTATGGGAGCTCCTAATCTGCTAAGGGTGAATGTGGGCCTTGGGAATAAAGTGAAAATTATAAAATTTATAAAGTGAATAAAGTGAAATTAGACATTGCCCAGAGTTTTTCTTTTCTTCCATGTTCCATTCGTGTCTATTTCAGAATTTGTAAGATTTCCCCATGAATCTCTACTTTGTTTCCTGATGGAATCAGTCAAATCTTTCCACTCCCATCAATCCCAAATGACTAAAGCCCCACTTGTCAGTGTTAATTTCTTGGAACACTGTTCTTAAGGGATATTAGTAGATGAGATACAGTGTTTGCATTTACACAATGAATATTGGACTAACCAAGTTAATCAGGTTTGCTTTCTTCCCCTTTCAGAGTTTTTAATTATGCTTTAGCATATTGTGAATTTCCAAATGAAGAGGGGAGAATTAGTGTTTCCTTCCTTCTCTTCTCCATGGTGATGTTGGCAGAGACACAGCATGAGTTTTCCTAAGTTTTTTGGTCCAGAGAATATTGTAATTTTTAGTAAAAATTAATTTTAATACATCCAAACTCCAGGTAATGAGCTATTTCTCTTATTTCAGGGAATTTCTGCAAAGAGATAATAACTAAATTTGTTTTTGAAATACACACTCCTTTTGGTACTTTACCAGAAAAATAATCCCAGTCACATAATTGAAGGGGAAGCTGTTATCACACCCATAATCATAAAAAGAAGTGAATAGTGGCTGATTCTGTGTTTTTAACAGCTTACTCTTCCTGCTGGGCAAATGACCACAGAGGTTAATGTCTTGACCATAAAATTGATTCCAGGGGACTAAACTTTCTGTGGATGAATATTGGATATTGCAAGGTGAAACGGTGTCATTGATTGTTCATCTTCTCCAGCTTATAAACCAAATTTGAAAAATACTTTCGCTTCAAAAATTTTAGGGTGATTTTTCACGGTCTATTACTGCACGAGGTAAAGCAAGAAAAACAAACAGTCAAACCACATTTAGCACATCCTCTGGAGCTACAAACTTCATTCTGGGATAGTGATGTGGAAATGTTCTCTTAATCGATTGTCGACATGTGGGGAGGAATGCTTTGTGCAGCAAGCCTGTCTTTATTGAAGTCATAAGATGGAATTCTACCCAGTAAGTTTTTCATTTTCAAATTCTAGACAAGAATGTGGTGTGAACTCTAAAATGGCTTGCCTTTACTTTCCTACCCAATACCTTTTGTCATGTGGTTTAACACTTTGCCTAGGATATTATCCTCTTTTTCTCCATTTTAATCCTATTTTTAAGCGTTCAAGAGCTTAGTAATAAAACTTCGACTCATCTGTGTCATGCGTTTAGTCCTCAGCATTTGTTAGCTTTATATTGTGGCTTAACAAACAGAAAGTAGGCTTGGGTAATGAAATATCTGAAGACAGAGAGATTTGGTCTCATTTTCTGGCTTTATAAAGTTTTTATTAAAATAATTTCTTACACATTACTTAACATATCAATAAGCTTTTTTTCCTGAAAAGTGAAAATAATACTACCTAATTCATAGAGCTGTTATGAGGAATATATATGAGAATTATGTAATGAAGAGTAGGAGTGTTTAGATTTTGAATTTATGGAATGTATTGTGCCTCAGACGTCTTTGTTCATATGAGCCCATTTCCCTTGATATATGATGTGATTATCATATATTTGGCAATTAGTGTTAACATATTAATCTCCTTTTAGCAAGCAGGAAGAGCATACAATAGGCTTTGGTCTGCATTACTGAGATTTCAAAATGTATGCAAAGGGCATCTCTATTTCAAGCATGAGCAAAACAACAACTGCTTTTTCAAATATGGAGAAAAATAAATGTGTTTTCCAAAGTTTACTTGTAACTAGTTTAATATATTTTCTTGCCTAAATCTTCACTGATTGCTATGTTGGGTGAGAGCAAAACAGGCAAAAAATATTCAAACCTTCCTTAAGAGGGTCCTTACCAGTTGAGAAACTACTTTGGATAAATCTCTATAAATCATTGTAGCATATGATGAGAGACACTGAAGTCAGAAAAACATGACTATGGAAACAAAGCTCCACACATTAGCCCACCAGATCCTATTCTTGGGGGTAATAGTACCAGTCATGTCTCTATCATGATTCTCTTGGGAATGTCAAACAGAAAATTGCTTACTAATGGTCTTGAAATTCAAAACAAATGAATACCATAAGTTATTATCATTGCTTCTTGAACTTTGAAGTCTTGCCAATATGAGTAGAGAATGAAGGCCCATTGCCTTCAACCTGCTGAAACAATGTAGAACTGATACTGTCCAAAGAATTCCTGCCCGTTGTCATGCACACGGTTCCTGAATAGCAAGCCTCTTTGCTAAGTCATAATGTGTTTATCAGCAGTGACTCCTTTTTCCCAAAATGCAACTGCAACTAGGATAGCTCATCTGATATTAGGTACAGAGTCACTAGGGATCAAGCCCATTAATAAGACAAAGGAATCAGTGCTGTCCTGTCTATTAATCAACTGACATCCCAACCTGGGCCTGGGCTCCCTTGTCACCCTCCAGATAATGAGATCACTTGATCCTCAGGATGCCTCAGTCTGGGTCCCCACTTTGGTTTCCCCACCTAGAGAATTTCCGAGTTTTCATGCTTCAGAGTGAGTCCTTAGACTATGTAAGTATTTTGATAATAATTTTTTTTTCACTTGGATATCAGTTTGTCTGCTGTGAGAGTGAACTCATTTAAACTGGGTTTAAGAAGAAACACTATGTATATTTGAATCCCTTGATTCTAACAGTTATTGGCTATTTGTCTTGTACATATTGTGGAACCTCTCAAAAATTCAATTTCCTTAAATGTAAGATAGAGATGATGATAGTATTTATATCAGAAGATTACAATGAGGAGCAAATGATAAGATATGTGGAGCAACTAGAAGAGTTCCTTGAATACAGAAACCACTCTATAAATGTTACCTATTATTGGACTATAAATGTATGTAACTTATGTCCAAAAAAATAAATGCATATGGCTCCCTTGACCTAACTCTCTGGTGAACCATAAACATCATATCTTTCATTTGGCCCAAAACCAAATATTTATGCTCTCAATTCCTAAACATTTTAAATATGCAATAAAGTACGCAATAGTATACTCCATTCCCTCCCAAAACTCATAAACATGCAAATAAATATGTTCTAATCCATTTTCTTTATAGTATAATTTTTTACCTTAGGTGTAACCTAATTTAGCATTTTCTTAATGCTTTATTTGTTTATTTATTTATTTAATGTTTCTTTTATACTGTGATTTTCCTGGGCAATCTTATCTCTGTGCCTTTAACTCTTGGTCTTCACTAGTGTCTGTCTACCCTCAGGCCACCAATTCCTATAGTTAGGTTAATCAAGGATCTTTAGATGTAATGCCCACCCTCACATAATATAGAAATGTGACTATCTGAAACATTGCTTTGGAATTTTTTAATTTGTTCAGCAATTTTCAATGTGCTTGAAGAAAATAATTTGGTATTTGCTTTACTGCTTATAAACACAGCCCCTAAGGGGCCATTAAAAATTTACATGCTATAAATTTGATAGTAGATTACTTTTTTAAAGTTTTTGGGCTAAAATTTCCATCTTCTTTTCTAATATAATTTAAGTCCATTTATATGAGGCATTCCATATTCACCCAGCTGGTAAAGAGAGCCAAGCAGAATTATTTTTCCATAAAACTTATTTGATTCTTACAGAGTATCATGATCAGGCAATGATATCATTGTATTTTATGCACCATTTATATCACACATACCAGTTGTTACTGAGCATAAGTACATGCTTTATAATATGGGACACCACATCGGGAATGATTGAGCAAAGAATTGAAATAAAATATAATGCTGAAAAGCAGGGAAGAAAGAGAAGAGCTATATCTCAGCATCTTGTAAATGACCCTCTGAGTCACAAATTAAACCAGCAATGATGACCAATTATTTTGAGCATGCAACAATCATCTCAAGTCCAAGGCAATACTGTAAACTGTTTTTTGGCTATAAAATACAAGTAAGCATATTTATCATGGTGTTAATCTATTTGATTGTAATTAGACAACACACTAAGGAGATGTTCTTATGCAAATTGTAGTGTATAAAGATACTGAGGTTGGCTGTCAGAAACATCTCACTCACAGGTTGAGAGCACATAAGCCCTCTAGGCCAGCAGGGAACATTCAGACCTTCTCTGACACTGTTAACAAATGAAGTAGATGTAGTGATAACATGTTACAGCTGCTAGGCTGGAAACTTCTCTTAGAGAATTCCTGGTCTACCCAGTCTTGTCCTATGGCCCCTCTTACCTCAGCCACTTTGTCTACTCACTGACCTCTGTTCTCCCAGTCTCCTCCAAGAAAACTTTCTCTCTAATGACTCTCAAGAGAGCTGCTAGAAGCCCATCAGCAGCCAGAAATCATCTGTTTTCCAGACACTATGAATTCAATGGCTCCCAGTCTTTAAATTGTCCATCCTCTGATTCCCAAAACCTGAATTATCTTCCCAGGTTCTGCCATGCAAACTACTTTCTTACTAGGGATGTCCTGCCAACTTAATACAGACCAGCCTAGAAGCCTGGCTTCTGTAAAGCAGCTTAATGCCTCTTCACGCTCCTACATGAAATGCTGTTTTCTATTTTATTCATTTACCACAATCCCCACTTCAGGATGGACTGACCACCAACTACCTAGTTTCTCTCAGAGATACATGTTCTGTCATCATTACACAATCAGAGTAGTCAAACTTGGGAAACCACCTTAGAGTTTTATATGTTAGATATTAAAAGAAGTTATACATAAGAGAAATCATGAGGTTATTTCATATGTTCTTGTTCTCCTACAATGTGACAGAAATGCTGTTATTGAATAAACTTTCATGGAATTCAAACACATTCATTTTTCCTTGAATTTTTTAAAGAGTTTTTGGCTGATTGGGGTTGCATTTTTTTAACTACGTGGAAAAATTACTACTTGGTTAACTTTGGTCATTGATTTTATAAAAAGCAATCTGTAAAACCAGAGCGAAGACAATCCATTTGTATAAGTAGGAAAATATTATAGTCTAAAATGACTTCTAATTACAGAATTATTATTTCTTATGTAAAACATAAGATTCAAAATAATTCACAACATGTGTAAATGCAAAGGGCATAAGATTCTATTCAGCTTTATATAGTAGCTGAGGGATCTTTAAGAAGAACAAAAGTGATTAGATTTCATTGCATGTAACACATTTTAAAGTCACCTATCTTCTCTTAACATACTTCTCATTTTCCAGAATCAGATGAAGGCATACCTTTTTGGATAGGGCCCTTTCTTGGTCCCCTCGTCATCCTCACGACCCACAACAGTGCTTTGTGCTCTAACGTGTGCTTGCTGAATTGACTTGAAATGACTCTCTCTAGCTTTCAAATTCCATGTTAGTATATTGAGAAAGTTGGACAAGATGGTTTAATTTAACAAGGGTTTATTTTTTAGCTTCTACAATGTACTGGGCACTGTTGAAACTGTGGTCATTTCCATATTAAATTACAAAACAAAGCAAAACAGAATGATAGATATCGACACACATATAGATATATAATATTTGATAGTGACATGTTTAAAATCTAGGAGGACCATCTAACTTGACCTCCCTCCAACATTGGATACTTTTGACTGCTTTGGTTTATTTATAATACATTTTTACCTTGATTTTGTTACACTCCTAATTTTCTTTAAATTTTACTGGCTATTCTTTCTCAGTCTTTTGTAGGCTCCTCTTACTTTGCCAATTCCTTAAATGTAAGGTTTTCTCAGGGTGCCATCTGAGGCCCCCTTCTCGTCTCACTTAACACATGTTGTGGAGCTTTAATAACCATCTTTATGGGAGGCAGTCAAGCACTGTAGTTAAGAATATAGGCTATTGAATCACACTGGCAGGGTCTGAACCTGACCGGGGGCCCACTCGTACTCTTATGTGACTCTCCAATCCATTCTTCCCACTGCAGACAGAGTCATCTCTGTAGGAGGCAAATTTGATCTAATTATGTCCATATTTATAAGCTACCAGTGGCTTCTCATTGTTACAGATCCCCATTCCCTTGTCCAAGCCAATGGGGACAGATGAGTTTTGGAATCCAGTTTTTTCAGACTTTAGAATGATAATAGAATGTGTAAACTGTATGTAATATAATAACCCAGGTAGTATCTGGGAAAAAAAACCTATAGTCAAACATATTTGTTTATTTCTGAGGCACAATATATCCACACTAAGAAGAGGAAGAAACAAGTATATGCACAGTTTCCATTAGTTTGATCATGTCATTCTATCCAGAGAACAGAGAGTGCCTTCTTTCACCACCAAATTAGTTCTAAAGGATGTTTTTGATTTTCAAAGTGTTTTGGACTTTTGAAGAACGTCCAGAGCCCCTTGTCATCTGGCTCCTGTCTGTCTCCGGTCCCGCCTTTCATCTTCTCTCTTCCAACACTCATCGCTGATGCTGAGCTTCTTGAAAAAAGATCCTCTTGCATAACTGACTTCTTTGTCTTCAGTCTTAAGCTGAGTGGAAGCAATCTAGTATCTTTTGAAGATAAAATGAGGGCATAGAGACACTAGGTATAAACTAATTGGGGGTCAGATCATAAGATGATTTGTATTAAAGACTTAGGAAGTTGAATTCAAGTTTGAAAAGACCAACATAGACTTTAGAAAAAAAAAAAATCATTGTGATAAATGCATAGGAAATAGAGTTGAGATAGGCAAGACCAGAGGCTCTGGAGACCACCTGTAATAACAGACAAATAGTTAAGTTATGGCCAGATAGAAAAACAAAGGATTTTACTATTTTTGGAGATTAAAAAAATAGCAAGGTATGCTTATCCAAGATCAGATATGGGAAGTGAGGAAAAGAGAGGTCATAGATATATCCCAAGAACTGCATAGATGGGTTACTGTAACTATAATAGTGTGCAAAAGAATTAGAAGTTGTTCTAATTCAGGATATGGCTTAGGAGAGCAGTTGAGCCTCTGCTGGGTTTAATGTTTTTGTGAAACATCCAAAGGGATATGTGGATCAAGCAAAAGTTTGGAGGGAGAGAGACAGGATAAGATAGAAGATAGGTGATGATAATCCCATCCGTTCCCTAATTTATCCATTAAGTAAGTATTTGTTGAGAAACAACTATGTAACTTTGATTATTCTTGAGCTGAGGATTCACTGTTGAACAACAAAGAGTGTATTTTTTGTCTCTCCCAAGAGATTACAGTCAGAGATGTGCCACTTAAGAAGGATCATAGACCAGGTGAATCAATGGTGTTATCAGACCTATGATTTATTTAAACTGACATCTTTTAATCATGCAGGAGTTCTTAATGAAGGAAGCGATGCACTCATTTACTTGACATACATTATTTGTCTCACGGCAGATGGTAACTGACTCCCATGGACTGGTTTGTTTAGGTTGCACTGCTTTAGCCTAGAAGACAGTCTAAAAAATAAATATGTTATAAAAATAATAAAATTAATTACAGGGATGATAGCTACCGTAATAAGAGAACCTAATTTATTCTGGGATATGGTAGTTAGGAAGTAAGGAAAGGCTTAATTATCTTAATTATCCAGATGAAGAAAGAACATTCAGGGCAGAGGAAACAGCATGTCCTTGTGGTAGGAAAAAGCTTGCGCTGTGTTAATTATGGAACAGAGGCAGTGTGTTTGGGAGAGAGGGAAAGGGTATGGTGTGAAGATGAGGCTAGAGGCATGTTCATGCAACCTTACAAACCATGTAGAGGATTTGTGTTTATCATATGTGTATTAGAAAACAATGGGGAAGTTTTAATCAGGACAGTGACAGGACCTGATTTTTGTTTTAAGAAGATTGATCAGGCAGAGATAGAGAGAAGAGATTGGAGGAGACATTTTTCTGTAAATGAAATAGGCTATGTTGAACAATTTCAGTAGTCCCACCAAGAAAGGAGACTACCTTGAACTAGAACAGTGGTTCTCCACCAGAACTGCTTTAGCCCTCAAGCAATTTTTGAAGACATTGTTAATTGGCATAATTTGTGTGTGTGTGTGTGTGTTTGTGTGTGATGTGCTACTGGCATCTAGTGGATAGAGCCAGGGACACTGCCAAATATCTTACAATGAATAGGATACTCCCCACAACAAAGTAATACCCAGTTCAAAATGTCAGTGATGACAAGGTTGAGAAACCCTAGACTGGAAGGAAGGCAGTAAGAGGACTGGAGAGATTTATGATACGTTTAGAAGATAGAATGGGTCATATTTAGAGTGGGTTGCATATATTAAGAGGATTCCAAGGTTTCTGAGTTAAACTACTATGTGGTTCGAAATACTGCTTACTCCGATGAGAAAAAAATATTTTTTTTCTCCCTAGGGAAGAATAAAAGTTCAATTTTATACACATACAATTTTGACAGCCTTATAAAATCTCTAAATGGAAATGGTTAGTAATTGGATATCTGGGTCTAGAATTTTAATAAAAGGAGGTGTGTACTGGAAATATACATTTGCATGACACAATGTGGACAGTATTTCAAATCATGAATGGGAGCTACCTCCCCTACAGAGAGAATAAGTGGTGAGATCAACAGGAAGCCTCAAAAAACATTATATACAGGAAGCCACCTAAGGGTAAATTGAATTTGGTGAAAGTTAGATAGAAAATCAGGAGTGTGATGTCACAGAAATTCATAGATGAACATATTTCAAGATCAGGGACACAGTTAACTGTGTTAAATGTGGTTAAACAGTTGCATAGGATCATTCCCAAAATGTCCACATTTAGCAGCATAAAGGTCACTGCTGGCCATACCAGTGAAATTTCAGAAGAGTGTTAAACCAGAGAAAAACAACATGGTTATTGAAAAGACAGTAAGAATTTAAATAGTTGACAAACTGATCACACAAATCTTTAGAGAATTTTGTCTTTAAAAACAAGAAGAACTATATAATCATGGAGGAAATGACACTAAAATTTTGGGGTTGAAGATGGTTAGCTATGTCTGTAAGTCTGAGAAAACAGAACCATTAGAATGGATGGGGATGAAGCTGTTGGACAGAGAAAGAAATGGTTGATCAAGGCCACAAGGGTAACTTTGCTTGGCCTGGAGGTGAGGGGCAGAGATCAGATAACTAGCACTCAACTGGTTATGATTAATTTGGGGATTACATTTAATTATGAAAGAGATATTTATATTCACTTAATGTGGTATTAAAGGTAAGTTTTAAAAGACAATTAGTGTGCACGCACTTATTTTAGATGAATGTAAACATAAAAAGTTAAAGATTTGATATATTTCTTCATTTCATAAATAATTTGGAGCACTCACTGTGTGCCAGATGCTTGATCAAAGAAAATTAAACCCTGTTGCTGATCCTGTGGAACTTCTGGGTACTCCACTCTTACAATGTATGTGACTGTCCTGCAAGTTCAAACGACTGAAATCATACTCAGTCTGCACAATCCATTTCAAAAGATATCTCTTCCAATTCCTCCATGTATGTGTGTGTGCGTGTGTGTGTGTACGTGTGTGTGTGTGTATGTTTGTTCACCCAAATGGATAGCTAATAAGATACTAAGATCCTTATTGCAGAAGAGTTTAAACAGTTGAGATGAACACCTGTCAGACATGAGGAATTTGATTTTGGCTTTGAGGGATGAGAAGGGTTTGGGGAAGCGAGCAAGACATTTGGCAGAAATTTGCAAGCAAGACAATGGACACACTATTCCATTGGTGCCGGCTAAGCAAATGCTGTAGAAGATTATAGAAAAGAATCACCGGGAAGCAAATAGAAAAGATCAAATTACATAAATAGGTTTTTGCTTTCCAATTTCTAAAAGATGCTTTAAGGCAGAAGTTGGATATTACAATAAGTGGGAAAAAAAAGACATTTCTAATTCTAAGACTTTTCTACCATTGATTTTTTATAGTGATAAGGTTAATTTTAACTACTTAATATGAAGGTACGTTTTTTGCTTCTTTGTCTTTCTAGAACGATGAGCAAAAGAGAAACTCAGCAGGGAGTGAAATGAATCACTCTCTAAGGTGTCTCATTTCTCACTCCCAACTGAGTTGGCAAAGGTTAGCACACTATTAAAATTCAAGTTGTTGCAAATGTATTTCATTGGTAGTCAACTCACTCAAGGTATACTAGTTTTTAGCAATTATTCTCAGTGATAGTCTACGTGTTTGCCAAAGAATCTCTGCATCACGTGGAAAAGGAATTCAATAACTCCATGCAGGATCAAACATGAGTTGCTTAATGATGATAAGCTAAATGAGAGGACAAATAGAAGAAGAGCTTGAAATAACCATCTCCATGGTAGCTTTGAATGCTAAAAAAAATAACTGAAAGCATTAAGAATCTGGTGGCTGTGTTTGGTTTTCCATAAAAGGGGTAAGAATGTATAGGTAGGCACATCTGACAAAATGCAAATGTTATCACCTTGAAATGTTTTTCTCACCTTGGTATTCATTGTGCACGTGATTCTGGGAGCTGAAAGTTTAAGCTTCAGCACAACATTGCTGTTCCTGCTGGCTTTGGAGGTAGTCACACCTGGGTTGTTAAATTGGTGATAATTCCTATTTCATAAGATGGTTGCAAGGATTAAATGATCCCACAATCTGCAATGTTTTACACACAGTAAAGGCTCCATAAAACATATATAAATATCTGAGAGGGAGGTGCTGATGACTGTTAGGAGTAACAATTTACACACTCAGGCACAAAATCAGTCAATCTCAGTGAGGAAGCAAGGGCACCATCTTTATGCATCAGGACCAATGTCTTTGAAGGCAAACCGAACCTAATTTCTGAAAAAAAAAAAAAAAGAGAAAAAAGAGAGAGAGAAGCAGAGTGGCTTCTATAAAGCAGACTAATTGAACAGCAGTTAAGAAAACACAGGAATGTGTTCAGTTATAATTATAGCCTAGGTTAATTAACTATTTTTATGACAAGACATGCACAAGAACAGGGAGGGTCTGCATCACATCCAGTGTACTGAGCATATATATATAAACATGGCTGGGAGAAGCCAAGGATATCAGAACATCTTCTCACAGTAACTCAGCTGAACTCACATCTCCTGTCAACATGTCCTACAACTGCTGCTTTGGAAACTTCTCCTCCCACTCCCCTGGAGGCTATCTGCGCTACCCAGGCTCCTTCCACCCCAGCAACCTGGTCTACAGCACTGACCTCAGCTCTTCCAGCTCCTGCCAGCTGGGCTCCTCTCTCTACAGTGGCTGTCAGGAGACCTGTGATGAGCCCACCAGGTGCCAGATGTACCGTGTGGTGTCCAGTCCCTGCCAGACATTCTGCTACCATCCGAGGACCTCCACGCCCTGCAGTCCTTGCCGGTCAACTCACACGGGATCTCTGAGCTGTGGGTCCAGCAGGGGCTACTGCCTGGGCTATGGATCTAGAAGTTGCTACTCACTAGGCTGTGCATCCCGTGGCTTCAGACCCCTGGATTATGGGATCTGTGGCTTCCCTTCCCTGAGCCATGGGTCCAGATTTTGCCGCCCAACATACATGGCTTCTAGGATCCGCCAAACTTCTTGTTACCAACCAACCTGTATATCTGGCTTCTACTGCTGATCAATCAACTTAAGGGTTCTAGACTGTGACTCCACAGTTATATACCTCAAAGTTAATCTCAGCTATTATCTGGCTGGAGTCTATATTCTACTACCTAGACAAATGATAATTTTTTAAAATCCTATTAATATTAAAATAATTTATCTCAGAGAGTATCCATTCTGTTTTCTTCTATTTTCCCCCTTACTTCTCTAGTTAAAAATAGTACAAGAGATCTCTTTTCCTTTCAAATAAACTCATTTAATCTGATATCAGTTCATAAATCTTACTATTAATGTTTTTAAAAGATGTCTGTTGGGAATTCCAAATCTACTGTTATTTGTCTAAAAAGAAGTATTTAATTTATGGAGCAGATTCCCTGATTGGAAGAATTATCTGCCAATACAGAGTTAGTTCCCTGGAATTTTTGGCAAGTGGAATCAGAGTTTGGGCAGGAGATTATCCTAAACTCTTCTATGAGTGGTCATTTCAGCCTTATCAGGATACTTTACTTTGGTTAAACTAGTCATTGGTCAGATCCAAGAAGAAAAGTTCCAGAGACAGCAGTGATGCTTCAGCAAGTACTAGCTTGGTTGTTTTAGATGAAGGAATTGTCAAAATACTTTTTATAAGACCCTTTTACAGACTTATGCAAGCTCTAATGGAATTCTGAGGTTACAATATTAACTGACTTCAGTAACCTGTGTAATGAAACAAACATGTTAAGTATGGTTGAAATTAACCACATATTCATTGTATTATAATAAAAGGAATACAATTTCTGAGTCATTTTTTAATGTTGATGCGTCATTCTCTTTCTTCTATTTGATCAGTATAAGGACAGCTGTTTTCATAGAAGTCTCCTGAGAACTTCCGGAAACATGGCAGTATCATGAGTAGGAAATAGCTGAGAGGGAGGACTCCTTGATATCATAGGCTTATATTTGGATAGGATAACTAGATAGTTTACTAAGTTTTCTTGTTTGGGGGAATGCATATATCTACATTTGAAAATACGTAAGTGGAAAGAAAATATGTAAGTGCATGTGGGTAGCCTATTGTTCATTGCCCTCATAGTTGTTTTTCTCCTCTCTCCTCTTCCCACAGGAACTGAATTTTGCTTGTGTATCTCTTCTTAACT
This sequence comes from Balaenoptera musculus, assembly GCF_009873245.2. Lineage (NCBI taxonomy): Eukaryota > Metazoa > Chordata > Mammalia > Artiodactyla > Balaenopteridae > Balaenoptera > Balaenoptera musculus. Next base: position 130,488,937 of record NC_045788.1, on the reverse strand, counting down.
ACCCACAATCATTTCTTTATATCAGCATGGCTATGTCCCAGGTTTCAGGATTGAATGTGGCACCCCAATCCCTACTGAAAGTGAATCGTCCAGAATGGAGCATGTGATATGACTTAAACCAATGAGAAAAAAGGAGTGATCTGGAGAAGTGCTTATGGTAAAGTTCATCTTGTGGAGTTTTTTTGTTTTTGTTTTTGTTTTATTTTATTTTATTTTTTAACATCTTTATTGGAGTATAACTGCTTTACAGTGGTGTTTTAGTTTCTGCTTTATAACAAAGTGAATCAGTTATACATATACATATATCACCATATCTCCTCCATCTTATGTCTCCCTTCCACCCTCCCTATCGCACCCTCTAGGTGGTCACAAAGCACCAAGCTGATCTCCCTGTGCTATGCAGCTGCTTCCCACTACTTATCTATTTTACTTTGGTAGTATATATAAGTTTGGTTTTTTTTTCGTTGCGCTGGGTCTTCGTTGCTGTGCACGGGCTTTCTCTAGTTGTGGTGAGCAGGGGCTACTCTTCGTTGCAGTGCGTGGGCTTCTCATTGCAGTGGCTTCTCTTCTTGTGAGAACATGGACTCTAGGCACACAGGCTTCAGTAGTTGGGGCATGCAGGCTCAGCAGTTGTGGCACACGGGCTTAGTTGCTCCACAGCATGTAGGATCTTCCCAGACCAGGGATTGAATCCATGTCCCCTGCACTGGCAGGCAGTTTCTTAACCACTGCACCACCAGGGAAGTCCCTTGTGAAGTTTTTTGAAGCAACCATGTCTTCCTCTGGATTTTGTCATATCATATGTGGAATGCTGAATCCATTTTGCGTGTGGCCTGAAAAGTAAACCATCACATGAAAGAAGGTAAAACCAAGAGAAATGCTGAGGAACAGAGCCCAGACCATCTTATTTCTGGACTTTGGTAAACATGAGACAATAAATGTTATTATTTAAGCCAGGGGTCCCCAACCCCTGGGCTGCGGACCTGTAGTGGCCTGTTAGGAATCGGGCCGCAGAGTAGGAGGTGAGCGGTGGGTGAGCGAGTGAAGCTTCATCTGCCACTCCCCATTGGTCCCCATCAGTCAGTCATATTACCACCTGAACCATCACTCGCATTACCACCTGAACCATTCCCCCTCCCCAGTCCATGGAAAAATTGTCTTCCACAAAACTGGTCCCTGGTACCAAAAAGGTTGTGGACCACTGATTTAAGCAATTTTGAATTACAATTTCTGTTACTTGTAACTAATGTTTTCCTAAATGAGACACTCATTTAAAACCTGAAACAACCCCCTTCCCAATAAAGCCTCCCTAATACAATGTTAAAGGCCATTTGCAGCCCACCTCTGCCGTCTCCCAGGTCCTCTTCTCACCACTCCCCACACACATACACTCCACCAACATGCACTCCATCAATGCTAACTACTTCCATTTCCTTGAACACATGGTGTAGATCTGAGCTCTTATATGGTCTAGTACTTCTAGAATTAACGCCACATCTCCCTTAACCTTCAAAACCCATGGAAATGCTATCTCTTCTCTCACTTCTTTTAAATAGACTCCAAAATCAATAGAGTTGATCATTCCCTACACAATGCCAGCATTATATATATTTATATTCTGTTAATTACAAAGTCTCTATTTTAAATGTTTCATTTAAATTATTATTTTGTTTAATTAGTACTGTTTTGTCTGTTTGTTTACCCTTGTCATATTTTCAAAAAATATGATGGAATCTTATCTAACAGAATCTTGCAAGTAATAAAGACTCAATAAAAGTTAATTGAATGAATGAATGAATGAATAAAATGGAGCTAGGGTGACAGTCTGCAGAATACATACTATGTCAGTGACATCAAACATACATTCATTTTTACTGGTTGAACTCTAGTTAAGCTACTTGCCATCAATGTCATCAATCCTCTGGTCATCATTATCATAAAAAATTATTTAGCACCATCTCAATGGCATATTATCACAACTTCAGGTACCCATGGTAGAAGTGGAAGAACTCAAAAAACTTCACATTTTTGGATCACACAAAGGCAGAAAAATAACTTCACCAAATGCTAACCTCAGAAGTAGGCCAGAGTAAGTGCATCTGGGGAAAGGAACAAAAGCAACTGTGTAATTACTATAATAAGCCATGACACTTTCACATCCATGACATATGAACAAAGGGGTGGAAAATATGGGGGTTAATGCTTAGATGGTTGAGATACTATGGTTCATTCTTTTTTAAAAATTACTCGTCATTAAAGGCTACATAGACACTGTGTAATCAACTAACTTTTCTTGATTTTTTATTTTTTTCTTTTTGGCTCTTTGAATCAAAGTCTGATTTAATTGAATTGTCAATGATCAAGGATTATTCCAAGAAGCACAATTATTTAGAAATAGATTCAGAGAAGAAACGTTGTCACATGTGAATCCTTTTATTATCACATTCTAAGAGAATCTATTTATCATTATAAACAGAGAAAGTTGGCAGGAGATTATTTCCATATTCCACATAGGATCATTATTATGGTCATAATGTCATAATTTTGAGTATTCCAGAGCTTAAAATTTTTTGTGTGTGCATTACAGTGTCTGAGAAGTGTTACATGGTACTTGACTTATTTTACAGAATGTTATATCTAAAGGAAGTTGGACATTCCCCTCAGCACACTCTTTTGAGGTAGACCAATGTGCTCTTGGCCAGAGAAACATACTTTTTATTTATTCTCGGAGTTATTCTCAAATACAATAGAACTATTAATTTATAGTTGTGGATTTCTACCAGCATGCATGGCATCTAATTGTCTACAAACATCAATCTTTTGTCTGTCCTTTAAAATTTTTCATAAATACTCTTAATAAAGATTATATGGCTTAAATGAAAGTGTGGCTTTCACTCAGTAGGTAGGTTTGACAAGATGCCATTTAATGTCCTTTTCAACTCTAAGGTATTGAGATTCTCCTAGAAAATCATAGAATGTGGTAACTGGAAAGCACTTTGGAGATCTTCTCATCTAAACTCATTATGTTGTAGGATATCCAGAGAGGCAGAGTGACGTTCAAATTCATGCAGTGAATTAACAGAACCAACAGAGCTAGAAGCCAGGTTTTTTCACTCAGCCTAATATTCCATTGCTATACACTGTATCTAGGGTTGGAACAGAGGAATGGATTTAAATTAACTTTAGGTGCTTTGGCATGTTTGTTTGGTGCCATAAAATAAGGCAAGGAGAGAGGAAATAAATTGTGAAAAACTTAAGTGAATCATATTACTGAAGGGTAACTCTAATTTTTGAATTTTTGTTTACTTTGATACAGCTGAACAAGTGATTAAAGTCCAACATAGCCACATAATTAAATATAAAAGCAATATAAACTATTCAACCTAATAGCTACCAAGGGCCAAGCTCTTGAGAGATGGAGACAGGTTGGCTAGGCCTTTAATGGTAATGATAAACACAATCCAACCCTTAAAAGGGTGGAATGTGCAACATTTACGGACACAAACAACATAATCTCAAACACAAAAAAGAGACTTTTTAATTTTACCTTATAGTATGATATCAATCCCAGATTGATGCTGCCATAAGAACAACACCTTGGTCTACATGATGGTCCTTAACCTGATCAGAAATAATTGCTACTCATTTATCCCTCAATATGTGGCAGGCAATCTAGTATCTTATATAATATATCATCTCATATAATCATTAAAATACACTTATGGGGTTGATACTCATAAATTTAATTTTAAAAGTGAAGAAACCACCTCAGAAAATGAAGGTTATAGTTTATGATTGTAGATCTCAGCTTAGAATGCTGGCAGTCTAACTGTAAAACCCTTATATTTAATCACTTCTCCACAGCAAATGTTAATATTCCACCCTCTGGTGGTTAGGAGGTACCACTGCAGCTGCAATCATGTATACTTCAAGACCGGGAAATTGTTGTTCAACCATTTAGTAGAAAAGTATGCAATCACCACAAGCAATCAGGTAATTATTTCTACCTATTTCTCAAGAATTCTATGAAATAGACTACATAATTATCATTATTCAAGTATCTACAAAATTAATACTTAGTTTTTAGTAGGTTGAATGAAAACAATTGCAAGTGACCAGCTGTCCTCACCTACGTCATTCCGTTGTAATAAGCCAGGTAACTCCCTCTAAAAATTCAGCACCAGTCAAAATCAAAATTGTATGCTGAAATACCTACTAATTCAACACTCAGTTAAATAGAATGTGCAAGTTAGTGCCTCATCCCAAAGAGAAAAGAACTCACGGAGTGGCTTTATTCACAAATGACAGACCTACTCACAAATGACACTATCTTACATGTGGAGATTTGGACCTGCACAGACATTTACTAATTTACTACACATTGTGAGGTTAATAAGGAGGCTGACTGCTGGGGAAAATTGTGTGAATGTTGGCCTAGAGGATGTCCTGTCTTTGCCCCTCAGAATTTAGCAACAGGACTCCGTGCTGACAGTGAAAAGTGGTGCCCTTTTTCTTGGTAAAAGCTTTCAAAAACATTCCTATGTGCAATCAAATGTTATTTTAAAATAATTGACTCAGTTTGTGCCATGTTAATAAGAGGCTTCCTTAATGATTTTGTTCTTATTTCACAAAGGGGTAGTTGAAATGTAGGCATGGTTATCATTATTTCTTTTTCTTTAAGCTCTGTACCCTTGCCAATTCTTGGGTATGTTCAGGTTTCAGAACTGTATTCCTTCAGACATTAAATTATAATCTGAGTGAATTTTCATTTAGCACCTTCTAGTCATTAATTTTTCAAAATATGTTTATGGAGCTCTTATTATGTAACAGCCAGAAATGGTGTTCAGTGTTGGGGATATAATAGTGAGAAAGATATACACACTTCTTGACTTTATGGAACTCACGGTGTACTGGCAAAGACATAATGAAGAAACATGTAAAATGGTTATAAACTGAGATAAGTTTTGTGAAGAAAAAAAACCGATTCTCTGAGAATGGTATCTTTTTTAAGTGGGATGATGAAGGAAATCACTTAAGTTGAGACACAACAAATGAGGAAGGGAGCTGTATAAAGAGGGGGAGAGGACAGTGAAGGAATGAAACAGGCGGCTGTATGTGCAAAATACTGAGGAAAGGAAAGGCTTGACATGGTCAAGGAGCTGAGTAGAGACCTGGGAGAATAAAGCGTATTGGGCAGAAGAGAAGTGATAAGATTTGGAGTTAGAAAAATAGGCAGCAGCTGGATCTTAAAAGATGGTGTAGGCCAGGCTAAGGGGAATGGATCTTATTTTTAAAAGCAATGAGAATCCATTTAATGCATTTAAGCAGGAGAGTCATAGCTGCAATAGAAGCCTCTGTGTAATGATAAATATAAATGTGCAAAGAATTAAATTAGTTGTTGTAGGGTTCATGTGGAGGACATACTGGGATCTTTCATCACACAAGAGTGGTCATTCAAAATTATAAATAATTTGCATCTATTACAAAGACATTATGCACAAGTTGAGTGTACAGCCTGTCAAGCTGAATGTGGACACTCAGAAGTGTCCTTTTCAATATATAATATCCCCAGACCATTACACATCAACGAGGATCTTGTATAAGTGCTGTTCAAAGTTTCTCAATGTTCTTGGTTTGCTTCAGACCCAAGAAAGGGAGACCAAAGTGCTGTGCTAAAAATATACTTCTGTTGTTTCACTGTCAGAAGCTGAGCTAAATAAATCATAGAATGTGTTACAGAAATTTTGCCGGTAGGTTCTGTGCTGAGTTTGAAACTATGCTAAATGCAGCATGATAATGTGAAAATGTAGGAGTTCATCATTCTGCCGTCAAAAACAAAACACTGAGTAAACACAAATGAAAAGCATACCTGAAACAGTTTTGTTACAAAGCAAATTATCAAGCACAACTATAAGTAAACACATTACTTGGTGTAAAATACAATCATAATAAAGAACATGTCAGAATCCATTGGTAATTCAGAGAAATAAGTAATAACATCTAACCAGGAAAATCAGGGAAAAGCTTTATAAAAAGACAACATTTAAATTTTGCTTTCAATAAGATGAGCGGAACAAAATGTCAGACAAAGGGAAAGATGTTTATAGGGCAATGGCCCCATTCAGTAGTTTGGGTGAAGAGTAAGAAGGATAATGAGGGTGGGCTCAATCAAATCAGCCTCTTACCTAAAATGTCTTGATCATATTATCAAGTTCTGCCAAGGTGCCATTTCTCCAAACTCCGGTGCTGAGTATTAATCAGTATTCAATTGGCCATTTCCACATACATTTCTTTTTGTCCATTTACCAGTAAAGAGAGGCATGGTGACTAAGGGAAAAAAAAAAATGTTAGCTTGGTGACATGTTGGGACTCATATTTGACAAGTCCCACCCTGATGAGTCAGCTTTGGGGCTAACATGAAAGCCAATTTGAACATTCAAAATGGACTGGCTTCTTTGTGAATAAGGCATCATCTTCTTATATAACTAAACAAAGTGCTAATGAGATGTTATCCTTCAAATTAGCTTAAGCAATGAGGTAGAAAGAGTTGTGAGAAGAAGCCAATACCCATTTTATTGAGCATATAACCTCCTCAGTAATGAATTTAATCTTTAAATCAGCATGTTGGATCCTTGGGACCAACTTCAATCAAGGATTTTCACAGTATGACCCAGAGATCCAGCCATTTGCTCAAGAGCTTCTATAATGTCCCACCTCTCTCTGCCATCATACATGAATCGAATGTTATAAACTTTGAAGATGGATATTTTTTACCCAGCAGCTGCTACAGCAGGACCTGTCTCCTGGACAACTTTCAAGAAACCTTCAGGGAAACCACCAGCTGCAAAGTACCCAATGGTGAACAGGAATTACGCACAGAGGCAGCTGTGTGCAAAGTGCCTTTCTCCCCAGGGTTGTCCAAATGAGATGCTCTAATTCTGGGCCATGTGAAAGGACAATATGCCAATCAAGAAGTTCCTCAGCTGTGTTGGAGTGTGTTTCTCAGCTTTGCTAGTCAGAAAGTAGCCAGCAAATGGGTTTTGTAGTCCACAGCTGCCAACCTGTGAGAAACATGACAAAATCTTGTCCACTCAAGACACGTGTCTAAGAGTTGCCAAACTCTGGAATGTGACTCTAGCCAATGCCAATCTCAGAGCCCTGAATCCATTTCCTGTAGCCCTCCAGTCTATGTTGCACCAGAGCCACAACTCCCGGAATCATCTTCTAACACTTATGAGCCGACTTGCTGTGTTACTGGTGGTTTGCAATTGCCTAGTAAGTGAAGAATGTGTAGGGTGGATTTATCCTAATTTGGATAAATTGATTTCTGAGATACCTAGGAATTTTTATTTCTCTTAACACAAATTATTTTTGCATGTGTTTGAATGAACATGTCCTCGACTGTCTCCAAAGAGAAGAATTTTTACTTTTTTTTTGCTTTTTTGGACATTTCTAGTGGTAAGTTGTGATAGGAAAGTATGTTAACTATTTTAAGTCACTAGGACACTATTTGTTATAGAGCAATGAGAGTTGCCACCAGGGACTAACATGAATACTTAGAAAGTCCACATTGTACTTTGACTACAGATTATTATCCGTGGAAACACTTAGCATTGAATCTGGCTTATAATATGACATGTTATATTATAATAAATAAAGGTAATGTGCTACTAATATCAGAAATCCATGTAGTGTTGGAGTTTAAAGACACCTTGAAGCCCATTTAGTCCTGTGAATTCTGATGGGTTCAACTCTATCAGAGGTTGCTCACATAGTTAATAGCATCAGAACCACAACTCACACCTGTGTCTCCTCACCGTCCATCACTATTTTGTTTGTATTACAGTACTCTTTTAGTTAACTACAATATTGAATTTATTGCTTGACAAGTACAAGATAATTTTGAATTTTACCTCCATGGACTTCATAACCATGGAGCCAGAGATGTTTGAATATGATAAGTTCAAGTTTAGCATGTATTTTTCTTCCTCTTTTCGCTATTGAAGTGCTTTTTAATGTGTGATTTGGGAAAATATTCTTTGTATTAAATACATTTACTTTATTTACATTAAAAACAATTGTCACTATTATTTTTATTCAACACATTTGTGGGGTTTATGTTACAGGGTTTTTTTTCCCCCACTGAATGAAAAGTATAAATATTTGGAAGAAAAAAAGAGAACATGTTCCCTTACCATTGTCTGTATAGTATGGACCAGAATAAAAGAACGCATTGGTGGTAGTCACCAGAGGATGGGGTACATGCTCTGAAGATCATGAAAGCACAGAGTCCGAATGTGTGAAGACTCATTAATTTTGTTTAGAACAGCTTGGCTGTTGGGAAACTATGGATGTGCTCTTAAATAGAGTTCTGATTTTCAGGGCAACATAAATTAGTGGCTAAGAGCATGGATTCTGAAATCAGATTTCATTGGTCTGATCTTAGCTGCATTGGTGAAGGCTGTTTGAATCCCAGCTGTGTGACTATGTGCAAGTTTTTAAACCACTCTCCATTTCAGTTTCCTCAATCTCAAAATTGCGATGATAATGGTAAGACCACTGTGAGACCCAATAAGTTAATCATTTGAAAGTGCTCAGCACATGACCTTGTCTATAAGAAATGCTAAGATTTAGCAACATGATTAGCAAGCTCGGAGACTCGATATGAAGGGTGGAGGCAGGGATGTGTAGATAAACCCAGAAACCTACAGCATATTAGGAAAGCTATTCATCCAAAAACTGAGAGATTAAGCTGTTTTGTATCTGGAAAGATGCAAGCAGCACCTTATACTAAGGAAAATGTTTCAAAACCACATGCCATGCTTTGCTGAAGTGGGCTGGCAAGTATCTCTGAATCTATGACAAAGCTAGTGTTGATTAACCTGTCAGCTCTGTGAATAGGTTAAGCAGAGGTCACCCCAAAAAGGAAAGATTTAAACCTAAAATCCATAAACCACCACTTACACGGGTGCTTCTGTAGAGGGATTGAGTTGAGAGGTAGTTGAGGCAGGTCTGAAAGAGGTTGAATGAACACTGTTTGATCCCATCAATAGCAACAGAGCATATGGCAGTCACAACATCAGAGTATCCATGCAGCAAGAAACACTGACATAAAGCTTTTGGCCATAGCAGCAATGACAGCAACACAGCATTGGCAATGGTAAGGAGACTTCATCTGCATGGCAGCTTCTCAGGACTCCAGTCACAGCCACTCATGCGGGCATACATGAAACTCACTCACAGTGCAGACATTACCAATGTAACTCAAATAGGGAAGAGTTCCACTCCTCTGAGCCAGTCATTCTTTCCAGGCTTAGCGTGATCACTCACCTAAGGAGAAGTTAGCTGAAGAAGAAACCAGTATCTAATCTAACCCTACATGGAGCACATTGGAACTCTTTATAGAGAGAAATTGTGTGGACTCAGGGGCTAAAGACTATTGGTATTGGAATGGAGACGGGTGTGGGGATGGGAAGAAATGCTTAGTAGACAATTTAGTGTAGTGGGAAGAGAATTGGCCTTGGATTACGACTAGTCCTTGTTTAAATACAAATTCTGCCATTTCCTAGCTATATGCCCTGGGACAAGTTAACATTTTTAAGACTCAGTTTCTTAATTGTAAAATGGAGAGTATGCCTAATTCATTGGAAGGTCGTCACAACTAAATGATATCATGCCCACTGAATGCTTACTAGAATGTCTGTGTCAAAAGTATGCAAGATATCATTTGGTAATTTATATGATATTTGCTTCTTGGACCTAAGCCTCATTCTCATGATTTCTCTATACTGAATTTAAATTTTAGGACAGAGACCAAGAAAAGCTATTCATTATAGGTGCAAAGGGCATAAGTAGTATGAAACATGACCCAGATAATCTGTGTAGCATTCTCAAAAACTGTAGAAATGATTCACTGGGTACATGCTACAGAATATTCTTCATAGATCAAGGAATTTCTTCTTGTCTGAACAGAAAGGCTTTGGTAGGATTTGTGTATTGACATTGCTTACCCTAGGTTCTTCAAAACGTAGATAGTTTAACAGCATGCTTTCTTCCTAGAAGCCAAGTATAGTGAATTTAAAGAACATTTCCTTGTCTATTCAGTACTGTGCCAAGAAGCATAATATACCTTTTATTAATTTGATTCTAATTATTTACCAATCACTGTGTACATATACTTCATCATTTTAAACTCAAACCACCCAGTTGGATAAGTACTATTTTTTAATTTCCATTTTTTTTTTAAGTGAAGATGAAGACACAGATAAATTAAATAGGTTGTCCAAGATAATACAGATAGTAAATGTGTAGCCAGGATTTTAATCCTGTGAGTTGGACTTCAGAGTTTGAGCTATAAGTTTTGACTACCTGATTATATTAGATTTTTTTTTTTTTTTTTTTGTCACTAGACTAGCTGAAACATGGGTAAAAGTCTCTATGTCATATGGAAGGTCTGCATACAGAATTTGATTGAAAATTTTTGGTCTGATATATTACATTGTTGTGAGTCTACAGAGGCTCTACAGTTAGAGAAGTAAGTATAGTTGATTGGATGGTTCATTTGTAACTCAGGAATAAATGCAAGAAAGGAATTATGCATATTTCATTGTAGTCTGTAAAATGTTATAGATTTTCAACATGTTAGAAAAGAGCATGAACTTCAAATCATATGAAACTGACATAACCTAGGTGTCAAGGAAGGTGTTTGGATGGTATGGAGTCAGATTTTTCTAAAACATGAGATCCATGGTCTGAATGTTGTTAGCAATGCTGTTTTTCATACCCATTAGTCCTTACCTGTTTTTAGTTAAATAATTATCCTTTTGAAAATGTTGAGCTCATCATAAACACTAATGGGATAAGAGAGAGTATTTTGTTCCATGTTGCATCAGAGTCACTGACACCTTTCCTGAAGCCAAAATAGTCTTCTCTAGTTCTGTTTCCCATTTCTACCTTCAGAGAATTCCTATTACACCCTCAGTTAGAAATTCTTTCATGTCAGGAACTGTTCCATATTCTTGCCCTAGGACCCAAACAGAAAGAATGATAATTGATTGAAAAAAAAAAGCTAAGAAAAGAACAACCAACCAACACAAAGCAAAAGCACTCTACTTCTTTGGACAATTGATAACTCATCACTACTAGTTATATCGAGCAATGGCTCTGTTAAGCAATAAAATATACCATAGGCAGATAGGTACAAATAGACTAAACACTTAAAAATTAAATTTTGAATTAAAAAATACCTTTTTGTGGTTGTGTAGTACTAAGTCATTTGCCTGACTTTTACATAACTTTTTCTGGCTTTATGAAAACAAATTCATGAATGACATTCAAAGAGAGTTATTCCTTGGAGGCAAGAGGCAAAACCAATGTGGTTGCCTCCAGACACAAGAACAAAGAAATCTCAAAGGTAAATACTGAAAATGGTCCATAACTATTCTTCCATCTCTCAATATGGTACTGCTTCAAGTCCAGGGCCAATGCCCTGGCAGGAGTTCAGTAACTACTAATTGTCAAAGATAATGAGAATAGAAGACTGAAAATTCAATAAAAGGCTAAGAATAACACCTCCCATAGCAGTTCACTGCCTTGTCACTATTGCTTCATGGACTGTAGCATGCTGTTTATTTCAATTGAATGTGCAGATTGTAACACTTGGATTTAAAAGCTCTCTTCCACCATAAATCCTGTCAACCTTTACAGTAGGGTTATTTATTTATTTATTTTGTATTTTGTATTCTTTTTAACATCTTTATTGGAGTATAATTGCTTTACAATGGTGTGTTAGTTTCTGCTTTATAACAAAGTGAATCAGTTATACATATACACATGTTCCCATATCTCTTCCCTCTTGCATCTCCCTCCCTCCCACCCTCCCTATCCCACCCCTCTAGGTGGTCACAAACCACCGAGCTGATCTCCCTGTGTTATGCGGCTGCTTCCCACTAGCTATCTATTTTACGTTTGGTAGTGTATATATGTCCATGCCACTCTCTCACTTTGTCACAGCTTACCCTTCCTCCTCCCCATATCCTCAAGTCCATTCTCTACTAGGTCTGTGTCTTTATTCCCATACAGTAGGGTTATTAACTGTTGTTGTTGTTTCCCCTTGGAATGAGCTACATTCACTCTGACACTCTCTATGTGAGGAAACCAATGTAATAATGCATGTTGAGATTCTCAAGAACAAAGTGTCTTCCTCTGGACTTCATATTTTATTAAATGAAGCTACAGGAGAAAGTGAAAGAAATACATTTAAAATGTTAGCTATATTGATACTCACAAGTGGTCTACTGTATTTATTTAATGATTAGATTTACAGTAAATCATAGTAAAGTTTTGTAATGATCACAGGTGTACTTACCATATTAAAATTAGAATATCCATTACTACTGAGTGAAATATTTTTCAGAAATCTTTCTCAGGAAACAGAAACAGACATCATTGTAGTTCTTTCATTTTCAAGTCTATATTTGTTCAGCAGATTGTTTAAAGTGGGCCTGCTCCCATTTCCTGTCTCCCAGATGCTGCAGCTGATGGTGGCTTGGTCCCCGGGAGTCTGGTTTAATTTCCTGCAGTAAATGACTATGGTGATCAAACACTGATCTTGAGATGGTACTGGAGGGACTTCTAATGTAAGGCCAGCTCTCTGGGGCCCTCAGGCTACGAACAGAATGCTAAGCAATCCAAAAAAAAATATGCTACACTCTGACCCACGAGCCACTCTGGAGGACAAATACCATCCGGAACTGTGTTCTGTTCTGAAACATGTCCAGTCAGGGTTGTGTCTCCCATACATCCATCAGGTAGCTGAGTGAAATGCTGAAGTCCCTAAGTATTTGTTGTAAAGGCCAATTGCTCATTTGTACATGAATTCTTCTTATGGTACCTCATTGCTGTCACAGTTACATTTTCATAGAATCAGAATTATTTCTAAACGTTTAAGAGATGTTTAATGGGCTTCACTTATCATACAGTTAGTAAATATTCTTGCCGAGGTTATGTGATTTACTTAAGCAGCGTCACAGCTAGAACTCAGGCCTAGTGACTCTCATTCTGTTGCCCCACTGGCCATAATCCAAAGTATCCCTTGTGAGAAATTTATTTAAAATATTTAAATGTACTAAGCACAATAATTTTAATGACCCCTACATGTACATTAAAGGCCACACATAACACATAAAAAACCTTTACTGGATCATAAGTGTGGCCTATCTTAAATTAATATGGCAGATGTAATAAACATTAATCTATCCTCAGATTTTCAAGTATCTTTTAATGAAGGTTGGAATATTGTTTTTCTAAATGCATGGTTTGCTGAATGGTAAATAAGACCATAATTTCTTTATTTTTGAGACTCAGTGGGTACTTTTCTATGGTTGTAATTAGTCACATTTCCTGACTTCTAAATAACTGAGTTATGTTTATCAACATTTTTGAAACTGTGAGTCAGAATAAAGCTTGCATTGGATGCCAATGCTCATCACTTAAAAACTTCTAGAAGTCACAGCAAAAGAGGGAAATAGCACTAAGTGTAGGTAATTTACTTAGAATCCACACTAAGGTCATCTTGTCTTTCAATAATTGCTCGGCTAAAAACTACAGCTGTCATTCCCTCAGAGGTTATTGCCATGTTCCTTTGTCCCCTCTAGTAACTCTTCCGCCATGTGATCTTCAGAGGTGTTGAAGCTGAATCTGACCTCTGTACCCTGACATGGAATTAAATCTCAAAGACAGAGTTTTGGGTGAAGTAGAAAAGAAGAGCTTTCTTGCTTTGCCAGGCAAAGGGGGCCACAGCAAGCTAATGCCCTCAAAACTGTGTGTCCCAACCTGGGGGGGGGGCGGGTAGTGAGAAGTTTTTTTGGTTTTTTTTTAAAGGTTTTTAAAAATTATTTATTTATTTATTTTTGGTTCTGTTGGGTCTTCGTTTCTGTGCAAGGGCTTTCTCTAGTTGCGGCAAGCAGGGGTCACTCTTCATCGCGGTGCGCGGGCCTCTCACTATCGCGGCCTCTCCTGATGCTGAGCACAGGCTCCAGATGCGCAGGCTCAGTAGTTGTGGCTCACGGGCCTAGTCGCTCCACAGCATGTGGGATCCTCCCAGACCAGGGCTCGAACCCGTGTCCCCTGCATTGGCAGGCGGACTCTCAACCACTGCGCCACCACGGAAGCCCGAGAAGTTTTATAGTAATAGTTCAAAGAGGGTGTGATCAACTCGTGGACAAGCTTCTGACTGGTTGGTGGTGAGGTAAGTGGGGGTCAGCATCATCAACCTTCTGGTTCCAACCGGTCTGGGGTCGACATGCTTGTGGGCAGTGTACTATACTTTACTGTTATTTTCTCTCACCTGGTGGTGGTTTCAGTATCTACAAGACAGCTCAAAGATATTGTGATGCATATCCCTTGATGGTGCACCAGGGCCCTGCCCCAAGGCTGCACTACTGTTTCTTTTGACTGCCCGTCCCTCGTCTCCACATCCCTTCCCTTCCCTAATTAGCAATTCTTTGAATCTGTTGGTTGGAACTCAGGCAAGGTCATGGAGGCTGAATAAAGCCTATTTCCTGTAATCAAGAAATGGGGGACACAAAAAGGCTTTTGTACCCAGGAACCCCACAGGGTCCTGCTCAGTATCAGTGTCCTCTGCTTAGCAAGTGGCAGTCATGGCAGAACCCAGCTCTTGAAGGACTGCCAAGAAACTGGAAGGGATCCACCAACTGCCAACCAGCATGCCTGTACACAGCTCCTGTGAAACCACGTCCTACACCTTCCTGCTGGTGGTATGTTCAGAGCCTGCCATACGAGCATCGCCTGCCTTTATCTTCTGAGGTCTTTAGTCCCTACTATCCAGCAACCTGCACTCAAAACGTTGGGCTACACGGACAATACAAGGCTACCTACAAGGTCTCATGGCTACTCATCCCTGGGCTGTTACTTATGGCTCATCCATGACGGAGGTTCAGCAGTGCTGACCCCTAGTGGAGTGCTTTTGCTTGTTAACAAATGAGCTACATTATTCAACAACTTTTGCCCCTGAGTTCCATATCTTACACTTGGAGGTGTTTTGAGTAATCCCTCATAGTTGCCAATTCCTAAATAAAGTACCTAAACAGTACTACTTAGCCTGGTTGAGAGAGGTGGGCTCTCTTTTTAAAGATATTTTATATGGCTACATTGTTTTAAAGAAAAATTTGCTATACCCAACTATTGCTTCACTATTGACTGTTTATTAACTAAGCCATGATTTACCATTGTTCCTTTAATTTGTCAGTTTTTTTAATGTCCTTTGAGTTTTTAAGATATGTTTTCAATATGGCATCAAGCTGCTTACTTCATCTTCTGATAACTTTGATTGATTTCTACTAGTGACTGCTGCATAAATTTGTCATCATTATTTCCATATTATTATGATTATTGTATTTCTATTAAAAATTTCTGTCTTAATAAATGATTGCTAAAACAAATAGAGTTAGTTAGGACATTGCAGTGCCACAGTTTCAGCTAGAAAGGAGAAACTGGTCAGAAAGGGCAATAAGAACCATAAAATGTCCAAGATTTTACCCTATTTGCAAGCTAACAGGATAGTCTGTCACAGCTTCTTGGATGCTGGCAGAAGACATGCAACACCTGGATCAGAGAAAAAGACTTTATTATTCGTGGCAATAGCAGAGGCAGAGTGTTAGCCTTTGCAGCAATTTCCTGAGCCTCAATTCACAAAGGCCAATAGTAAGACGGCCAGATGATATCTGTATACGTAGTGAGTTGTTTTATAGGAGAGGAATCTTGAACTCAGGAAGCCTGAATCATGGACATGAGAATGGACAATAAACATGCCTGTCACTTGCCCCAGAGAGAAATACTACATCTATTTTCCAAGGCTGTTTGCTATACAAATGTTCTTGCAAAGATAATTCAGAACAGAGGGAACCAGTGACTGCTCTAAAGACAGGCAGAAATGCAAGAGACCTATGGGGACCTTTTCCCCTCAATATCCAACACGTCTCTACACTGCACTGCTTCTGTTGCTGAAATATTGGCTTCCCTGTGCACTGAGGCCAAACAGAAATACGGAGACAGGGATTTTGGAGGAAGAGAGAGATGGCTTCATTTTTCTGTCAGGCAGAAGGGAAGACACAGCAGGCTAGCGCCTCAAGAACTGTGTCTCCCCCTCCTTGGGAATCAGGGAAGATGTTATATGTGGGGCTCGCTGTGCGGGGTATATGATAAGGATCAAAGTAGTGAACGTCTTGCATTCTTCCTTTCCTTTGCATTATTTCAAAACAGTCATAGATAGCATCAGGCTGCCTGGAAATTGGTGTACAGCAGTCTGGTAATCGCGTCTGTTTGCCTCTGGTTTATCGGCCGGTGACCTTGTTTCTGAAATGCAAAAACTATAAGGGGTGATTTGTTATGAGGGACGTATGGAATGTAAGTGCCGGGACATAATAAGCTTAGGGAGTGAGAGGCCCAGGATGTAACTCACACAGAGTTAGGGGTGACAGGTGCCAAATGTAAATTACATAGTGTCAGGGAGTGAGGTTAGCTTTGTAAGTACAAATCTAGTTACTACAGATTAGTGACAGTTAAAGTAAAACAAGGAGTGATTAACACTTTCAGGCCAGATTATGTTTCTTCTCTAGCCTGTTCACTCTTCCCTTTATTTTCCTTGTTCTCAGGGAAGGGAAAACTTCAGTTCTACTTTTGCTACAACACTTCTCATGAATTTTCCTGTGAGTATGTCATTCCACTGGCTACTCTGATTAATCTGACCAACAGAGGTTACAAGCAAATCTATTCAATATGTCTTCCTCTGTATTTCAGTAAAGTTACTATTAATAGGTCCCCAAGCAGCATTAAATGGGTAGAGACTCCCTTTGACAAAGATTCCAATCATCAGTCACGGAATCCTGTAGCTGAAAGGGGTCCCAAACCTACTAGCACTTCTATACATACAGTTCTTCACAATCAAGGGGAATCTCCTTTGGAATTGACAGAATGGGGAAGTATAGGCCTATAACACTTGAAACAACAAAGGTACATTGAATGGACCCAAAAGGCCCCACCTACAAGGTCACAGTATCTTCTCTTTCTTTCAGTTTCTTCATTTCTTTAATTTTTTGTATGAAGATTAAAACCTGAAGTCAGTTCATTCATGCCCAAGTCTAATGTTGAAATGTTAGGTATTGGATGATTACTATGAAATGTACTGTTTTATCATAAAATTAGGTCTTCCATAGTCTTAGTGATGTTTCATATCATTATCAAGGAACTTACTGATTTAGGACTTTTTTTAAGGTAAAGGACCATTTGCTACATAATCCAATCCACAAGTATTTTAGATAGGAAAGAGTCCTCCATATTTTTTTTTTTTTTTTCCCCAGAATGGACCTGAATTTCTCTGGAGAAGAACTCCTGGTGATATAAGGTAGATGAGAATGGAACATATCTCCTTTTCCTACTTTCAACATGAAAAAAATATATATATATGGTTACTATTTATGGTAACCAATTCTCAGGTTTTCAGAGTATTTCATCACAGATTAATTTACCTGAATATAAAATAAGACCATCTCTAGAGGTATTAGTCAAGGAAAGAGATGAGAGGTTTTAAAATATTATGAGAAAACCTCTAGGAAAATAAAAAACCTCTTCAGCTTGGGGAAAAAGAAAGCAAGAAACTACTCTATCAGAACCGGGGAATAGCCTGTTATAGAGACCAGGATAAAGACCTGAATCAATTAAATGTCAGTCTTTTAACTGAAGAAGAGTGATTCTCTATATTTTATGAAGTGTTATAAAATAATGCTTCAGAGGAGAAAAGGTTTTAGGGAACTCAGAGTCTTCAGTTGTCCCTGCTGTTCTCTCTGGCAGGACAAAGGTTTTCTAGAGCCAAACTCCCAGAAAGCAGCTATTGATTTTAGTGGGACTGCTGAGCTGCTGATGAGTCATAGCATTGCTATTTTGATCTCATGTTCTATTAAAAACAAACAAACAAAAAGCAACTAGAAAACCTTTACACTCTAAAATGATAATTTTTTCTTATAAAATCTTTTTTCTGGAGTTCCTATGTGCCTAGAGAGTCTGGGGTAAAAAGTAACCAGGAGAGGTGCTTATGCTATGTGAGGAAATAGCTGAACAAGGGTCTTCTGTGACCAGGAGGTGAACTGAATACCCTTGGCTGTAAAGTGCATCATATGGGAAAAATCCAAGACAAGCACTCTAAGAGACCTATGCCTCTTTCTTTCTAGGAGGTTTAGAGTAAATCTTTGCTTTCACTGTGAAAAGCTCTCAAAGAACCAAAAACAACGATTAGTTCTAATTTATAAAACTAATGACCAAAAGGTCGAAGATATACATATACATCCAATGAACAGATTAGGAAACATCGGAAAGTATGACTTAAGACAGACTCTGCCAGTTCCTGATAAATTTTCCTTAACAGCCATTTACCATCACATACATTGAACTACATGCAAGTCTTCAATTTGATATAAACCTATAATGGAAAAGAATCCAAAGAAGAATATATATATATATATATATATATATATATATATATATATATATATGTATGTAACTGAATAATTTTTCTGTACACCAGAAACTAACACATTGTAAATCAACTATACTTCAATAAAAAAAGAAATATTTGAGATAAAGTAAGAGATATTAATGTGCACTAATCGAATAGAGAAAAAATTGACTAAAGCATTTTCATTCATTTCTAAAATAAATGTTTACAAAAAACAGTGAGCACGTTTAGCAATACAAAGCATGTTTAGCAATACAGTGGGCACTTTTAGCAATACAAACATAAATAAGGCTATAATGTCTTTAATATAATTATTACTGAGAAGCAAAAATAAGATGTATACTGAATAAAATATAAGGTACGAAATGATTAATATAATAGGAGATAGGTAATGTAGAAATGAGTTCAAAGGGAAAAGAAATTACTTCTGCTTGGGCAGAAGAGAAGGTGTCCTGGTAGTTGTTATGTTTGACTTGAACTGTGAAGAATAAGTAGGATATGGGTAAGGAGAGACAGGGTAGAAAAGCATCTAAGAAGCAAAGAGGAAACCAGCAATTTTAGTGAGTCATTCATTTTCAGTAAATACTGAGAATGGCAAATAGAGTCATCCAAAAAAAAAAAAAAAAACTGAAAGACTTATGATTAGCAATGTATGTTTTTTGGACCCATATTATGAATAGCTTTGAATGACAATTTAGAGATCTTTGATTTTTTTTTTTTTTTTTTTGTGGGCAATAGAGAAGTGTTCAAGATAAGTGCAACCAAGGAAGAGACATTACCTGAGCTAAATTTCACTGTTAATCTCATCTTCGAGAATATGATAGAGATAGAAGTATTAATGAGGATAGTTTTATAAGTTTAAACCCATGTGACTAAGAGAATATGGTACCATAAGCAGATATAAAGTTCATGGTAGGAGGAATCAACTTGGGAGAAAGCACTGTGTACATATAAATATTTAATTTGAAGTATAAGGTGCCCCAGTGGAATGATCTAGAAGACAATTGCAAATGCAGGTACAGATATCGGGAAAGAGAGCAAGCCTATAATTATTAATTCAGAAGAATTCATGTAGAGCTATTAATCGTATGCTTAAGATTAATGAATGCAGATTGGTAAGAATGCAGAAGAAGAAGAGGCTTAAGAAGGATCATATTCTGGGGAATAGAAGGAGAAAAGGGAAGTAGATAAAGAAAAAACAGGTATTCCATGGAACAGAAATAGAACCTTGAGATTAGAGCATTGCTGAAATAGAAGGAGAACAATGTTTCAGAATAGAAAGTATACACAGCAATGTCAAATGTGCCATGGAGTTCAGAACGAGGGCCAAGATAGCCGTTGGTTAGGGAATTAATCATTGGTGATCTTTAAGATAACAGCTTGAAATGTTGGTGAGGATAGAAATTAGATTTCAAGAAAAAAAAATGAGTGGAGGGCTTCCCTGGTGGCACAGTGGTTGAGAATCTGCCTGCTAATGCAGGGGACACGGGTTCGCGCCCTGGTCTGGGAAGATCCCACATGCCACGGAGCAACTAGGCCCGTGAGCCACAACTGCTGAGCCTGCGCGTCTGGAGCCTGTGCTCCGCAACAAGAGAGGCCACGATAGTGAGAGGCCCGCGCACCGCGATGAAGAGTGGCCCCCGCTTGCCACAACTAGAGAAAGCCCTCGCACAGAAACGAAGACCCAACATAGCAATCAAGCAATCAATCAATCAATAAATTTAAAAAAAAAAAAAAAAAAAATGAGTGGAGAAAATAGAGGCAAAGAAATCTTTAAGACACGAGGTTGTATTTCTTAGATACAACATCAAAAACACAATCTGTAAATAAAAATTAATAAATTGAACTTCATCAAAATTAAAAATATCTGCTCTTCAAAAAGTCACTATTACAGGAATAAAAAGACAAGCCACAGACTGTTAGGGAATATTTTTAGGTCATATATCTAATAAAGGAGTTGTATTTAAAATATTTAAAGAACACTCCAAACTCAACAATAAGAAAGCAAACAACCCAATAGAAAAATGTACAAAACATGGAGCAGTTTATTAAAGAAATTATAAAATAAGCAATGATGGAAAATGGAAAATAAGCAATGCCTATGCTCAGAATCATCAGTCACTAGTAATTTAAAACCACAGTGAAATACTACTATATACAGTTAATAGAATGACTAAAATTTTTAAAACTGTACCTATACCAAATGTTAGAAAAAAACCTGAAACAACTTGAACTCCTATACACTGCTGGTGGGAATATAAAATGATGCAGTCACTTTGGAAAACAGTCTGTTCCTTAAAAGTTAAACATTGACCTATCATATGATCACATCATTCCACTCAGTGTCTGCCCAAGAGAATTGAATGCATGTGTCCATTGAAAAACCTGTATCCAAATGTTCATAGCATATTTGTGTTTGTAGTTTCCAAAAACTGCACACAACCCAATTGTCCATCAACTTATGAGTAGATAAACATATTATATTATATCCATATCATGGAACACTGAACAGCAATTCAAGAAACAACTACACCATGGATGAATCTCAAAATAAGTATACTTAGTGAAAGAAAGAAAAAAAGAATATATGCTCTACAATTTCATTTCATTTAATAAAATGTTAGAAAATACAAACTAACCCAAAATGGCAGAAGGAAGATTAATGGTTGCCTGGGGATGGGGTAGGGGTGGAGTGAGGTGGAGAAGGATGGAAGGGAAGGACTACATGGGTCATAAGGAGATTTTTGGGGAGTGATGAATATGATTATTATCTTGATTTGGATTTAAACAAATGTCAAAACTTATCAAACTGTACTCTTTAAATATGCTCAACTTATTGTACGTCAATTATACGTACAATATTGTACATCAATTATCAATAAAGCTGATAAAATATATTGACAAAGAGAGGAAATCGAAACATTTGAATAGGGATGCTGTGTGGATTAAATTAGTTAATATGTGTAAAACCATGTCTGGTATGCAATAAGGACTCAGTAAATAGTAGCTAATAAGGTGAAAGAGACACAATACAAGGATTAAATATGAATTGTGGAAGGGGTACCTCCACCTACACTGTCTTTAATACAGGTATGAAAGGATTCAAATGATTTTCTAACATCATGGAGGGAAAGTTCTTGCATATGAATAAAGTAGGAATGAGTGTAGCAAATTTTGTTCAAATCATGTATAAGCCATAGTTTCCATACTCAAGAATATTAGAGTAAAAATTCAGTTGAAAGTAGATTACAGCCTGACAACTTTATCAGTTACCCCAAACTCTACATTACTTAATTCTTTCAATTATAATTTCATGGTTTTACACATAGCATCCAACAGGGGGTGCTAAAATTAGAACACTTCATTATGTTGCAGATTGCAATGTACTGACTTCAGATTATTAACTGGTTGTCTTCTCTAAACCAAGCTAAGATGAATACTAATCAGAATATTAGGATGGGCAGGAGAAAAAAAGCTTGACAGAAGGGTGTTCAGTCCACCTGAATCTCTTTCTGTCTTTGTGTTCTTTTATATTCCTTGAAAGTTGACTTTCCCTGGTGAAAATGGATGGATAGTGATAAAAGTATGTAAAAGAGATTCTTGACTAAGTAATGGTCAATTTTTATTTGACAAAGAAAATCTAAGCTATATTTTGTGAATGCTATATTTATTAAGGATCAACTAAGTTTCTCCACATGCATTGAGAATAATGATCACGCCTACCTGAACGGGATGTAGTGAGGATTAAATCAGTTAATACATGGAAAGCACTTAGAACAATGTCTGGTATATAATAAGGACTTAGTAAATAATAGCTAATAAGTGTTCTGTAATATATTCAGAAAATAAGTCATGTAAAAAGAATGTTTTTCTTGCAATGCAAAGAAAGGAGTGTGTGTGTGCGTGTTTTCACACATACACACACACACTCCTTTCTTTGCATTGCAAGAAACAGTGGGTTTTCCCTCTTTCCAATCTGTGCTGCAATTTAATCATAGCTGTCTCTTCTTGAAATCAGTTACTGGATCATTGTGCCTGTAGGACAAAATCTTAACTACTTCCTTGATGATTGAATTAGATTTAGCATGTGAATCTTAGTTTACTTACTACAACTTGCCTGTAAGAACCCTCCACTGAAAACACGGTCAACATTTTTTTTTTCTGTCTTTATACCTTTTGCCACAGCCTGAATTGTCTTCATATTCTCCTAAACACCTGTCATTCCCTCGCATCCCTCAAAATTAATATCAAAAGCCAACTTTAGGTAAAGCCCATGAACAACGTTTGCCCTTCTCCATATACCATTTATAGAACTTATTAAACAGTGACATGGATTGTGTATACATCTTATCACATCTATAAGATTGGATGTGTCTGGAAGCAGAAATCAATAGTATCTTGGTATTATTGTCAACGTCTATCATGTTTTTCACATACAAAATGTTCAATAAATATTTGTTGAATGAATGAGTGAATACAAGGGAGTCATTTATTGGCATAAGTTTATTGTTGCAATGCTCTGAGGATTCTTTGTGTCCAAGAAAAAGGGAAAATCTGGGTTGTTTTTTCTAGAGCAGGAGAGGTAAAGACCCCTAGTTCATTGAAGAAAAAGCAACAAAGTGGGTAAATCTGGAGGAACACACAGGATACCCAGTTCCTCAGTCCCTCCCTGGGCTCTCGCTTCAGAAGAGCCTGAAACATGTAGTTTATAAAAGCTTACTAATGAGGTACCTGCTGTTATGTCTGCGTGAGCTGTACTTTTATACTGAGAGAGTCATTATCAAAAAATGTCAGTTCAACATTTGTTATATTAGGGGACAACTTACATTCAAGGCACCTCTAATTTTTGAAATCCATGAATATTTTTGCAGTGTTACCTACTCACAACAGAAAAATGAGAGTCTCGTGGAGGTGCTCTAAAGGAATTAAACCCAAGGTGGTACTCTTTGGAATGGGTTAAGAATTCCAAAGCAAGAAAATTAATTATTCTGCTATAGTGTTTTGCAGTTTACACTTACTTTTTCTTACATCTCTACATATCCTAAAATGACACTGAAAATAGACATAAATATTTCTGTTGTTTCATGAAAGGATACTGAGAGTGACGGGCTCAGAGTGATTATGCAAATTGCCCAGGGTCACCCAGTTAGTAAATGATGGCATCAATGTATCTCTATATACTGCCATATTGGATAATGGGAAATAAAACATTTTAGGGGTCAAGGACCACCAAACAAATGTTCAAATGTTTGAACCCCCTTTGTTTAAATGTTTCTCTTCACATCAAAACTTTCTATATCTCAATTTTTCTCATATGAATACTTGAAATTTTAAAATTTACTGTAAAGAATTGTGAGGATAAATTGACATTACACATGTGGGTATGCACACTGCAAGGTGTTGCCCAGAATAGACACTAA
Organism: Balaenoptera musculus; assembly: GCF_009873245.2. Taxonomy (NCBI): domain Eukaryota; kingdom Metazoa; phylum Chordata; class Mammalia; order Artiodactyla; family Balaenopteridae; genus Balaenoptera; species Balaenoptera musculus. Next base: position 130,464,988 of record NC_045788.1, on the reverse strand, counting down.
TACATATACATACATACACACAAATATATTGATGTACTTATGATGCAGATGTCGGACTCTCACTTATAAACGAGAAGAGCAGACATAAAGAGCATTGACCTATAAAATTGATAAGCATTCAATTAAATATGGCTATACTTATTACTAACGCCATTCAGCTGAAGCATCCAGGATTTCACAAGAGGACTCTTGCAATGTGTACAAACAGTATCATGTGATGAAAGCTGGCAGGGTGGGTAGTGGAGTGAGGGGGGACTCCTCAAACACATCAGGTACAAATCGTCAAAGGGTAATGTTCTCTGACCTAAAATACTGAGATAATTTCAACATGTTAGCCCAGAACCTCAGAGACTATATCATTTTCTTTTCCTATTTCTATCTCTGGTAGTAAAATAGTCCTGTATTGGCTCACAGAGAAATTAATCTTCTATTTCACAGATTCTACTCCAGGACAGAGGGAAAATTAATAAGCATATCCACAGAACATAAAAATAGAAGAAAGGGCTGTGATTTACGTTGAATTTTTAGCTAAAGGGAATTGGTACTTAGATCCAGTAGATAATTAATTTTTTTTTTTTTAAATAGCACTTGGAGCCACTAGATATGTTGGTATATGAAAACTACAGTGGGATAGTTGAGGCTAAACACAATCATGCATCATTTAAACAAATTTTTACCAGAAAATATATCCCCAAATAACCTTCAAAGTATTCATACTTAGGAAAACTCTACATTTATTTTGATGCTATTGTCCATGTACAGCAGTTTAAATGTTTCTCTTTGGAAACTGCCATCAGAATCAATGTAAAAAGCAAAACCAAATCCATTTCTATGTCTTAATCATTGTTCTAATTTCTTTTTCTTTTTAACCAAGAACATTAGTTTTCAGTTGGAACATGAGTAACCATGAAATGATAAGCCTATAATAAGTATGAAAAATGTCATGTTGTATCATTTTTTTAAAGGGGTTTTACTTATTTGCTTCTGTTTGCAGTAAGATCCATAATTTAAACAGCCCAATTTATTTATTTGTATTAAGAATACACATAAATCAAACTTTCAACTTGACTCAATTTATTTAGTGAAATGAATAAAATGAGCATGACTTTTTAAAAAAAGATATTTCAGTGGGGAGTCATTTTCCACCGGGATTCTAAAATAGAGCAAAGCACAAATTTCGGCACATTGAAATGTTCTACAGTATACTATTTTTAGACTCTCTCTGCCCCAAATCTTATAGGTTATAGGATTTTTCATTCTTTTATGACATAATTGCTTTCAAGTTTTTTTACCTTTGGCAATTTTCAAAAAGCATAGAATTCCCCCTCAAAGAGAGATAATTTGCCATTGTTTTAAAGAAGTTCGTTACCACTCTTCAAGTCCATTTCAAGACAGGAGTTCTAAGAATGTTTATGTAGTGGCGGTTATAATTAGAAGAAGTAAATGACCTTTAAAATACCTGTTTAGGTTGGATACTTTAAGAAGCAGAGGTACTATGAAAATTCCGTCACACTGTTTTATAGATATACTTAATCAATGGAAGGCATTGCAAGGAACACCCAGTGTTATGGGAGGTGGAGGCACCACTTCCTGGGCTATAATAGAGTTCTGATGCCATCTCAGGCAACAAGGAGGAAGAGAGTCTGTACAGAGCAACCACCTTCTGTGGGTATTTCAGGGAGCAAGCCGAATGAGAAACTTGAAACACTCACTTCTTTCAAATCAACCGCTGCCTGCTCTTGAAATCTCACTGTGCCTTGTCACAACTACTGCTCTGGAAACTACAGCTTGGGAACCCTCAGAAATGCCCGTCATGTTCCTCCTCCCTCCTCCATTGCCCTCTGCTCTACGAATGTGAGCGGTGGGGATGTTCTCTGCTTGCCCAGCAGCTGTCAAGACCATACCTGGCTCCTGAACAATGGCCAAGAGACCTGCAGTGAACCTACCAGCTGCCAGCTGGCCAACTGTGAGCCCAGCAACTGTGAAACTTCCAGCTGCCCTTCCTCTGGTTGCTATGTGCCCAGACCCTGCCAAGGCACCCGTTTTCTTCCTGCTTCTTCTTACATCTCTGGATCCTGCTTCCCAGTATGCTATAGACCTCTGAGCTATGTGTCTAGCAGCTGCCAACCCCCGAGCCTCCTCACTTATAGATGCCGCCCCTTGGGTTACTTGCCTGGTGGTCCTCATCCCCACAGCATTACCCACTGTAATGCTTTTCTCCCTTGATCCACTGAAATTGTCTTTTTATACATTTACCCTTTCTATTATCCCTGTCATCACTCAAGTTGGGTTGTGTTCCCCTTTGGTGAATACATACATTTCTTACTGCCATCTTGACTCCTATCTCCAGTGTCTTCTCTTTAGCTTGAATACTGTGTTTAGAGTTAATACTCCTAAAATTAATTTCATCATATGACTCTTACTCAAAAGTGTCAGTAACTCTCTTTCGCCCACAGAGAATTGTCCAAACACTTGATTTGCCCTCCTCTCCTTCCCAATAGAGATTCTGCACATTTGCTTCATGTCTCCAGTTACTCCATATCTGCCCTCATTTCATATCATCTTCTTGTTCACCCTACCCTTCCTCTCCTTTGGGATAATTCTTTTGGCATTGTGTCCAGCAGCCTCAGACCTCTGCGTCCTCTCTTCAGTGGATGCCAGCCTCTGACACATGTGTTTAGTACTTGCCATCCATCTTGCTCTGCCTGGGGAGGCCTGTAACTTCCTTATTCCAGCTAATAATCACGCTGAAGATCCAAGACAAAAATTTAAACTCCATGGACTTTTGCTTCTTTGTTCCTAGTATGTAGTGACTGCTTTTTCTTGATTTTCCTGTGCCTGATCTAATGAAAGCTGTTCCTTTCACATTTTTGTCTTTTCTTTCATCTCTCCTTGCCATAAAATTATTTGGTTTAGAATGCTATTCAATGTCGCTTAGGTGTGGGAAGAATTTATCTGGTTTGGGTTGTAATAAATGAGTTTAAGTCAGAACTAAGAATCTGGTTCTTCAGTTTGTCTTTCATTATTTTAACACACACATGGCCAACCTCAACTCCCTGCAGAAGTAACTAGGACATGGTACACTCAACCATATGTTTTTATCTCACAGTAGGGGAATAGCCTGATGGTTTATTCCTCAAGCTGATTTATAGATCTCTGATATCTCTGATCCTACATACTTAAGTGACCCAAAAAGCCCTTGGTGGAAGTTATATTGAAAAGGCAAGATTAGGAATGATCTCCTTATCTTTCTCTTCCAGTGAACATACTTTGACCAGAATGTCCTTTCTGATTGCAAACTGAATCATATTTCACTCTTGTTTAAGTCTTTGATGGCTTCTTATGATCTATTCCTATAAAATGAAAATACAGACCCCTTATCATGATCTCTTTTTTTTTTTTTTTTCATTGTCTTTCTCCCTCCCACTTCTTTGGCTTCATCTTCTCAGTATTGCAAATTCTAAGCTCCTATGATTCTACTTACACATAGTTCCCCAAACATGCTGCTCTTTATAAGCATCCACCCTTTTGCATGCCATCATCAAGACCAGGATGAACTTCTGATCTATCTATCCTGAAGACTCATAGTCACTTTTAAAAACACAGCCCAACTTTATTAAACTGTTAATTTATTCAGTAAAATTTTTATTACTTCCTTACTACATCCCAAGCCATCCTGTGACAGGCACAAGAGATACAGAGGTGAATAAGACAAACTTGAACTATCTCAGTATTTACCAGAAGTCGCACACTATGGGACATATCTGTATTAAAGGTACAATTTTTTCCTCATTCAACATAAAATGTGTAGGGGTATATTTTTCAAAAAATAAAGTAAGGGACTTCCCTGGTGGTCCAGTGGTTAAGACTCCGTGCTTCCAATGCAGGGGGTGCAGGTTCAATCCCTGGTCAGGGAACTAAGATCCTACATGCCGTGGGGCATAGCCAAAAATAAATAAATAAATAAACAAACAAAACCAAAAAAAGTGCTGCTTTATCAGCAAACAGAAATAGAATTTTAATAAATAAATAAATAAAATAAAACTAAAGTGCAGAGACATGAATGTTCACCTTTTTGAGGAACTGTAATATTTAGCAACTTTGTCAGTGTGCGAGAAAGACAATGTTCTCTAGATGTTAACTAGTGGTTGTTCCCTTTAAAGAAGGCATGCGCCTCTGGTTCTCGGAACCCATCTCTACTTATGGATCTTCTGACATGGAAGCTGAATGTTGGTTTCTCTTACCACAATGTTCATGCTACTGTTTCAAAACCCATTCTAGTTCATTATTTTGCCTTACTTGCCTGGCTCTCCTAGATATTTTGAGTTTGTGACATCTGTACCCTTTATTTTTTGAAGCTTTTCCCAGGCCCTCTCCTTGCCCCTTACCCTAATGAGTAAATCACACCTTGACTTAGCTTTCCTTTTATCTCAGACATATTTCTGTTGCTGATCTTGTTGGACTGATTATTTTTTAAAATAATTTTAAATGAGATTTTAGTTGAAATGTGACATATATATGAATTTGTACACAAATCATTACTTCACAGATGTAGCCTTTATTCTGACCTGTAACCCATATATTAGTTTTGCCTGTTTTTGAACTTTAAAATGAAATTATATAGTATCTACCAATTTGTCTTGGGCTTCTTTATTAAATATTGTGTTTGTGTGATTCTTCCATGCTATTAAACATACCAGTAGTCTGTTTATTTTTCTTTATGTATAATATTCAAGGTACTAAAACACCAAACTGTATTTCTTCATTCTGCTGTTGCTGATCAGAAGGGCTGTTTCAAGCTTGGATCTGTTAGAAATAATGTATAAAATACTATTTTATTCTTGTACATATCTTTTGATATACAAATGGAGATATTTCTATTGGGTAATATATTTAGGAGTAAAGTCGACAAATTGTATGAAACGTGCCTGCTCAGCTTTATTTTATACCATGACAAAGTTATGCCCTGTAGTTATACCAATATTGATTTCTACTCTCAAAAGCATAAGAATTCCAGTTGCTTTACATCCTCATCCATATTTATAATTGATAGTTCTTTTAAGTTTAGCCATTCTAGTGGGTATGTAGTTATAACAAATAGTGGTTTTATTTTGAATTTCTCTGATGATTCATCAGGTTGAGAACATTTTTAAAATGCTTCTGGCCATTTGAATATTATTTGTGTGTGTGCGTGTGTGTGTGTGTGTGTGTGTGTGTGTGTGTAGTAGATATTCAGGTCCTTAGCTCTTGGTTTTAGTTGGTTGTCTGTTTTTAGGATGCGAAGAGTTTTTCATGTAGTCCATATATTAGGTCTTTGTTGGAGATATATATATTTAATATCTTCTCCCATATCACTGCCTGCCTTTTCACTTAATCATGCCTTTAGACTGGTACAAGTTCCTTACTTTAAGTTAGTCCAATTTATCAGTCTTTTATTTATGATTAGTACTTTTTTGTCCTTATTAAGAAAATTAATGAAGATACTGTATGATAACTTTAGAAAATGTTTTTGTTTTCCTTTCAACATTTAAATATGCCATCAATGTGAAATTGATGTGTGTTTGTGTGTGTGTGTGTCTTATGGGCCAAAATTGCAGTTGATCCAGCACCATCTCCTAAAAACTTGCTCCATTTTCTACTGCAGTTCAATGCCCTTGGTACATAAATCAAGTATCTATATATGGGTGTGTCAATATCTAGACTCTTTATTCTGTTCTATTCACTATTTGTCTATTCTTACATCAATGTCATGCTTAATTTTTCATTGTTTTATTTGTATTTCTGAACTCTTCTCCAGAATTTGAGCTCTTTGAAGGTTCCTTTTGGTCAATATATGACTAGGCTTTCTGTAAAGGTTTGTTGATTTGAGTTTAAATAAATTATGTTTTGGGTCAGATGGTAGTGAAATCTAGGGAAAGTGGTATTTAGATTTAGGATAGTACTGATGAGAAATTCTACATGTTGTATTTTTTTTTTTCCATTTGGAGTTTTATTCTGTGTGGGTGGAGACAAAAATTCACTTCTCATCTCCCCATAGTTCAAAATTCTAAGAGCTGGATAATTAAGGGACATTTTATATCCAATATTCCATGACTAGATAGGACTTGCTGATAGTTATACATTAGCCCACATGTGATAATTTAGTGTTGCCAGCTGTGAGTCATGTTTCTTATTTAATTAATTTAATTACTTTAATATCTGGCAAGGTAGTGATAATTATTCCTAATTTAGCCAAGATCATACAGATTGTAAATTACTGATCTGAGATTTATTTCCAAGTTTTCTCAAAGCATATGTTTCTCTAGTAAACCACATTATGATTACAGTACAAAATTTTGTTTACTTTAGCCAACTAATTCCAGATCAATATATTGATATTAGCTGATATTTATTGACTTCTAGCTTCATAGATATATTTCCTCTGGCTAAAATAAGTGGAGGATAGGTATTTAAGCTCTTTTTTCCACAAAAAATTAAAAATTCTTTATTAACATCTAAGCACCAATGTGTTGATTGTGATTAACCCTCTGGGTATAGTTATCTTTAAACTGGATATCAGAGGACTGCCTTCCTTCTGTCAAACCATGAACTCAAATAATATATTGCCCTTCTTTAATGAACTCCAATCAAGAGAGCACTTTAGGTCTCCATCATAACCAATCATGAAGCATTGTCCCTGGAATTCAAAATCAGACAGAATCATCTTTTCCTTATCTTGCCTAAGATAGACTGAAGAAAATTAAATATTTACACTTGAATAATAATTAGGTTAGACTTTAAAGCAGCACACATAAGGAAAAAATGTAGGGTTAGTCTAACAGATTGTTCAGATATTTTGAGCTGAGATTTTGGAATCTGAGTCTTTACTCAAAGCTTAATTCTGAATAATCATTTCTCAACATAGAGAGTAGTTTCTTTCTTCTCCACTGAGACATAATTTTTCTTAGGAACATTTTTTAAAATTTAGAGAAGGTGAAGCCATTGTAGGTGACTCTTAAGGAATGTATGGACTTCCAGTTTCAGCTCCAACATGTAAAGAGCTTCGAAGTCATCCCTTCTGTCTAAAACAAGAAAAAGTTGAACAACTTGAAAACCAGTGAGTTTTCCTGAAACCATCAGAGAGCTGAAGGAAATTATATATGTCAGAAGCTCAGTTCCTCATAAAGAAAGGATGAACAGTGGAGATAATCTCTTTAATTTTCCTTATGCTTAATTGATCCAAAAGAAATGTATGCAGTAGCATGACTACTTAATCATTGTTCTTTTCATCATTTAAATTATTCAACCAGTCTCTTGCTTTGTTTTTTTAATATATAGTCCCTGAAATGATTGAAAAAATCTATTTAAATAAAATAACTGTTTCAGATTAACAACTCAATATTTCAGTGTATCATTTGATTAATACATTTGCATCACTTGAAGTTACTTCAGTGTGCATAATCGTTCAGTAAATAATAAGGAATTTCTATTACATGCCAACTTCTGTAAAAGGTGATGGAGATGCAGTGATAAACAAGACAGGTACTATCCCTTCCTTTATGGAGGTTACACATTATCTGGGGGAGTAACAGAAAATAAGAGTAAACACTAATAAAGATATGGTACTATTAGAGTGTATAAGGTAGTATAAAGGGAGTGAAATGGTATTATAAATGGAGGGGGCAGCTACTTTCAGCAAAGTCAGAGGCATTTTGTCTTTTAAAGAATGACACATGAATTGTAACTAGAAGGATTAGGAGAGCATCCTGTGATAAACTGAAGCAGGTGTGTTCTAGGCAGGGAGAACAAGATCAAAAGCACAAACTTGGAGAGTATTCAGGACAGGAGGCTGGTGTGAATGGAGGGTAGTGAGTGATTTGAGAGTAGTACCAGAACTGACCAATATATTCAATGTATTAGACACTTTTGCCAACAACAGGGCCATCAAATCTCTCAGGTATGTTTAAAATGTATTTAACAAGCATTCGTTGTTTTCCAAAAACAGGGTAAGCACAGCCAGATGGGCATCCAATTAGAGATGAATATTTCATCTATACTTATCATGAATCATAGCATCTTGCTGAGACAGTAAGACTCAAAGTTCTTCATATTACATAAGAAAGACTGATTCTCTCACAAGACGATCTTTTTTTAAAATTAATTTTTATTGGAGTATAGTTGATTTACCATGTTGTGTTAGTTTCTGCTGTACAGCAAAGTGAATCAGTTATACATGTATATATATCCTCTTTTCTTAGATTATTTTCCCATACAGATCTTTACAGTAGAGTTCCCTGTGCTATATAGTAGGTCCTTATTAGTTATCTATTATTAGTTATCTATTTTATATATAGTATATATATACTATATCTATCTATCTATTATTAGTTATCTATTTTATATATAGTAGTGTGTATATGTCAATCCCAATCTCCCAACTTATCCCTCCCCTTTTCCCCCTTGGTAACCATAAGTTTGTTTTCTACATCTGTGACTCTATTTCTGTTTTGTAAATAAGTTTATTTGTACCATTTTTTTAGATTCCACATATAAGTGATAACATATATTTGTCTTTGTCTGACTTACTTCACTCAGTATGACAATCTCAAGGTCCATCCATGTTGCTGCAAATGGCATTATTTCATTCTTTTTTATGACTAAGTAATATTCCATTGTATATATGTACCACATCTTCTTTATCCATTCATCTCTCAATGGACATTTAGGTTGCTTCCATGTCCAGGAAGACAATCTTTAAAAATAATTTGCAACCATAAATATAAGTATTTGTTAATCAGTCATTAATCTAATATTTCATTGGAGTAACTCTAGGTTGACCTAAGATTTTGTAGGGTACACACCACTGAGGAGGAGAAGCAGGAAGTCCAGGAAGAATTTTTGCTTTGTGAAATGTCAGCAGCCATGCAGGGATGAGCAACAGTATTCTCCTCTAGATGTTTTAACATCATCTATTACTTCTATTCATGCATTTGTTTCACCAGATGAATAAAAATAGAACAGCAGAGTTTGAACTTTCAGACAGCTCCTTTGTAGCTATTAGGTGACAGAGAATATATAATGTGTGTAACTCTCAAACCAATAAAAACAAGAAGCATAGCAAATTTGAGATTATAGTACAAGATATGGAAGTGCCCTTCCTAGCCAAGTAAGGAAATGTAGTTATTTTTCTCTTGCAATGTCCAGTATCTTACAAATTTGGTTATTGACCTTCCATAGAAAGCTACTTAACCAATATCTTAACAAACACCTTGCTCATCTTTTGAAGGTTAACGAATCACAAAAAGTATATACTGAGATGTGAAAGTAACCCTAATTGTAAGCTTCAAAACAAATATTTAAAAGAAAACATTCTTAATTCTGTAACTTTTCTGACGGCGCTTAAATATTTGCTTAACATTTTTCAACGTCCAAGGACTTTTCTTCTCTCAAATTATTTGGATATTTCTGCTCCTTTTTACTGTGTGCATTACTTTTTTGTATGGAAAATTGCTCAGCATATTTTAATGCACTCTTTTGTCATTTCTTATGTCATTATTGCTAATACATTCAACATGATCATTTTTCTATTTTTTGTTGTGTATATAGATTCTCAAATTTTAGGTTGTACATTGAGAGGAAAGCAGGTTGTTTTACCTCCTACTTATCTAGCTTGTGCTGGGAAATATCTAAAAATGAAAACTAAAAATCTACTTACAAAATACATGAGGTTATTGGTACTCTGAAGTATCTAGCAATGGCCTTTTAAAATAGGATTAATTAGGAAAAATCCTGTGGGTAGTGAAAGCATCCATGTCCTATGCATACTCTAACATTTTCCTATTGTGGAAAATAGTGACTTTTTCCAAGTGGGTGAGTGCCCTTTGTGTGACATCTGGGCCTCCAGGATGTCATGAGAAGACAGTTTACTGCCCATGAGGAACCTACATAATTGTCACATGTAAAACATGCTGCTAGTGAGAGGCTGTAGGATGAACTTACAGAAAATCTTCCAAGTTCATATTCCAACAAGGGTGGATGAAGAACAGCACTTCTGTATAGACAGAATAGTGTCAAACATGTCACTTTGATAAAGGTCCCTCACTTGAATCCAGAGAAGCAATGCTGCAAATTGGACATTTGGTATATAGATCTGTCAATCAGATGCTAGAATTTTTCAGTATTAGAAAAGTAATCCAAACAAACTTTATATAGTAATTTAAGCTAATCTTAGGATCATTAAACTCTGTGGTCCCTCAAAAAATTTAATCTTAACTCAGAAAATTTCTTAAAGTCCCATGTAAATTCATCTAAATGTGAATTTAATAATAACACCATATCATTATTTAATGCCTTATTGCAGAACATACGATAGTGCCAAGCATTTAAAAATTTACCTGTGAACGAATGTGATATTGAACACATGACGTTTTGCTTTCTTAATTACAGCCATGCTGACCAGCTCTATCACAATGTGTATGTCAAATTACTTAGCAAAACGTAACGTATTTTTTGAACAGAAACTGTTACATTCAAATGATCCTATGAAATAGGCCCACATGAAAATTTAGAACAATAGAAAATTAAATTATAGGAGCTCATACTTCCATATGCACAAGTCTCAGTTATCATTTTTGAAGCATTTGTTCAACTTTAATCAGCTCATTTTAGACATGAACCTATAAAGTTTCTTAACTCACAGTGAGTACTGGATCACAGGTGTCTTAGCTTTGTATTTCTTCTACAATTGTCTTATATTCTCATCTAAAATCCAGACACTTACTATTCTCTGGGAAAAAAATCTCAAAATAATATATTTTATTCTTTGAATATTTGCATCTTTTGGCAATTATTTAGAAATTAAAGGAAGGGTTATAAGGATTGCACTATAGGATATATTTAAGTGAGCAGAATCGACCATAGACTAGGTTTTCTTCTGAATACAAACCAGAGCTTTATTGAAAACTGTTAAAATCCTTTTATTTCTATGACAAAGAAATTGAGTTTACTTAATAAGGCATCTTGCATAGAACCTTCAGAGGAACAATTTAGCTTTATCTATGCACTTAAGGTCAATGGTTTCAGAGGCAAATTGAGAGGACACAAAAAAAATATTTTGCTGCTTCTCTATCTTTCTATTTTTTTAAAATTCCGTATGTGAGTACAAACCACCTTTGTTTCCGAATATAAATAGACCATTGTCAGATCTAACTACACAGTAGAAAAGAAAGATTACACAAAGAAATATTATGTGGCTTACACATAACACATTGCCTGTTCCTGTTTTTGCTAACAGTAGTTGTATTGATGAGCCCTCATTCTCCATTAAAACAGAAGCGTACTTTCCATTATCTTTATGGAATTCTTATTGGTTGATAAATATCTGGTATCGCCAAGTCAGCATGAGCTGCATCTCTGGAGGTGATGATGGCCTGCAAGATATATCTATAATACAAATTTATGAATTGATTACAGAACTTTCTCAATTGCAGGGTGAAAAGACTGCTATATTTTAAAGCATACTTGATGTCTTGTTTCTTGTAGAAAACCCTAGTCTCTCTTACTTTATTTATTATTAGGTTGAAGCAGTGCAGTACACACAGCGTTTCTGTTTTCTTTCTAGTGGTGTGGGGAGTGGGTGGAAAAGAAGAAAGACAAAGATGGGGGGGCTTGAAAGGGAAAAAAAAGGTTGCCCAGAGATAGAATCTGAAACTATGTTGATGAAATACAACTTCATATCTTTGCTTCAAATTGTATCTCCAAATGCATTCATTCAACATCATGTATTCAATAAATATCTTTGAGTTGTTATTATATGAAGGACACTATTCTAGGTGCTGACCACAATTTATTTGCTTGGGTGCCTTTACTACTGAATCTTCTCTGTCTAAACAGGAAGTTTAGTTACCACATGAATGCTTTGGCATCTGGAAGCAAAACTCAAATAAAGCTTAAATCTGATGTGTTACTCTGCAAACTATCCACCAAATGTCAAAGAAATTTGATATGTGTTTGGTGTTGGGGAGTATTTTCCGAAAAAGATAAAATTTGCCGAAAGTTGCATGAAAGCTTTCACTGGCAATGGACGCTTTTCAATGGAAAAGAGTTTCTGTCTTAAGAACCTCTGGAATGCAAAGAGATTGTTTTTATTTTATGTAAGCACAGCTAATCAGTGACTTTGAGAATTGGTGGATGCCTAGGGGATTTTCTTGTCCAGTGGATCCCTGACCAGGCTTTGTAGAGACATCTGCAAGGTAAATCAGGTTCTTGGGTCCAATTACAACTCTCTGAATATAAGCCTCTAACTGATAAGTCCAAGAATCTGCTTTATTTTTTTCCCTAAAAGCTCACCATATTTTCAAAGCAAAGTTTTGTTTGGCAATAAACAATCTAAACTATCCTTTCTAGATGCTTATGTTTTTCTGGGTTCTTAGAATAAGATCTCATGTTATGAAATATGCTTAACAAATGATAGTAAAATTAACAATCAAGATCGAAAAACTAGGAAGGTGAACAAATAATTAAATATACCAAAATAGGAAATCTCACCAGTCATCTAAAAATGCATATTAGATTAATAATAAAATGTTATTTCGCATATCAAATTGGCAAAAATAAATAATGGTAGCAATTCCAAAGGTACTGAGGTTTTGGTGAATCAGATACTCATTAGAAGTGTGAATTTGGAAACATGTATCAAAAGCCTTTAAAATATAGTGTGGGGACTTCCCTGGTGGTGCAGTGGTTAAGAATCCACCTGCCAATGCAGGGGACACTGGTTCAAGTCCTTGTCCGGGAAGATCCCACATGCCGCGGAGCAACTAAGCCCTTGCGCCACAGCTACTGAACCTGAGCTCTAGAGCCCGCGAGCCACAACTACTGAGCCCGCGCACCTAGAGCCCGTGCTCTGCAACAAGAGAAGCCACTGTAATGAGAAACCCGTGCACCGCAATGAAGAGAAGCCCCTGCTCACCACAACTAGAGAAAGCCCGCACACAGCAACGAAGACCCAACACAGCTAAAAATAAATAAATAAAATAAATAAATTTATTTAAAAAATTATATAGTGTGATGTAAGTTAGAATATTTTTATGAAATAATAAGCTAAACAGGAGTAAAGCAGAAAGATGAGCAGCCTCCAAACAAATCTTCGCGAATTCACCAGTTGTCATGGGGATCTATGAAAATATTTGCAAAATCTTTCAGGGTTTTGGAAAAATCTTTACCTCAGGCAGTGAGTATTCCAATTAATTTGAATTTTACATGCCAGATTTTTTAAATGGGGGGATTTACATGTGGATATAATCTGGATATAATTTTAGAATAAGTGCAACAGTTTATTTTAGAAAGTTTAATTTACAAAATCCCATCACATTGTGTATATTTATATATATATTTTTTAAATTATTTATTTATTTATTTATGGCTGTGTTGGGTCTTCGTTTCTGTGCGAGGGCTTTCTCTAGTTGTGGCGAGCAGGGGCCACTCTTCATCGCAGTGCGTGGGCCTCTCACTATCACGGCCTCTCTTGTTGCGGAGCACAGGCTCCGGACGCGCAGGCTCAGCAATTGTGGATCACGGGCCCAGCTGCTCCGCGGCATGTGGGATCCTCCCAGACCAGGGCCTGAACCGGTGTCCCCTGTACTGGCAGGCAGATTCTCAACCACTGAGCCACCAGGGAAGCCCCCACATTGTGTATATTTTTCTCATTTTGCTGACAACCAGAATTGTGAAAACTTCAAGGATGAGAAGTCATTCTTGTTTCGGGAGCCACTAGCCTATTCTTTGTTGTTTGTACCCACAGTTTATGGATAAGAACACTTACTATGCTCTCCCTCCCTTCTTCCACCATATCCTGGAGAACGAATTACACGTCAGCTATTTATAACCCTCACACTTTGCTGGAAGTAATCAGAATGAGGGTAATATCTGGGACAGGAGTGTTTGAAAATACAAGTAAAACTTTATGAGGAGGTTAGAGGGTATTTTCACTGACATCTGAACAACTACTAATAAAATGCTATCAAGTAAAAAATCGGAGCAAGACAAGAAATAAGTATGTATATGGAACTCCTGGAAAGCAGTAGGGGTACATAGAAAATTTACTTAGAAGGAGACAATCACATTTGAGGAAATTTCTATAACTCTTCTGAAACTCAGTCTGTTAACTTCATGTCTTTCAATAACTGCCACTCTGGAAATGATAACACTGCTCTTTTGGAAGTCATTGCTGTACTCCTTTTTTCTTATCTGTTGTTCTCTGCTCTGGAAGAGTGATCTGTGGAGGTGCCCTCTGCTTAATCAGTAGCTGTCAACCTGGCTCCTGGACTACTGCCCAGAGCCCTGTGGTGAGCCAACCAGCTGCCAACCAGCCAAATGCGGGCCCAGCAACTGTGAAATCTCTTGATAGCTTTCCGCTGACTGCCATGTTTCTAGACCTGCAGAAACTGACTTTGCTCCTGCTGCTTCCTGTGTGTCCAGTACAGGCCACCCACCAACCTACACCCGATGCCCAAGTTGCCCAAGGTTAACAGCTGCCACTGCCTCACCTACCTCTTCTTTGTCTGCTAGCTCTTCAAGTATATGTCTGGTTGTGGTGTTCCTTTGGTCTATGACTCCTGTTGTTGCAATCATTGACTACGTACATAGCAGTGTTCAACCAATAGGCTTATTGTCCAGTCTCTTTAGACCTCTGATCTATGAATCTGGTAATTTCTGATGCTTGTGTCCGCTCTGGAGCACCTGGTATTATTTATCTTCCAGTAAGTTTGGTTAAGCACAATCAATATTAGGATTGGGATTTCTTGCTAAAAATGTCTCTCTATCTACCATCTATCACTTCTTACAGAAATGTTCCAAAGACAGATAGATAGGAAAATAGGTAGATATAGATGGTAGATAGATAGATAGATAGATAGATAGATAGATAGATAGATAGATAGATAAATTTTTTTATACTAGTTGTTTCAAGATGTTCCTGGACAGCACAGTGTTTAACTTGTTTTTTGTTCACGTGTCTTCCAGAATGTGAGAAAATAGTTGCTTTAACTCCTAGTAAATATGTTTTTTCAGGTGCTGTAAATAAGACTTTTGTTAACATTCATTAGTTTATTATAGTAAATTTATGGTATTTTTAATTAATGAGAGGGCTCTGTCCACTTGATAAAGAATGGCAAATGTAACCTGAATGATTTTTGACTTCTTCATTGATTCGTTAAGCAAGTATTTATTAAATTTCAAAATTGTGCCAAGTACCATGTTGCAACAGTTTCTTTGGACCCTTCTAGATGTTGGTATCCTAAGGTTTTTTTTTTTTTTAATTTTATCATTTATAAACTATTCTGATTAAAACCACTCTCAGGCCCTGATTCTGAGGCTCTCATGGGCATAGGACTAGAAGGGAGTAAACGTCATTCAGTGGTGACTCCCAGGCTACCAGTGAGGAGGACAGTACTTGGAGTTTATTCTACCTTATCATGGCTCTCAAGGATGTCAGGTAATTAAATTTGTGCAATCTTGTTTAGTCTTCAAGTAGCCACTATAATTAAAAACATAAAACCTGCTAAGTACACATGGTGGGAGCGGTGTAGGTGTGGAAGAGCGGTCAGTGATTGTTGAGTAAAATGTATGTGTAAGTCCCTCATAATGAATCAGTGTGTGTTGGAATTCCATCAACTCTTCTGCAACTGAGAAGAATATGCTAAAGTTTTTTTCAAAATGATATTTTAAAAATATTAACTGTACCAATTACTGAAAAGTGTGCACTCTGGGAGTTTAAATAGAAATACAATTTGACAGAGGAGTAAACATACTGTGTATAGATGGTTCAATTGTTCTCAGTGTTTTTTCAGTAGTACTGGTAAATTAGTCACATGAATTGGTACAGAATAATGTCACAAGAGTCTCATTTAGGCTTTCCAGTAATGTATTGGTTTTCTATAATCAGCTAAAAAGCAGAAAACCATGTGTTTTTTGAAGTAATAGCTTCCAAAACTTATGAAGACATTGAGGTATATCTACCAATGGTGCATTTACATCTACTGTCTATTCATCACACATAGAGCCACTAAATTGTCACAAGTGTTAAATTCTTCTTTGCTTGGATACTGTATGGTGGTATGTTGGAAGCTTAATAAAAAGGATTTTCACCATGGAGACCATTGGATTTGCTTCATTTCCTGAGAAAAAAACTATAAGAAAAGCCATAATCAATTGTCCTGTTCTTATTAGTAGAGGGTTGGTAGATTATATATGGGGGATTCACTTAGTAAAGTATATTATAATTATTGATTTTTCAGACTACAATGGTGCTATTTAGCATCCAAAAGTGGTATAGTAACATATTTTTTTTTTGTCTTTGACCATAATCAAAGGAAAAACGAAACAAACATTTTCATGATGGGGGAGATGTCACAAGAGCTGGCCTATAGACTCAGCTCCTTTTCTTAATAATTCTGTGACATGGATACATTGTGTAGATTTTTAAAAATATTTTATTTATTGATTTATTTATCTGGCTGTGTCAGGTCTTTAGTTTTGGCACGTGAGATCTTCGGTGTGGCACACAGGTTCTCTAGTTGTAGCACGCGGGCTCTAGAGTGCATGGGCTTAGTTGTCTCATGGCATGCGGGATCTTAGTTCCCCAACCAGGGCTCAAATCCACATTCCTTGCATTGGAAGGTGTATTCTTAACCACTGGACCACCAGGAAGTCCCTTGAGTGATTTTAAAATTTATCTTTTGATGAGGAAATCAAATCTTCCTGCCTCAGAAAACTGCTACAAAAATTAAAAGAGATAAATAGGATGAAGTGTTTTAGAATGATACCTGAATGGTACCAATATGTAAGTTATTAAATAGTAGCTTATTTGACAAAAGAAGTTAAATCCCAATAGCCTGTGGTATAAACTGATGAAGACATGAAATAAACAAATCTCTTTAATTTTTGAGTAGTAAATAATTTAGCTTCTAGTTTGCATTTTAAATAGATATTTTATTTTAGAATTGTTTTAGATTTACAGAAAAGTTATAAAGGTGATACAGAGAGTTCTATATACTCCACACCTAGTTTCCCACACCAAGTTTAATAACAACTTGCAATGGTATTTGTATTTGTCACAATTAATGAACTTATCATTATGATCTAAAATCCATACTCTGTTCAGACTTCCTTAGTTTTACCTAAAATCCTTTTTATGTTCCTGGTTCCCATTCAGGATGTCACATTATATTTAGTCATCATGTCTCCTTAGGCTACTCTTGGCTGTGACGGTTTCTCAAATTTTTCTTGTTTTTGATTCCTTTGAGAATTCTGAGGAGGACTGCTCAGACCATTGTAGAATGTCCTCAATTTGAATTTGCCTGATACTTTTCTCAGGATTAGACTGGGTTTATGGGTTTTAAGGAGAAACACCACAGAAGTCAAGTTCCGTATTGAGAGTATATACAATCAACATGACATCATTATTGATATCAACCTTGTTTGTTTGGCAGAGGGAGTGTTTGTCAGGATGCTCTGCTGTAAAGTATTTGTTTTTCCTCTTTGTCCATAACTGTGCTCTTTGAAAGGAAGTCACTGTGTGTAATTCTTACTTAAGTCGATGTGATGCTCCAGTTCTTCAAGGGAGAAACATTTACATACATTATTTGGAATCCTTCCACATAGGAGATTTCTTAACTCTTCCCTATTTGTAATGATTTATTTATATCAGTGTGGACACATGGTTATGTATTTTGTACTTTGGAATATAATCTAATATTATATTATTTAGTTTGTTGTTTGAATTGTTCCAGTATTGATTATTAACAGTTCTTTCAGTTGGCTCCTGTGTCTCTTTGACCTATCCTCATAACTGTTTAGTTTTTACCTTTGTTTTTGAGAATTTTTTACTTCCTGGCATGAGAAAATGCACCAAGTCCATCTTGTATATTACCTTTGGGGGATATATATATATATATTCCACATGAGCATATTATGTTTTAACTTTGCAGACTCATTGGGTATTTGGCCTTAGAGAGGTGTTGCTTAGGTAAGCTTCATCAAAGTACTCCTAAGAATAAACTTATGCTTATATCAAACTGCTTACCAGTTTTTGATGTCTGATATTATATCATGTTTGATATATTAAATAGAAACTGTTATGAAAAAGAAGAGAAAAAAATTTCAAGAACATAAATGATCACATAATGCATATATAGATACTTACAATGGCAATATCATTCTGTTTTGTATTAACAGGGAATTAAATATTTGTTAGCTGAAAAGCTACATTCCTTTCAGATTCAAGGGACACTTGACAGAGTATTGCTACTTGTTTTACTTGAAAAACAAAAGAAAAGAAAGTGCTTAAGAGTGAATATGTGTGTGTGTGTGTGTGTGTGTGTGTGTGTGTGTGTGTGTGTGTGTATAATCTCCATTCCGTGGATAAAAGTTAAAGAAGTGGGACCTTAGTCTAAAGGGGAACCTGAGTTAGTTTTTTTTTCATGAAAGGTATCCTGAGAAATTGTTCTTTATGCTCAAAATGACCATATGTGGGAAAAGAATGGCTTAAGATTAAACAGGAATGGTGATTGTTAGACATAAATAAGATTTTTACAGAAAAAAGAATATCACTATAATAGGTTACAAGTATGAGATCTATATGTAAATATATTCAAAAAGAAGGTAAACTGATTTTTTTTTTAGTGTGTTTATTAAATGTTTATCTATATGAAAGCAGAGGTTCAAAAGAGGTGGTTTGGACTTTTGCTACCAACCAAGATGTAATAACAGGGACAGGATTTATTCTTCCACTTGAAGTAATCATAGTACTGGGCAACATATTTGAAACATGGATTTTCAGGACACTGGAAGATAGGCAAAGAAGTGCATGAGGAAAGAATGAATGATAGAGAGGAGAGAGTTGAACAGAAAGAGATTTCCAGAGATCGGCACCAGGTCCACCAAAGCCTTACTCAGAACCTTACTCAACAGTACCTGCACGTGAGAAAACTGCACTAAATTGCCAAACTCTTCCACCTGAAAGAACTAATGGAGAAATATTCAGAGCTCACAGAGGGCTGTGAATAGTTTGTCCTCATACCAGACATAGTAGAAAACTGGTGAAGAACTCAGAGGGGTTTTCCCGTGGTGCTAGGACAAAAGTAGCCTTACATTAAACCATGCTTTAGTCCCACATGCTTAAAAGCAAGATCCAAAAAGATGAAACTGTTTCCACATAACTTAACTCTGGCCCAGAACAAAGCTCAAGTGTATTTATAATAATACAAAAATATGCAACTCACAGAAAGTGAAATAGTAATATCTGGCATGCAATCAAAAATTACCAGGCATTCAAAGAAGCAGTAAAATAAGACCTATAGTAAAGGAGAAAAATCAATCAATCAAAACTAACCCACACATGATCCAGATGCTAGAATTTTTAGACAAGGACATTAAAAATGGGTGGTATACCTGTATTCCATATATTTCAGAAGCTAGAGGAAAGATCGTTCTTATTAAATAGAGAAATGAAAGATAGAAATAAAATGGAGATGAAAACTTTAATACCTGAGGTAGAAAATACATTAACAGATTAGACACTATCAAAGAAACCATTAATATATTTCAAGACATGGCAGTAGAAACTATCCAGAATGAAACACAGAGAAAAAATACTGAATAAAATGAACAAACAGGGTGATTTATCAGGGTCTCTTACCTTTACAAATTCATAACATGAAATACAGATAGAGCCATAGTAAAGTACAGAATTTTGTCATCTCTCACATGTGGCTATAATTGACTCTAATCCTTGCCATTTCCATAACCTATGAAAATCCTGTACCATCCTTCTATTTCTACAATTCCCTGGGGATTGTAGCCCTGCTGCTTACTGCTCCTGTTGTCACTAGTTCACTAATTATCCACCCAGAAACTATACACAGCCTTTCTCTACTTTCCAAAAGAAATAAACGAATAATATTAATGGGAAGATAGGTCAAATGGTGGGTCATTTAACATTATATACATCATATCCCCTTCCCATACCAGTTCCTCTGCTCTCGTTTCCCCATTTCATTCTTATTTGAATTGATTCTGAGAACTACAAAATTTTAATCTACAATGAAAACAAGTTCCACCATCTCCGAATCTTATTCCCAAACTTACACATCTAGGCTAATCAATGTGCTCAAAATAACAAATTGACCTCCTTGTACGTAAATCCATTTTAGAAGGCAGTTGAATAGATTATGAATAGTGTTTTTTGTTTTGTTTTATTTTGTTATATTTGGCCTCAGGGGAGAGATAACAATATTTCTGATTTCTTTGTTACTTGTGACATTTTATCTACATTAGGAAGTTGTAAATATATTATATTGGAGATACGTCAGCGCTATTTACCTCACTAAATATAAACTTGTGCACTAACTGAATAACAAAAAGAAAAGATTTTCCTTATTTACAATGAAGTCCAATTAGTTGTGCCAGGGGTATTTGATGGTGGAGAATAATAATTCAGAATATCCTCAATCCAATAACCCAACAGCACAATTCCATTGTTGGCTGTTGATATATTTAAAGGATAAATCCACGATGCGGCATTCATCATGGAAACACTCAAACTTTTGTGTGTATCTGGGAACTTAACTGGTTTGAGGGTCACATATCATTAAAGAACATCATGTTCCAGAATTAGAAAAGATATGTTGCCTGTGGTACCCATTTATAGATTAAATGGTCAGTTGGCTTATCTTTAAAAAAAAAAAAAATACTTAAACATAAACACAAGGAAGGTGGGGTATGATGTTAGTTATGGCAGATACTCCCTTACTCAGCAGAGAGAATTACAGCCTAACTTACTCCATTTTCTGTTTATCCAAAGATCATAAAATATGTTTATAGTGCCACCAATATTATAGGGATTCCATATAAATATGACTTTGAATATACCTACACAGGAGTAACTGTGTACTCAATGCCAGTGTGGAAGTTTCTTCATGTCATAAATGGGGAAATGACTCATCTAATTACTAAATTCGCATAAATGAGCCATGAGAGATTTTAGAGCTTCTAGTAGGAAAGTTCAGCTATTCGTGTGTTCTTGACTGAGGAATGCCTCTCTTCTTAAGGAAAAAGTGTGCCTTCTCCACAAGCTGTAGCTTAAAAAGCCAGCATTGGTCAGCAATCTAAGAAGTTGCCTCAGTCAAATCCACCTTGACCATGACTGCTGTGTCTCACGACTCAGTCAGAGTAACTTCAAACCCACTTCATTCAGGTTGTGTGAGGTGGACAATGCTCGGGGTCTTTCACATACTCCTTTTTTTTTTCATTAAATCCTGAAAGATACTAGTGAGATGGTGTTTAATAGGTCCATTTTGCATTTGAGAAAAGTAAAGCTCAGGAAAGTTACATGCTACACTATTATAACTAGATAGTGTCGGTCACAAGTCTGGCTCTGTTCATTCCGACTACACATGCCAGCTCTTGTTGCTTCGCCATTCAGAATGACGATCCCCTTATTGACAACTCAGAGCAAGAATACAACTCAGAGCAAGAAAGATCTATTACTTTCCCACCAAAACATGTTTCCAGAGACACAATGATATAAGTAGTCTCCCTAAATGAAACTCTTCAAGGAACTCATAAAAGTCCACTTATCTGAATAACGTGGTCTGGATTGAGTTATTTATTATTAGTGAAACATTTTTCTTTTTAGCAGACTGGTGTAGAAATTTCCATTTTCTTTCCACATATAAATACATTCTGATTCCAAATAATCAACAGATGAATAAAGCTTTAGAAAACAACTCAATCATAATTTAGATTCTCTTTCTTAGTTAAGTAATAAGAAAATATGAATTATTTCCAAAATATTAATTATTTCAAAAACATGAATTATATATATGTGGAAGATAGTCACTGAAAAATAGTAATATGGAAAGAGGTTACAAATATAAACACTCTATATGTGCAATAATATGCTGAAATTCACTTAAACATCCAAGAGATATATGTGCTTTTTTTGTGTGTAACAACTATAAAAATATGTGTGCTAACACCTTCAGTTTTATGATAATGAAAGAACAGTGACATATAGTCTCTTTAGATGTGGATCTTAACAAAGAGAGTCGAAGCTTCCCAGGTCACCATTCTTCACTGGGAAAGATACACCTGAATATGACATTCATGCCAAGTTTCTCAGAAAGATGAATTAGGTTTTGAATTTAGGTTGTGTCTCCAAAGAATGCAAAGTAAGTTTCAATTCCCAAATGAAGAATTTTCAACATGTATCACTTCTAAAAATACATTATTAATCTTATTAAGCATTTAGATGTATATATTTTCATTTTATGAAAAAAAAGTGGCCATAAATGATTTTTCCCCATTATGCAGCTCCATTTGTGGGGTTTTAACAGCAACTTCAGGGAATTGTCAAGACTTATGAGCAAATACGATTCCTAAAGAAGCAATTGACCTATACTACAAGAGAGATTGGGCAAGGAAGACAGGTTGATTTTGGAATGATAAGGAATCTGAAAGATGTGATATAGGTAAAACACATTTTACAAGTTCGTGGGAGGACTGCTTGGTAGACATTAAAAAATACTCTAATGAGATTCCATAGAAATGGCTCTGAAACATGAGCAGGAGGATGGGCTATAGAAGGAAAAAACACCCAGCAGCCAAGAAAAACAGTAGGTCCAACAAACAACCACACTTCAGCAACCTGTTCTTTGCAATTTAAGTAAGGCCTGACCTTCTAACTCCACTATGTCTCACAACAATGGATGCTCCAGAAACTACAGCTCTCACTTCCTTGGGAATTCCTGCCATGTTCCTGTTGCCTCACGCAGTGCTCTCTGCTCCGCTGAGGTGAGTTGTGGAGATGCCCCCTCCTCTCCTCATAGCAGCCTGGCAGCAACACACTCCATGACAACTGCCATGAGCCTTGAGGCAAACCCATGACCTGCCTACCAACCAGCTGTGAGAGCAGTGCCTGTAGCCCTCCTGGATGTTCTCCAATTGTTTCTGATGTGTCCAGATCCCATCAAGAAACTAGCTTTTTTCCTATCACAGCCCATGTTTCCAGTTCCTGTCAGCCAGCATCTTGTAGGCAACCTTTGAGCTGCCATCTTCTAAGTTACCAGTCCTTTGGCTCTCAACCACTGAGCTACCCGACCTATGGCCTCCAACCCCTGATCTACCTGACCTATGGCCGTCAACCCAGGAACTACCTTTCCTATGATTGTCAACCCCTGAGATACCTGTCCTACAGATGCCAACCTCTTAGATACATGCCTGACTACTACAGACCCATAAACTATACATACAGTGATTTTAACCATACTCCTCTTCCTTGATAGACTGTCAGTATCCTTATTAAATATCAACATGAATAGCTGGAAACACTTCATGCCTACTACCTTTGAGAGCTCATTCAGCTTCATATCAATGGTTCTTCTTATTCTACTTGGGTTATGTTATCTCTTGTGATTCTATACTAAATCTCCTTAACAAGACTTTTCTTGGCTTTAGAAGTTCTTATCAATTACTTTCATTAAAAAAAAAAAAAGTTTGTTGTTCTTGACCTGGATATAATGAATTTCCTCTATTTTCTTGCTAATTAAAGTATGGCTTGGCATACAGATTATGCTTTTCATGTGTTATTATATGTACCTTATTTTATGTCTAGTTATTCCTCTGGGTTATGTCAACTGTTTTATGCAACATTGACAATTTTTGTATTCTGGATTAATTATGGAGAATATTGAAATTGTCCACAGGTTAAAAAAAATGATTCATTAGAAAGCATCTATGAAAAAATACTAAAGTATATGGAGCAATGTGACTTGGTGACTCTCACAGTGTCAATGCAGTATATGGCTACATTTGGGGTTTCATATTAGGATCCTTCAGGTAATAGTAAATTTAGCCTCAGAGGGTACTATTTAGAGTAGGTTTTTGGTGTAACAAATAAGACCCCAAATATGTAATGGTCTAAACACATCCTTGCTTTTCTAACAATACTGGGCAAGGGAAGAGGTCAGCAGGGAAGCCTTCCTTCATGCAGTCATTTAGAAATTAGCTGACAGAGACCTTACTCTTTAGGATGTGACTTCCAAGATGGCCGTAGGAGTTGCATTCCATTTTAGCTATGCATAGAACTCAGTCCCTTGGCCTTATATAACCACAAGAAAGGCTGTTAGATCCAAAACAATCATGTGTCCAGGGAGAGGAGGGGAACATATAATTGGTAAGTCTTCTAGTAGTCTCTGGAACAAGGATTAACTTGAGATAAATTTGGGTAGAGAAAGAAAATCCTCACCTATTGCCACATTATATCTAAGTTCCAACTTATAATGGAAAAAATTAACTTTTTTTGCAGAATTCAGATATTCGATGCTCTTGCTTCAGTTTACCAAATCTGTTTGTGTTCTGTGTTGTTTTTAACTTGCACTGTGATTACAGGACTATAGACCTATTTCCTAAAATTACAATTTTTTAAATTCCAGTTTTTCTCAACTTAAAACTCATCGTAACTTAAAATTCATCTCAACTTAAAACTGCCATATCTCACTAATATGACCCTTTGCCAAAACTATTTGATGTTTATAACTAGGCACTAGGGCTTGATTTTGATCAATCACTGCTGACATAAGTATTTACTATTGGATGAGGAATAAGGCAAACTACCACATCTGTTGCTTCTTTAAATTACCACGTTAATGCTCATCACCACTCTCCTGTACCAAAATTATTATTATGTTTTTAAATTACTTCAGGGAATAGTTGAAATTCAAATCCACATCTGTATGTTTTAGAACTTATGTCCCATTTTACAATAATTTACTTGATTTTCAAATATTTCAGGTCTTCTGTATACCAGTTCCTGAAGAAAAATTATAGAAAAAAAGATATATCATTTATTCTACATTTCAAGTGACAGACATTTTATAGATATTAACCCTAATCTTTCTCACAACTTGAGAGGTCTTACCTGTCTTAGTGATGAAGCAACAGCTTCAGTGAGATTAAACTTCTTGCCTAAGCTCTCGTTACTAATAAGTGACAGAGTCAAAATTTGAACTCAAAACTATGTGAGAATGAAATATCACAAACTCTCAGATGTAATTTTTATTATTTTGTGTTAATTTTATCATATCCTCAAGCAATCATCTCTAACAAAAGATATAACTTCTCAGCAGGGTTTTGTTTGTGTTTGTTTTTATCTCAGGCTACTGAGCCAGGCAACTACATGGACATGTAATAAACGTAAAGAAAGTCTCTCTATTGGGAGGAATTACAGATGAAATCACAATAATGAATTAGGACACATGTCAGCTAGGTATGTATATTGGGCCTCTCCTGCGTTTGGCATAAAGATATGATAAATAATTGATGATTCCAGACTTCTCTCAGTTACATGTCCTGCATCTAACTTACATTTTAATTACTGATGGTTATTGATGAGATCATATTTAGCTCAATAACTAGCCGAGCCTCAATGGTGTCCAGTTATCAGATACATTTTAATAGAAGTTCTATGAAGAGAAATCTATTTTCACCATGGACCAAAAGAAAGATTTTGTTTTCTCTATAAAACTCATACGTAGCATGCCTATGTGCTGAGGAAGAGATTTTACAGACTAGTTGGTTATCATTTGTTTTCTTTTCTTTTTGAATTTCTCTTTTTTTTTTATACAGGTGGTTCTTATTAGTTATCTCTTTTATACATATTAGTGTATATATGTCAATCCCAGTCTCCCAGTTCATCACACGACCACCCCTACCCCTCACTTTCCCCCCTTGGTGTCCATACGTTTGTTCTCTACATCTGTGTCTCTATTTCTGCCTTGCAAAAAAGGTTCATCTGTACCATTTTTCTAGATTCCACATATATGCATTAATATACGATATTTGTTTTTCTCGTTCTGACTTACTTCACTCTGTATGACAGTAGCTAGGTCCATCCATGTCTCTACAAATGACCCAATTTAGTTCCTTTTTAGGGCTGAGTAATATTCCATTGTATGTATGTACCATATCTTCTTTATCATTCATCTGTCAGTGGGTATTTAGGTGGCTTCCAAGACCTGGCTATTGTAAATAGTGCTGCAATGAGCATTGGGGTGCATGGGTCTTTTTGCATTATGGTTTTCTCTGGGTATATGCCCAGTAGTGGGATTGCTGGGTCATATGGTAATTCTATTTTTAGTTTTTTAGGAACATCCATACTGTTCTCCATAATGGCTGTGTCAATTAACATTCCCACCAACAATGCAAGAGGGTTCCCTATTCTCCACACCCTCTCCAGCATTTGCTGTTTGAAGATTTTCTGATGATGCCCATTCTAAATGGTGTGAGGTGATAGCTCATTGTAGTTTTGATATGCATTTCTCTAATAATTAGTGATGTTGAGCAGCTTTTCATGTTCCTCTTGGCCATCTGTATGTCTTCTTTGAAGAAATGTCTATTTAGGTCTTCTGCCCATTTTTGACTGGGTTGTTTGTTTTTTTAATATTGAGCTGCATGAGCTGTTTATATATTTTGGAGATTAATCCTTTGTCCATTGATTTGTTTGCAAATATTTTCTCCCATTCCAAGGGTTGTCTTTTCATCTAGTTTATAGTTTCCTTTACTGTGCAAAAGCTTTTAAATTTCATTAGGTCACATTTGATTATTTTTGTTTTTATTTCCATTACACTAGGAGGTGGGTTAAAAAAGATCTTGCTGTGATTTATGTCAAAGAGTGTTCTTCTTATGTTTTCCCCTAAGAGTTTTACAGTGTCTGGTCTTACATTTAGGTCTTTAATCCATTTTGAGTTTATTTTTATGTATGGTGTTAGGGATTGTTCTAATTTCATTCTTTTACATCCAGCTGTCCAGTTTTCCTGGTACTATTTATTGAAGAGACTGTCTTTTCTCTATTGTATATCCTTGCCTCCTTTGTCATAGATTAGTTGACCATAGGTGTGTGGGTTTACCTCTGGGCTTTCTATCCTGTTCCATTGATCTATTTTTCTGTTTTGGGGCCAGTACCATATTGTCTTGATTACTGTAGCTTGGTAGTATAGTCTGAAGTCAGGGAGTCTGATTCTTCCAGTTCCATTTTTTTCCCTCAATATTGCTTTGGCTATTCAGGATCTTTTGTGTCTCCATACAAATTTTCAGATTTTTTGTTCTAGTTCTGTAAAAAAATGCCATTGGTAATATGATAGGGATTGCATTGAATCTGTAGATTGCTTTGGGTAGTATAGCCATTTTCACAATATTGATTCTTCCATTTCAAGAACATGGTATATCTTTCCATCTGTTTGTGTCATCTTTGATTTCTTTCATCCTTGTCTTACAGTTTTCTGACTACAGGTCTTTTACCTCCTAGGTAGGTTTATTCCTAGGTATTTTATTATTTTTGTTGCAATGGTGAATGGGATTGTTTCCTTAATTCCTCTTTCTGATCTTTCATTGTTAGTGTGTAGGAATGCAAGAGATTTCTGTGCATTAATTTTGTATCCTGCAACTTTGCCAAATTCATTGATTAGCTCTCATAGATTTCTGGTGGCATCTTTATAGGATTCTCTGTGTATAGTATCATGTCATCTGCAAACAGTGACAGTTTTACTTCTTCTTTTCCAATTTGTATTCTTTTTACTTCTTTTGCTTCTCTGATGGCTAGGACTTCCAAAACTATGATGAATAATAGTGATGAGAGTGGGGACCGTTGTCTTGTTCTGGATTTTAGAGGAAATGATTTCAGATTTTCACCATTGAGAATGATGTTTGCTGTGGGTTTGTCATATATGACCTTTATTATGTTGAGGTAGGTTCTCTCTATGCCCACTTTTTGGAAAGTTTTTATTTTATATGGGTGTTGAATTTTGTCAGAGACTTTTTCTGCATCTATTAAGATGATCATATGGTTTTTATTCTTCAATTTGTTAATATAGTGTATCATATTGACTGATTTGCATATATTGAAGAATCCTTGCATCCCTGGGATAAATCCCACTTGATCATGGTGTATGATCCTTTTAATGTGCTGTTGCATTCTGTTTGCTAGTATTTTGTTGAGGATTTTTGCATCTAAATTCATCAGTGATATTGGTCTATAATTTTCTTTTCTTGTATTATCTTTGTCTGGTTTTGGTATCCGGGTGATGGTAGCCTAGTAAAATGAGTTTAGGAGTGTTCCTTACTCTGAAATTTTTTGTAAGAGTTTGAGAAGGATGGGTGTTAGCTCTTCTCTAAATATTTGATAGAATTCACCTGCAAAGCCATCTGGTCCTGGGCTTTTGTTTGTTTGAAGATTTTTAATCACAGTTTCAATTTCATTACTTGTGATTGGTCTGTTCATATTTTTTCTTTCTTCCTGGTTCAGTCTTAAGGTTATACCTTTCTAAGAATTTGTCCATTTCTTCCAGGTTGTCCATTTGATTGACATAGAGTTGATTGTAGTAGTCTCTTATGATGCTGTGTATTTTTGTGGTGTCTGTTGTAACTTCTCATTTCTAATTTTTTTGATTTTCATTTCATTTTTTTATTTCTAATTTTATTGATTTGTGCCCTCTCCCTCTTTTTCTTGATGAGTCTGCCTAAAGGTTTATCAATTTTATATATCTTCTTACAGAAACAGCTTTTAGTTTTATTGATCTTTGCTATTGTTTTCTTTGTTTCTATTTCATTTATTTCTTCTCTGAAATTTATGATTTCTTTCCTTCTACTAACTTTAGGTTTTGTTCATTCTTCTTTCTCTAGTTCCTTTAGGTGTAAAGTTAGATTGTTTATTTGAGATTTTTCTTGTTTCTTGAGGTAGGATTGTATTGCTATAAACTTCCCTCTTAGAACTGTTTTTCCTGCATCCCATAGGTTTTGGATCGTCGTGTTTTCCTTGTCATTTGTCTCTAGGTATTTTTGATTTCCTCTTTGATTTCTTCAGTGATCTCTTGGTTATTTAGCAATGTATTGTTAAGCCTCCATGTGTTTGTGTTTTTTTCCCTGTAATTTATTTCTAATCTCATAACATTGTGTTTGGAAAAGTTGCTTCATATGATTTCAATTTTCTTAAATTTACCGAGGTTTGATTTGTGACACAAGATGTGATCTATCCTGGAGAATGTTCCATGTGCACTTGAGAAGAAAGTGTAGTCTGCTGTTTTCAGATGGAATGTTCTATAAATATCAATTAAATCTATCAGGACTATTGTGTCATTTAAAGCTTGTGTTTCCTTATTAATTTTCTGTCTGGATGATCTGTCCATTGGTGTAAGTGAGATGTTAAAGTCTCCCACTATTATTGTGTTACTGTCAATTTCCTCTTTTATAGCTGTTAGCATTTACCTTATGTATTGAGGTGCTCCTATGTTGGGTGCATATATACTTATAATTGTTTTATCTTCTTCTTGGATTGATCCCCTGATCATTATGTCATGTCCTTCTTTGTCTCTTGTAACATTCTTTATTTTAAAGTTTATTTTTTCTGATATTAGTATTGCTACTCCAGCTTTCTTTTGATTTCCATTTGCATGGAATATCTTTTTTCCATTCCCTCACTTTCAGTCTTTATGTGTCCCTAGGTCTGAAATAGGTCTCTTGTGGACAGCATAAATATGAATCTTGTTTTTGTATCCATTCAGCGAGCCTGTGTCTTTTGTTTGGATCTTTGATCCATTCACATTTAAGGTAATTATCTATATGTATGTTCCTATTACCATTTTTTAATTGTTTTGGGTTTATTTTTGTAGGTCCTCTTCTTCTCTTGTGTTTCTCACTTAGAGAAGTTCTTTTAGCATTTGTTGTATAGCTGGTTTTGTGGTGCTGAATTTCTTAGCTTTTGCTTGTCTGTAAAGCTTTCAATTTCTCCATTGAAACTGAATGAGATCCTTGCCGGGTAGAGTAATCTTGGTTGTAGGTTATTCCCTTTCATCACTTTAAATATATCATGCTACTCTCTTCTGGCTTGTAGTGTTTCTGCTGAGAAATCAGCTATTAACCTTATGGGAGTTCCCTTGTATGTTATTTGTCATTTTTCCCTTGTTGCTTTTAATAATTTGTCTTTGACTTTTGTCAATTTGATTACTATGTGTCTTGGCGTGTTTCTCCTTGGGTTTATCCTGCCTGGGACTCTCTGCACTTCCTGGACTTGGGTGGCTATTTCCTTTCCCATGTTAGGGAAGTTTTCAACTATAATCTCTTCAAATATTTTCTTGCGTCCTTTCTCTCTCTCTTCTCCCTCTGGGACCCTTGTAATGTGAATGTTGGTGCATTTAATGTTGTCCCAGAGGTCTCTTAGGCGCTCTTCATTTCTTTTCATTCTTTTTCCTTTATTCGGTTCCCCAGCAGTGAATTCCACCATTCTGTCTTCCAGGTCACTTATCCATTCTTCTGCCTCAGTTATTCGGCTATTGATTCCTTCTAGTGCATTTTTCATTTCAGTTATTGTATTGTTCATCTCTGTTTGCTTGTTCTTTAATTCTTCTAGGTGTTTGTTCTTTAATTCTTCTGGGTCTTGTTAAACATTTCTTGAATCTTCTTGATCTTTGACTCCATTCTTTTTCCGAGGTCCTAGATCACCTTCACTATCAATATTCTGAATTATTTTTCTTTAAGTTTGCCTATCTCCACTTCATTTAATTGTTTTTCTGGGGTTTTATCTTGTACCTTCATCTGAGACATAGTCCTCTGTTCTTTCATTTTGTCTATCTTTCTGTGAATGTGGTTTTTGTTCCACAGGCTGCAGGATTGTAGTTTTTCTTGCTTCTGCTGTTTACCCTCAGGTGGATGAGCCTATCTAAGAGGATTGTGCAAGCTTCCTGATAGGAGGGACTGGTGGTGAATAGAGCTGGGTGTTGCTCTGGTGGGCAGCTCAGTAAAACTTTAATCTGCTTTTCTGCTGATGGGAGAGTCTGAGCTCCCTCCCTGTTGGTTGTTTGATCTGAAGTGACCCAGCACTGGAGGCTACAGGCTCTTTGATGGGGCTAGTGGTGGACTCTGGGAGGGCTCATGCCAAAGAGTCCTTCTTAGAACTTCTGCTGCTAGTGTTCTTGTCCCCACGGTGAGCCACAGCTCCCCCCCACCTCTGCAGGAGACCCTCTAACACTAGCAGGTAGGTCTGGTTCAGTATCCTATGGGGTCACTGCTCCTTGCCCCTGGGTCCTTATGCACACACTACTTTGTGTGTGCCCTCCAAGAGTGGAGTCTCTGTTTCCCCCAGTCCTGTCAAAGTCCTGCAATCAAATTCCATTAGCCTTCAAAGTCTGATTCTCTGGGAATTCCTCCTCCCATTGCCAAACCCCCAGGTTGCGAAGCCTGATTTGGGGCTCAGAACCTTCACGCCAGTGAGTGGACTTCTGTGGTATAATTTTCTCCAGTTTGTGAGTCACGTACCCAGCAGCTATAGGATTTGATTTTATTGAATGTGCCCCTCCTACGGTCTCATTGCAGCTCCTCCTTTGTTTTTGGATGTGGGGTATCTTTTCTGGTGAGTTCCAGTGTCTTCCTGTCAATGATTGTTCAGCAGTTAGTTGTGATTCCAGTGATCTAGCAAGAGGGAATGAGTGCACGTCCTTCTACTCTGCCATCTTGAACCAATCTCTATCATTTGTTTTCGAACTTTACAAAGAACTAAAGAGGTGAAGAGAATCTTAAACTAAAACATGAGGAATTCAAAAAACTAAAAACAGCAACAAAATATTTTGCTTGGGGCTTATCAACGTAAGAGAAGGAATCTTCTCTGGAAGCATATAAGAGTTTGAGTATTTTATTTATCTGGAGGGTTTAAAGTTCTTAGAGAAAATGTGAAAATTGTCAAGAAGATTCTCAAACTCTCAACTCTTGAAGATTCCAATCTCTTCTGCTATTTTCTACCATTAATAGGTCTCACACCAATGGGATCTGACACTTTCTTTGAGGGAGAATGTAGTACATTGACTTTGAAAATTCCTCATGTGAGATGTCAACTATTTTTTTTCTTCCACTACCTGAAACAAAAAAAGTGAAATTCAGAAGAGAGAAACCTTACATGCCACCTGCACCAAATACCGTGTTTTTGTGATGTTTAAAAATAAATAAATATTATATTTTAAAAAATTGTAAGTGTGCTTGCACCACCATCCTTGCTCCTTTTTTCCTTTCTTGCCTTTGTGTATGCTTATATGGCTGTATGAGATCTCCTCATTCTTACTTGAAAAGCTCTATAAGCATTTTTCAATATCTTTCCTCAGAAAAAATACAATCAGCCTTTTATCAATGAGCAATACAAGGACAATGGGCATGGATGGGAAAAAAGGATTCTGCAGAGAGGAAGTGACTTCATGGCAACTGATGTCACCATGGCTCCCTCAAGCCATGTTCCCCAAAGAAACTGGGACTGTTGTACAATAGGAAAGCATCCACCAAAAGAATCATCAATGATACTCTCAGATGCCAGGTGGCCGCTTGGAATCTTTACTGTCCTCCATTCATTCCCAACATCGTCTTTGACCATCTGTGAAAGAGCTTGACAAGAGATATTTCTGCTTCTGTTAGACTGCTGACTCCAGGAAATAGATGTCTGTAGAGATTTACTCATATCTTTGGGGGAGAATCCGAAATAAGGCACAGAGGTCATTCATTCCATGGTGTCCAAGTAAGAACTTTTCAGATGTTTTTCTTTATGTGATACTATATTTTTTCTTAATTCTTGCTCACTTTAACTGCCTGAAGAACAAAGTGTCTTAGTAAATTATCTCAGGTGAAGACATCTATCAATTCTGGTATGCTAGTGCACAAGCTGATGGCTTTTGATATGTTTATACTTTTAGTTGAATGTCACTATTACAAATGTATGCCACTTTTACAATAAAAGCAAGTATATGTCATCAATGTTACCATGTAGAAATATTACATACATTTCCTCAAGTCTTTGGAAATCAAACTCAACTTTTAAATATGAAAAATATCAAGTGGTCAGGGTAAAACTCTTTAAAATGTATTCTAAGATGCTTGCATTAAATCACCTGTCAGAACAAATATACAGAGAACAGCATCACACAATTAGATTTTCAGCTGAGTATTAAAAACAGAGACTAGTATGAGATTTTCCATCTGGCAAATCCAGTAAGTTTGATATGTAGGAAGATAACAAGAGAAGCACCCACCAAGTCTAGGTACGTCTTCTAATATATAATTGAACAGGGCAAGTCACAATGTCCACCCTACCTTATGAGATTAATCACAAATGAGTTACATAAATTTTAGTTCTGAACAATGGAAAGTGCAGGATTGTTTTTTCCGCTTGAATCAAACTTAAGAAGTACTTCCTCCCACCCCTTCACGGATCCTTGCATGGAGAACATCGCTATTACTTTGAACTTATTTCCCTCTTTCATGTACGTATGTAACTAAGTAATTCAGTTCTTTCACATACCCAGTGGGAACGGGTTCTTCCGACAAGCAACTTCTCATATCACCATGCTGACCCCCTTCAATGTGCCAAGACACCACTAGCTATTTGATAATCTCCTATGAACATACCTATAAAAATATTATTCTCCCTACTTTTACAGATAGGAAAGCTCAAACAGGGCAAGCTACCTGCTCAAAGACCCACTTAAGTTGGATTCCAAAGACTTCTCTTTATCTTCCATATTACCTATAGTATTCTTTGTTTAAGTAATGACTAATCTGGAAGCCACTTGGAAGTTGTCAATAATTTGGTGACCATGATCTTCAACTCTAGAACTGCCAAATCTAAACTGCAAATAAAACCATTTCTTGGACTTCTCTGATGGTCCAGTGGTGAATAATCCACCTGCCAATGCAGGGGACACAGGTTTGATCCCTGGCCTGGGAAGATCCCACATGCCACAGGGCAACTAAGCCCGTGCACCACAACTACTGAGCCTGTGCTCTAGAGCCCCCGAGCCACAACTACTGAGCCCACGTGCCACAACTACTGAGTCCATGTGCTGCAGCTACTGAAGCCTGTGAGCCTAGAGTCCATGCTCCACAAAAAGAGAAGCCACCACAATAAGAAGCCTGCGCACTGCAACGAGAGTAGTCCCCACTCACTGCAACAACGAAGACCCAGTGAAGCCAAATAAAAAAAAGTTAAAAAAAAATTTAAGAAAAAACCACATTTCTCTTCTGCCTCACAGCGTATC
Organism: Balaenoptera musculus; assembly: GCF_009873245.2. NCBI lineage: Eukaryota > Metazoa > Chordata > Mammalia > Artiodactyla > Balaenopteridae > Balaenoptera > Balaenoptera musculus. The sequence continues at coordinate 130,430,891 of NC_045788.1, read as the reverse complement.
CTTCTCTCTGGGCTGATTGATTTTAATGGTATATACACTTTTGTCCTCTCTAGGAGTCTTACTTCCTATGTAGATGGTAGGAAATACCTTCAACTTATTCAATTCCTCCATATTGAATATTGAATTTTATATATATAAAATATTGAATTTTATACATATATATATATATATATATAAAATAGTACTCAGTGATAAAGAGAATGAAATATTGCCATTTGCAGCAACTTGGATGGACCTAGAGAATATCATGTTAAGTGAAGTAAGGCAGAAAGAAAAAGACAAATACCATATGATATCACTTATATGTGGAATCTAAAAAACAATACAAATGAACTTATTTACAAAACAAAAGCAGACTTACAGACATAGAAAATGAAATTTTTGTTACCAAAGGGGAAAGGTGGGAAGGAGGGATAGATTAGAAGTATGGGATTAACAAATACACACTACTGTATATAAAATAGGTAAACAACAAGGATTTACTGTATAGCACAGAAACTATATTCAATATCTGTAATAACCTATAATGGAAAAGAATCTGAAAAAGGATATATATGCATATGTGTGTATAACTGAGTCACTTTGCTGTACACCTGAAACTAACATGATATTCTAAATCTACTATACTTTAATAAAGAAATAAAAAGAAAAGGAAATATAACTATCTGGACCACACACTGAACAATTGGCAGTATTCTGTCTCCCATCCTCTTTTCCATATGTATTAGTCTTGTCTACTAAATATGTTTCAAGACCCTTGAAAGCAAAAAAAAAAAAAAAAACCCAAAATGCTTTATCTTCCCTTACTCCTGTTTCCTATTTTTTTAACTTTTGTTCATCTACCGTTCAGATTTATGAAGCCAACATTGTAAATGTAGCTGGGTTACACCATTTTAGTTTACCACTGCTAAACTTAAGAATAATTTTGACTCAATATTTACAATTTAATTGCTATGTAAGTATGGGTTTGCATACATTTTGCTTTTTCAGATCACGGGATCACTTTTGCATCGTTTAACAATGCTCCGGCAAGTGGAATTAGAACACAGTTATATATATATATGGTGGGGAAAAGGGAGATAAAATTTTATCATGACCTGAAAGGCTAGAAGGTGACCTCCATTATTTTGTTTAAGGGCCATTTACTGGAAAATTTAGCTTTCTTTGATCTTCTGTGTTTACCATAAAGGATTTTTAACCTTGGAAAAATTAGGAAACAGTTCCATTACTCTCTTTTAATGAGTTGTAAAAAATCTGCTACCTCATGAGATAAATGGAGTTTGTTTCTTCTTTTTCAGAAGGCATGGGAATTTCTCTGAATTATCTGATGGGTAGAAAGTTCATTCCTTGCATCTTAAACTTGCCTTGGATACAGAGCACAAACTCCTCAAACTACATAAAGACTACCTATTAGAGTTATTGGGTTGACCAAAAAGTTCGGGTTTTTCTGTAAGATGTTATGGAAAAACCCTAATGAACTTCCTGGCCAACCCGATACCTGTATTTTTCTGACATAATACTCTCTTACAATTCTGGAGGCCAGAAGTCCAAAATCAGTTTCACTGAACTAAAGTCGAGGCATCAACAGGGCTGATTCCTCCTAAAGTCTCTGGAAGAAAATCCATCTCCTGCTTCTTCCAGCTTCTAGAGTTTGCTGGCATTCCCTTCCTTATGGCAGAATCACTCCAGCTCCTGTCATCACATTGCTTTCTCTCTCTCTAATCTACTGCCTCCTTCTTATAAGAACTCCTGTGATCACATCAGGCTCACTCAGACAATCCATCTCAAGACACTCAGCTTAACCACATCTACAAAATTTCTTTTGTCGTATTAGGTAATATTCACAGGTTCTGGTGGTTAGGAAGTGGGCATTGTATTTTATTCAGCTTGCCACACATAGAAAATATTTATGAATAGGGGAATTAATGGAAGGAAAGATTATTTAGTAGTTAAGTAAAAACAGAATAATGCATATGCTTCTCCAAAGCCTTCCAGGACAATGTCACCCAAATAACAATGGTCCTTACTTTCTGCTAAAAACGACCACTGATATGAACTTGATATTTGCTGTGTTACTGATGTTGTCTGCTCCATCTCTTGCCAAGATGGGGACGAAAGCAGGAGATAGTTCTGTAGAGGTATCATTCACAGAAGGTGATGGGTGAATAAGGAGTGATGGTTATCTATCAGTGTGATGAGTGGATAAGAAGGTAAAACATAAAAGCAAATGAGAAGGTTTGAGCTAACTCTGCCTTTGCAAACCTCAGTGTTTGATTGTTTAGAATATTATTGTACCAAAATAAATTTAAATATGTTGTAAACTCTTATGCTGTGAACACTGATTACACTATGTGATGTTCTACATTATTTGTTAGACTTCACACTAGAGTGAATGATATTAATTTAAAATGCTCTGCCATTTAATGCAAAGTTGGAAAGGGAGTATGTGGGCTTTACAACTGACTGACTACTCATTCTGTTTTTTGTTTGTTTTCCCTCAAGTTTGCTATAAGAAAGCCTAAAATAAGACTAGAGGTAACCATGGTATGATAAAGGGATGCAGCAATACACCTCTATCAACCCCTGGACTCTTCTATATATCACCTGAAGCCAGTAATTTCGTGGAAAGTTGGCCACCAACTGCCTTGTGTATTTTTTCAAGCCAAGGAGACTTTTTTTTTTTTTACATATTCTTTTTCAGATTCTTTTCCATTATAGGTTATTATAAGATATTGAGTATAATTCCCTGTGCTATACAGCAGGAGGTCCTTATTGTTTACCTATTTTATATGTAGTAGTGTGTACATGTTAATCCCAAACTTCTAGTTTATCCCTCCCAACCCTTCCCCTTTGGTAATGATAAATTTGTTTTCTTTGTCTGTGGGTTTATTTCTGTTTTGTAAATAAATTCATTTGTATCTTTTTTACATCCCACACCTAAGTGATATCATGATATTTGCCTTTCTCTGTCTGGCTTACTTCACTTAGTATGATAATCACCAAGTCCATCCATGTTGCTGCAAGTGGCATTATTTCATTTTTTTTTTATTACTGAGTAATATCCCATTGTATATATAAACCACATCTTCTTTATCCATTCATCCATCAATGGACATTTAGGTTGCTTCCATGTCTCGGCTATTGTAAATAGTGCTGCTATGGATATTGGGGTGAATGTATCTTTTCAAATTAGAATTTTCTCCAGATATATGCCCAGGACTGGGATTGCTCAATCATATAGTAACTGTATTTTTAGTTTTTTAAGGAAACTCTTTGCTATTCTCAGTAGTGGCCACTCCAATTTACATTCCCTCCAACAGTGCAGAGGTTTCCTTTTTCTCTACCCCCTCTCCAGCATTTATATAGAGGCCATCAACTGCCTTATGTATTTTAGTTCCTATATGCCTGCCTCAGGACTGAAAATTTCTGTGCAAAACTCCAGGACAGTCTATAGCTGAGCAATTTGCTTAAAATATGTCTCCCTGATCCTGACCTTTTTCACCTGGGACACACTTCACAAACACTGTTTAATAAAAAGTTACTCATAGAATAAATTCATCCCTTTATTGAATAAATACTGAGAGGAACTCTGAGAAAACTCAGATTAAAAAAAAAATTTGGAGAATACTGTCACTTTAAATTGGTGTGCATTTTAAAAATCTAGCTGAGAAGCAGAGAGAAGGAAGGGAAATCAAATTGTCTTCTGTGAAGACAATGTATTTTAAAAACTAACCCTATAGCTTATCCTACCTGAAGAAGCTGCTACTGTCCTCTGTCTGAACTCCTCACTGTTAGTAAATGCATTGCCATTTCCAGTTCAATGGAGGCTGTAAGTGTGAATTATAGTTTGTGTTTTTAAGAACGAAATGCCAGTTCTTTAGTTTAAATTAAATTCTTTAAAAAAATTTCCTTCAGCCTTCACCATAAGGAGTGAAAAGTGTTTTTTTTAATATGTACAGTGCCTATAAAAACTATACAGGTTTTTCAAATAAAAATTTTGAACATAACCATTCCCTTTTGTGGGCATAGACTAAAAATAACTATATTCTTCAGCAGAGGAATGAAGTCCATGTGAAGAAAAAAAAGCAAATCAGGAATAAGTAAAACTTGTTTGGGCAGAAATGTAGAAAAACATTATACATCTGACAACAGCTGGGTTTCACAACAGAGACAATGGAATGTATAATGTGTAATTTTAGTCAATCAGGAAGGTACAGTCTTGAGAAACTGGCATTCTTTGATATTACATATTGTAGAAACTCTTTAAGAAAGGGATCTCATAGAAGGCTTGGTTACTTAGCAACCACTGACCCCTGGGAACAAGTTCATTTTTGGCCTTGTGTAGGTTACTAAGTCTTACTGGGAATGCTGTGAGTCTTACAGATGGAATTTTCCAAACAGATGAGAAATTGTCACCAGTACATGGCCTGGCACAGTTAAGAGGATAGCACATATTTGGGGGAAGCAATTCTTTCTCTTAATATTTAAATGCCTTACCCTCTCTTTTGAGCAACAGTGTGGAGACAGTCAAAGTATTCAGCTTATTTTAGATTATAGGATCAAGTCCTGCAATATTTTGCAGTAGTCAAAGGAGTGGAAAAGTCCAGGTTCTTTGTTTTACGTGGATTCTTATTAACATTTTGACAACCATGCTACAGAAGCCCATAGACACATGATCCCTTGTTTACCACTGATCGACAGATGAGAGTTTACCTATTAACATTGAAATCACAATTCACCAAAACTATGGTCTACAGATGATGAGTGATGGGTGATGGTCAAAATGGTGATTATAGATACTCTGAAGAATCAAAATAAACTTATTTTTATATGAGTGTGAAGACATCAGCAGCTGTAGCTAAACAACACACTAATGAAATGTTGCTATGTTATTATTATCCCAGGCAGTGAGAAGGAAGACAGTCTGGAGAGGATGCAGAAAATCACCAGGGAAGATATAAAAGGTCATCAAGCCACAGGCTCACCATACCCTCACGGCCATCACTGAGCATGCACTCAGGCTCCATGTCTCTTCTGGGCTATCCTGGGAATTGCAGTGGCACATCCTACAGAACTCACTGCTATATTTCTGTTGCTCTTTGCTCCAGTGATGTAAGCCCTACCTTTGGGCTTGCCTTACCCAGTAGCTACCAAGGAAATCTCTGGCTCCTGGATAACTGCCAAGAAACCCATGATGAAGCACCAAGCTGTGAATCTCCCAACTGTGAGACCAAGAGCTGCACCACAAGTTGTGACCAATCAAACTCATCTGTGTCCTCCAACTCTCCAACAGTGGGCAAAATATGCAGTGCCTGTGAAACCACCAACACGGGACCCAGCCCCAGCTGCAACCCGTGCACTCAGACCAAGGGGTATGTATCCGATTGCTGCACACCCAGCTATGTACATCCAAAGCCTTCCAAAGCCTCAGCAATGGCTTCAAACGCTTTGGGCAACTTAACTGTTTATCCAAGAGTTTCTGGCCCCTAAACAGCTACAGACTGGGTAGTTTGGGGTATAGAAGCTACAAAAATCTTGGCTTCATACACAGTGGCTTCCCACCATCATGTTATATTACCAACAGCTGCCAATCCCAAAGCTATTTAATAAGAAATTGCCAATACCTGTATTATTGGCCCAGGAGCTGCCAACCACTAAGCTATTTTTCAAGAAACTTCTGGTCTCTGAGCTGTATACCAAGTACCTTTCCTCCTGCGAGGTATTTATGTAGTGGCTGCAGATCTCTAAATTGCTATTGATCAACTTACTGCATTTATAGCTGTTAGAAATTGTCCAATGGGGCAGATTCTACTGCGCTGTCACCCTTTCAAATATTCTGCTGAATTACTTCATATATCTTAAGAATCGTGTTCCATTAACCGTAAATATAACTCCAGGACTTGTTAACAATAACCATTATCACCTGCTAGCTTTTTTCTGTTGCTTTCTTAATGCCCTTTGTGTTGAAGGCAGATCCTGAAGGTAGCATTATTGTTTCTGACATTGAATATGACAGACACACTGAAGAGATTCCATATGAAATACAATGCAATACAGCTTTCTTATTTGGGCTGTCACTGTCGCTTATCTGCCAATGCAACTATCCCCGACCTTTCCTGATAAAGTCTCCTTGGTCTGACTGGTGATTCCAGCACATTCTTTCAAGATTGTTCTGCTTTTTATCAATAGTTTTGCCGATTGCCTAACTAGCATCTTGCTAATAAGCTATGAGATAACATCATCTTAAACATTCTGAGTTGAGCTATTTCATGCTTCCCCTACTGCCTGAATAAGGATGTGCAAGCAGAAATGTCCAACTAGAGTTCAAAATCAGAAGACTTTCAGCAAATATTCTCTTCCAAAGAAGACATAACACATTGGATTGGCTGGCACTTGGCTTTTGTTCTCAATGCCTAGGAGAGAGCCTCAGAAGTAGCAGAAACACAAACATTGTTGAAAGAATGACAAAATACTCTCATAGATGCTTCATGAGTAGTAATAATCTATGTTCACGATTCTGCTAAAATTCTCCCCTGTTGCTTTATTGCTTTCTGATTGCCAAAACAATCCTGGTACATAGTTAATAAGCAAATTTCTATTGGGAAATAATGATTTTCATTTTGCTTTATTTCATATTCACTAAAGTTTTGTCAGTGTTCTGGGCAAATGCATAATATTTTTGAAACAGTAATTTCCTGCTGCTTAGTTTGTAGCTTAATTAAAAATATAAAGAAAATAGACTATGAATTCCCAGTACTTTTATTTGTTTTGTATTGTTCTATTTTTAACACATTAAGTGGTATTTCTCTTAGAGTGTCTGTGATTGATATTTACATAGGGAAATTTGGGGAGAAATTATAAAATAAATCAATTTAACAAAAATTATCTAAAATATTAAATGTATGTATATTTCCCTGAAAATATGTGTATTTAATTTTGTCGATAAGATTTGGACTTTGGAATAAATTTAATCTTGAACTCTGAGAAGTGATTTAACTCCAAAAACGCTTTCTAAAAATTGAAAATAAAATCATCCATCTCGGTGAAAAAGAAAAAAAAAATCCATCCTAAAACTTTTTTGTATATAAAAAGCAAATTATATTTAAAGTCAAATAAAATGGCCCCTGGAGATGGGTGTAACTGGAGAGTGGAAAGATGGGGAAGGATCATCAATATCAATAGTCAATGAATAAGATTAAAACTCATGAAGTGTACGAATGGGGCTACCATTTTATTTATTCATTCAGGAGGCCTAGTATGTATAGAAAAGGCTTATAGAAAGAATATTAATGTATTGCTCCTGTGTGAACATGTTTGGGGACAGTCAAATCACTCCTTTGTGAGTTCATTCTATTTTCAGAGAATTCTATTTGTTGAAAATTTCTTCTTTATATTGAGAAAAATCTAATTGTCCTTAGCAACCATCCATTAACCATGTAGGGCCAGTTTAACTCCTTTAACATAGGACAGGTGTTCAAGTATTTGAAAATAATTACTATGTCCCAGCTGAGTATTCAGTTGTCTAGACTAAGCACACATTCTTTCTCTTTACAAACTTTAATAGAAAACCTATTCTTTGAGGTGTTGAATGAGACTCTTTGGGGATATCAAGATTTATAGATCCTGCTCTCAAGAACTATTCAGAGAAGTCATATACTGAAACAAACATAATACTGCCTCAACCATTTTAAGTACAATATAAAATAAATCAGAGGAAGGACTCTAAATGGAAGAATGAAAGCATATTTGGTGGAAGAACTGGCATTGGAATAATGCTTGAACTGTGAGGAGACTAGGATATGAGAATACAATGAGAGGGGAAAAAAAGAATGGGGGTAAGAGATACATTTGAAAAAAAGGTATAGCTTACTTTGCCCTAAGAAAAGCAAACATAAGCTCCCCCATGAGAAAAAAATGGGAGAAAATACAGGAAATTAGATTAAACATATTGGAGAGGAAATACTTCCTTAATTAAAGATAAACAAATAAGCAATAGTTACAAAATAAAAGATTTGTAAATATCGACTACAGCAAAGTCAAAAGCTCCTGATATAGATCTCATAAAGGCATTAAAAATAAAGCATGAGTGTGTGCGGGGTGGTTAGGGGGCAAATGAGAAATCTCTGTACTTTTCTACTTAATAGGTCCACATAAAGTGTGACATATTTCATGTATAACCACACATGTATCAACAAATACTTCTCTACGTTATCAATCTATCTATATACGTATGAATAGAATAAAAATGCTAGAAAAACACAATCTAAGTTGTTCTAGCCTTACAGGAGTTTTAGGAATGGTAGTTGGTGATTCTCAGAATGATTTTTCGACTAAACAGTTCTGCTTTGATTCCGTAAGTAATTTAAAAAATTAAAAGCAAAATAAAAAGACAGTACTGAGAAATAAAGTTGATCCCACCCTCTGACTTTGTAGAGTGTATAATCAACAACCTCTTCTATGCTGCTATTCAATAAAAATGTTGAATAGGAAAGCGAAACAGGCATCAGTCCTCTGTAGCACATTGCCTTCTAGAACATCATAGAATGTGAAGATTCATATGTCTGTCCTGTTCAATTTCAGTTAGCCAAAAAATATGATTAATAAATTATGCACTGTGTCCATAACTCCAATGGCAGCTAATTTGTAGAACCCAGCAGAGGTCTTTTTATATTTGTACTTATAAATACCAAATGAATCACTTCTTTTCCCATACTTTTCACTGCATAGCTGACCAACACTTTCTGCCTCTCAAATAAAAGGAGACCATTTATTTTTTATTAAAAAAATAGCTATAGGTTTAGAATATTACTTTTTACAGCTGTAAAAATTTTATCAATCTAAATATAAGCATTCAAGTCTTTACGCTTATCTTATCTCCTTCCTTTATACAAAGCAGAGAAAGGAATACAACAAATTCACCTGTACATCTACTATCCTAAGGGCTATAAATCAAACAAAACTCTACCCCGAAATTTACTTAACACGCAATCTACTTAAAGGCTGATTAAAGTTTCTGTTTTAATTCATATTCTTAAAAGTTTATATTTAGATGACTAACAATTTACTTTATAATAAAGTTTTGATGAGTTAATAAAGCTACTACAATTGGTATGCTATCAAAGGTATGCTATATTCATAACTGTATGATCTTCATGTTTGTTTCTGTCTGCTATCTTAAAACTATAATTTTTAGCCAGTATCTTTTGGAATCCTTCTTTCATGTATCTTATTTTCTGATGGATAAGAAATAAATCTCCATAATTTCTAAGCCCAGTGCAAACATTGATAGATTTTTAAAACTTTGTCCACTGAGTTTCTTAATTGTGTCTTTTTCTTTGAGTTCTGGTCAAAATGCCTGTCAGAGTTCTCAGTATACAGTTAGTGTGCTACCCATGATTCACTTTAGGAAAATGGATCTGATCTTCCAGGAGGCCCTTGATGAATAGCGAGCTCACCTGATGGTTCAATTAATGATGTTGTCATTCCCAATATCACGAAAGACTATTTCAAAACCATGTAACTCTATAATTATTCATAAGCACCAACACTGTACTCTCCATGCTAAAATTTCCACCTACACCAGTGCCTGCTGAAATCACAGTTCTGAGATTCACTTCAGAAGTGAATCAGAAAGAAAGTGAATCCTTGATCAGATGTTGTCTCAGACCTAATGAAATTATTTCTTCAGCTACTCTCTACACTCCCTGTGCTTGTTCTTTTTGTCTGTTATTTTAATGTGACTGACAGTTGAGATTTAGTAAATCACAGAGCTGTCGATCTATAGTCAGGTCACTGACAGATCAAAAGAAAACAGAAGCTCAGATCATACCTTTGTTTTCTGTGCCTTGTTGTCTGGAGTCCTGAAAACTGTAGATGACACTATTGTTGACTGCCCTCATTCCAGGTTCTCACATACTTAAAGGGAATATTATTCAAAAATACAAAGTAATTTGCAGGGCAGAAACAGAGACACAGATGTAGAGAACAAAGGTATCAACACCAAGGGGGGAAAGTGGCAGGGGGGATGGTGGTGTGATGAATTGGGAGATTGGGATTGACATATATACACTAATATGTATAAAATAGATAACTAATAAGAACCTGCTATATAAAAAAATAAAAAAGATAAATTTCAAAAATTCAAAAAAACAAGTAATTCTCTTAATTAACAAATATATATGTGACTTCCAAATTTACATTTAGATACTGTTATTTAAAAGAATGATGTTAAAGTTTCTTTATCTAAACAATATTCTAAATCCAGAATTATTCTTTTCAAAAAGAAAGAATAAAGATTTTAAGTCCAGAATCCTTTCTTTCAAAAGTAATTATGATAAAAATAATTACTATTGTCATCATTACTTTTTACTGTGAAACATTTCTCATCTGGGGTGTGGACACTGAGAATAGAGGATTACAAATTATACTAACACAGAATCTGCTCTTTCTTATCAACCTGCATGTGTTCTCAGTCATCTTTAATAAGTAGTAGACTTTTTTGAACTCTGTTCTCTTGGATCGGGGAACACATTGTATCTCTTCTTTGTACTACAAGAACTGGGTGCTATGTGAATCATGAGTCACTTTTCAGCCTACAGACTCAAAGAGAGATACTAAGTGCTTTTTACTGTGTGTGACACCATGATTCACATATCATGGGTGTAGCAGAGTGATTTGCAGAAGAACTTGAATTTTAATCCTGAATCTGCCACTCACAAGTTGTATAGCTTAAGCTGCGCCTTAATCCTTTGAGCCTCTATAAAATGAGGGACTTTCTGAGAATTAAGTGAGATAGTATATAAAACGCCCTGATACAGTGCCTGGGAATGGTGCACAACAAATGGCAGCAACATTATCATGTTAAGAAGAAAAAAGATGCTCAAATTCACCAACACTACAGGCTATATTCTGTATAGAATCTACATTCTGCAACACAGAGTGAGACAGTATATGGAAATGGATCAAATGGTGTTATACCTACAGAAGAAAAATATTTAAAACTTTGATCCCAGACAGAAGTAAAATCTTTGGATAGAACCATATAGAACTTAGAACTTGTGCTCCTGATCTTGTATAAATTTGAGGGAAATAATACTGTAGGCTGAGAATAAACAATTTTTTCAAAGAAAAAGACTTAACTTGGGACTTCCCTGGTGGTCCAGTTATTAAGAATCCGCCTTCAAATGCAGAGGATGCAGGTTTGATCTCTGGTCAGGGAAGTAAGATCCCACGTGCCATGTGCCATAGGGCAACTAAGCCCATGTGCCACAACTATGGAGCCCACGTGCTCTGGAGCCCACATGCCCCAACTAGAGAACCTGAGCGCTGCAACTAGAGAGAAGAGCGTACACTGCAATGAAGGATGAAAGATCCTGCGTGCTGCAACTAAGATCCAACATAGCCATAAATAAATAAATAAATAAATAAATAAATAAATAAATAAATATTTTTGAAAAAGTGATCATTTCAAATTACATAATAAAAAAAAGAAGACTTAACTTGAGTCAATAAAGCTCTTATTTCTGGCTTGGAACACACAGCATATATTACCTCCATCAACAATGAAAGAAGAGGGTGAGGGAGACAGGGATGGAGAGAGGAGGGAGGATTAGAGGGGAGTCAGTAGAGAAGAGAGAGAGAGAGAAGGAGGGAGAGGGAGCGGGGCGGGATAGAAATGGTGGGGGGAGGGTGGAAAAAAGAAGAAATGGGAAAGAATAGGGAAAGAAAGAGAAGGAAACGGAAGAGGATAGTATAATCCTTTCTTCCCCCCCCCCAAAAAAAACCCTTCCTACCCCAATATGAGAATCATTAACCTGGGTATCCCAATAAACTAGAGAGACCCTCAAACTGGAAACCAATCTCCTCCTGTTCTGGGCCTCCTTGCCATGGTGGACAACATCTGACTCCCAGAAATCCATCTCCCGCAAATTTATAAATGTGGGTCTCAAATAAAGTTTGATTTTCTACTAAAGCTAATGGCTTCTTTAACAATTATCCTGGGACTAGATAAAAGCAATAACTATGCCAACTTTATGAGTAATTGTGAATAAATATGTGTGCTTGTTACGTGTATGTACATATACATATATTTTTTTTATCGTGGTTCTTGAACTTGCGTATATATCTCGAAGTCATAGTTCTAGTGCTTTTGAAAATACGTATTTACCACTTGCTCTGCTTTAATTATCTGTCTAACACTTGGACATGATAATAAAAATAAATATGGCATCTCCATAACTTAGAAAACTTGATAGAAAGAATTTAGCTAGAATATTTTTTTTCCTTTTTTTCTTGTCTCTCTTGAAATATAGGTAATGGAGATGTTAAACATAACAGTACAATCCAGCCTGAGGCATAGAACATCTACATTTCTTGTTGCTTTCAGGTAAAATCTAGTGCTGTTATAAAATATTAATAAAAACATAATATAAAAGCACAAGTATTCCACTGACCTGGTCTGACAGGTCTATTTGACAGAAAGAGTTGTGGTGGCTTTTAAGGAAGTCGTTTCTGTTTATTCCTGAAGAAGCATGAACTCATTAGTCTGAAAAGATCTTAAACAACCTGAAGGTGAAGGTGCAGTGAAGGTGAAGCCTCAACCACAGGTAAACGATGGAAGGGAAACTCATATACACAATTCCTGGGAGAAGTACTCCTGGGAAGCACACACTGAAACAAGGATTTTATGTTATTTAGGATTTTTAGGTGATGACAGTTAAACCAAACACAAAAGCAGCCCTAATCCTTCATCTCTAATCTAAATACAGGATACTATTTCATTCTTTTGATTCCAATGTAATCCATGTTCTATCAAGAGCATAAGCATACCTCAACTCCAGAGCCCCAAGCCCTGAAGATCTCTTGTTTCCAGTGGTTGCAAAACAACATTTCATGCCATCAAGACCTGTTTAGTAAATTTATTCTATACCTGAAAATTTGCAGATATTTGCCATTATTTCCTTGTAAGAAATGGCAATGCAACATGTTCTCAAATAAGCTGCTAAGATCATGGTTTTTGTGATCACTGCCCAAACAGGAGGGAATGTCAACGAACAAGACTTTTAGAGGCAATGTGTTGATTTTAAAACGTCTGTGTGTGATCACGTGGAGGTCTCTCCCTGTGTCTCATTCCTTAGAGGCCTCTAACCATTTTGCCATCCTGCAAGAGAACATGGAACCAAAAAACAATTCTAGAAAAGCCATTTATGCCCATGTCTTTAATATGCAAAACCAATGCATTTTTTAAGTGAATAGTCCTTCAACTCTCCTGTATGAAAACTAGAGTACATACTACTCTATTTAAAATAGATAACCAACAAGGTCCTACCATATAGCACAGGGAACTCTGCTCAGTATTCTGTAATAACTTAAATGGGAAAGGAATTTGAAAAAGAATAGATACTGTATATGTATAAACTGACTCACTTTGCTGTACACTTGAAACTAACACAACATTGTTAATCAATTATGCTCCAACATAAAATAAAAATTTAACAACAAACAAATAAACAAACAAAACCTAAAGGCCATTTGGATGGTTATCTGGTGACCTCTGGGAAAGCATGCATGTTCATGGGAATAATTACAGTGTGGCCTGTCACTGAAGCGAGGGCAGACAGATGGTTAGGAACAAGGGTAGTAGTGCATGATCATACAAGGGAACTTGCCGTGGAGTCAGAAGACCATTCTGTACTCTTGATTTTGCCACCATATAGTTGTGTGACTAATATAAACACATATTCTCTCTGGACCCCAATTTCCCTAACCAGTAAAATGAGAAGGTTGTATTTAATGTGCCCTTACACCTCTAAAATAGGGTGATTCAAACATTCTAGATAAAACCTGTGTTAAAATATTTTATGGTGTTTGACTATGCCTTCATTCCCTATGTTCCCCTCCCAAAGTGCTTATTGGGATCCACCCAAGCCCAGCCAATATCTTCTAATGATACAGGCAGCTTTTAATTACATGTGGCCAATAAGCCGTTTAGTCACAAGAGATGCACTTAGCTCTGGCACACCCTAATTACTAAATTGCCAAGAGTTAGTAATAAAATCTTTATACCTAACTTACATATTTCCTCAAGACACTGCATTTTGGCTAATGCTAGTTTATGTTTGAAGGGAAGGAAAAAAAAAGAAGTGTCCATAAAAGATCTGAATTTCCACTGAGTTAATTTTCTGAGAAGCTGCAAACTGCAGTCATTTTAACTGAGACTCCACCCTTTGCATAAAACATGTACACCTAAGTACACTAGTAAAACCTGCTTGGCCCTCAGGCCAGCTTGTTAAACTTTTCACTAGACACCAGCCCCTGATGTCTGATGGATTGTATTTCACAACTGAAGACATTAATGTTATAATAAGGTAATAATAAGGTACAAGCTAATGTTGGCCGTTTAATCTCTACAACTTATTAACCTTTTAAAAGAGTAAAATAACAAAAGTCTGACATATTTTTTCAAGCAACATATTAACTCGGTTTCACTTGGGCTGGGATCTGGACTCCTTCCAACAGTTGGTGAAAAGGATTACTAATTCATATATTCCTTCCTCATGTGAAGATCCAGAGATATCATCTGTTTATCTTTAAAAGCAAACAATAAAAGGAAAATACAAAGAAAAGACGGGCATGCTGATCGATGCAATCATCTTACTTAGAAACTCAAAGAATTCCAAAAATGAAACATTTATTTTAACCAGGCACCAGAATATAACCTGATTGCAGGGGCAGATAGGGGAAGATAGCAGAGGAAGTCTCCAGGAGTAGATTACCTTCAAATAGTGCAATCTTTTACAGGCTAAAAAGCAATGTGAAGAATTTTTACTTAGGTTCTAAAACTCCTGCCTAGTTTTGGTTGCTGAAATCAGTCCAAGTCGTGATATTTCCATGTAAAGCAGGACCAAGTACAATCATTCCTCAGTATCTCCAGGGGATTGGTTCCAGGACCCCCGTGGATAGCAAAATCCAAGAATGCTGAAGTCCCTTATATGAAATGGAATAGTATTTGCATATAATCTATGAACTTCTTCCTGTATACTTTAAATCATCTCTTGATTGCTTATAATAATTTACTATATATAGCTTACCATTACAAAGTAAATGCTATGAAATGAGTTGTAAATGCAATATAAATGCTATGTAAGTAGTTGTCAGTTGCTGGAATGAGACAAATTCAAGTTTTGCTTTTTAGAACTTTCTGGATTTTTTTTTTTAATATTTTCAGTCCTCCATTGATTGAATCCATGGATATGGAACCTGTAGATTTGGTGAGCTGACTGTAGGGTTTTTCCTCTCTCTCTCTCTCTGTAGATTTATTCAGCTCTGGAGGCAATATTAGTTGTAAAATAATGTATCTGAGAAACAATTTTTAAGAGCGCATGATTACTGTAAGCTAATCTCTCAGCAACCAGGTCAGTTACTGAGATCTCTGCTTTTTTCCCTGGCTCTGATTGCAGTTACAAACATCATGTGGTGGGTATGCTTGTCAAGTTGTTTTTTAAGCATTTTCCTTCTAGAAGTGATACCAAGCACCACTCTGTTCACAGGATTAACTGATCCCATGAAGGGGAATGCTGACATGTTCTAGATTTTACTTGGATATTGAATTTATTTTCATCTTCCAAAACTGTGGACCTAGAAAGGCTGAGGATTGACCCTTTGGGAGTTCAACTTGTCCTGAATTGTACAAGGTGTGACTGGCATTTTGGCAGCTGCTTGGGGTTCATGCAGAAAAGCAGAAACCATGCCAATTTAATACAGAGAAGTGGTTAAACAAGTGTTAGAGGACAGAAGAGGCAAAGAGAAATGTCAAGCTGACAGGGTTAGTAACAAGAGCAAGCAGCTCCCGACGCAGCACTGGGGGACCAAGAGAAGTTGTAGTTGTTAGAGCCTAGTAGATCCAGGTGAGTGAGACTCAGACCTCTGAAGGGGACACTGGTCCCTGGTAGAGCTTGGAGAGCCCTGTGAAGTTGGGAACGAGACCTCTGTGGAGGGAGCACTGCTGCTCAGCAGTGCTTGTCTCTCTGGAGGAACGGGGAGGTGGGGCTCAATGGGGAGACTGGAACAATTGCCATTGCCAGGGTGATGTTAACAGGAACAGAAAACCAAATCAGGGAGAAGCATGCCTCTTCCTCCTCCAACTTTCCAGTTGCCCTCTAGTGCCCAATATCGACAGAACTTGGCAGGGAACAGTTGACAGAGGAGAAGTGTGGTTTTCAGATTCTCAGCCAGAGCATTCCAAAACAAAGTATAGAACGGTACATTTAAAACTAAGAGACAAGAGCTTTGTAATCATCACAGACTGACTCTGCACCCGTCTACATGACCTCTGTGTCTCTCCTGTATATTAGTCATTTTAGATTTCATCTATAAAATCATAAGTTCATGTAATAGTGTATGTCTGGCAGAAGATTTTGGGTTTTTTCCTAAAGAAGAAAATACTTTAGGCCTTTGTTGTAACTCTGCTGCAAAGTCTCATGCTCTGGATTAGCACCCCATACCTATGTCAGCAAAGAATTTCTTTGGTGAGTTCCAGGATAGATGTATATTATTAAAAAATCCTTCTCTATTGACTCAAAGTACTATTTTAATGTAAAAGAGGACTGATTCTAATGCAAGACTGACCCATCATTAAAAACAAACAAATAAATCATAGGCAGCAATAGAATGACCTAAAATTAGTTATAAGTGCAACTTCCATATCTTCTGAACCTCTCCTACATGTTTCGATAGGGCCTCAGACTTTTGCTGTCATGGAAATTGATCTGAATTTATTTGTTTGGGTTTAATGATGACCCAAAATATAGCATCCCTGTCCCTTAGCAACTTCTGTTAGAAAACTAAGAAAAAAGGGTCAGCAAATGAGAGTAAACTATCACTTTTACTACTAAAATAATTACTCTTGGAGAAGGGGGCTTCTATCTGAAGGTAAGTGGCATCCTAATATTCATTCCAGAAATAAGCAGTGATTGAACTGGTGGTTTCATTACATTTAGGAGAGGAGCAGGGAAGAAGATAAGTCCCCTGACAGGAAGGAGAGAAGGTACTGAACAAGGCATGCCAGATTCCTATCTAAACTCACCAATCAGATGAGAAAATCTCCCTCTACCTGCCTGATGGGCAAAGGGAGGCCAAGAGGGTTACCTTAAAGGAACTCCTGCAACATGGAAGTAAACACCAAGAGCTGAGTGAAAGTCCTTTTCCACATCGCCTTATCCCACCAGATAATCAATTCTGTTGAGACATTGATCACATCTGAATGAGTTGAGGGGCTTCATTGCCATCAAATCTTCAATGCCTAGGTCAATGTTCGGCAATGAATAATACTTTAATAAACCTTTGTTGAGTGAGTTGAAGGGAGTAATTTTAGTTGGATGGAAATTTATAATTAGAAAACTTAAATTCAAATCGTGGTCTGATACTAACTAGCTGTGTAACTTTTGACAAGTCATTTGACATCTCTAGACCTCAAAGACTCATCTGTCATATGCAGTTATAAGCCTAACCCTAAATAAATTCAGAGATCCATTCCAGTTCCACAGTTTTATGAATCTTCTCTGTCGTTAATGCTACAGATAATCTATGACTGATTTTGTAATCACAGAGCCTGTAACATATACAAATGTTAAACACATTTAAGGGATAGACAGAAACATGTGGGCTGATTCTATGTATAGGGTTGTCCTCCATTCTCCATTCTCTTAGTATTTTATGCTTTAGGAAGATTGCACTAAAGGTTAGAAAACAGTACTATTATCCTAGAACCTGCCCTCCAGGTGTCTTCTTTGTGCTTTAGTACAATATTGGAAGCCTAGTGCAGTGTCTTGGTACAGCTATATGGTAATTAACATGGAATCCTATAAGTAAGTGTGATTACCAAGGAAAGCTGTTATAGCAGGCAGTGCAGATTAGCAGAAATAGCATAAAAAAAGAGAGACAGACATCTGAGCTCCCCTAAAACCTTGTAACCAACTCTCAGTGGGAATTGATGGAAGTCATATAAACTCTCAGACACTCAGGTTTCTCATTAATAAAATAAGAGGCTAGAGTATATCTCTATATTATCTTTCAGTCAAACATTCAACAATTCAGGCTAATCCTCTAAAGAATTCAATATATTTGAATAGCTGAAGATTTGCCAGCAGAAACACAAATTTTAAATCTTGAACACTTTTTTTCTAAATTGGATAGACAAAAATAAAAGATTAAAAGTACCACTTGTTAGGTTTTACTGGGAGCTAAATTTATAGAGAGCCATTTTAAGGGCAATTTGACATTAGCTGTTAAAATTTAGAAAATTCAGGGGACTTCCCTGGTGGCGCAGTGGTTGAGAATCTGCCTGCCAATGCAGGGGACACGGGTTCGAGCCCTGGTCTGGGAAGATCCCACATGCCGCGGAGCGACTAGACCCGTGAGCCACAACTACTGAGCCTGCGCGTCTGGAGCCTGTGCTCCGCAACAAGAGAGGCCGCGACAGTGAGAGGCCCGCGCACCGCGATGAAGAGTGGCCCCTGCTCGCCGCAACTAGAGAAAGCCCTCGCACAGAAACGAAGACCCAACACAGCCATAAATAAATAACTAAATAAATAAAAAATTTAGAAAATTCAGACCCTTTGAATCAGAGCCCTTACGCCTTGGTGTAGTATAGAGTAGTGGTTAAAGCATGGTCTCTGGAACTGAACTGGCTGAGCTTGGATTGCAGTTCTTCTACCATATGGCCATGGGCAATTCATTTAGCCTCTCAGTGGTCAATTTCTTTATCTATAAAACAGGGATTACAATCATATACGCTCCATTGAATGGTTGAAAAGGCTTAATGAGTCAATACACATGTCTTAAAGAATTTATAAATGTAGCAGACATAAAGTAGCCACTTAATAAATGTTAGCTATTATTATTATTACTATTACTATTATTATTGTTATTACTACTATTGATGAATATAAGAACATGTTTACAGAATACATTTTTAAGGGTTTTTATTCAACAGTGCCTTTTAGGCAAATAATAAGTCAGCTAATTTATTATTGATGGTGGAATTAAGATAGCAAGATGAGAGAAGATAGATAACAAATATGTGTTGTTAACTCTCTCAAAACCAATCATGGGGATGTAACTAGGAAAATAAAGGGATGGGGATGTCATTGAGGAAGTTATGTAGAAACTCTGAGAAACACCTGCAGAATAAGATGATTCTGTCCATAAGTAGGAAAATGACAACTTAGAGCAGAATTTTTGGTGCCAAAAATAGAGAGAGGGAAAGGTCAAGGGACATTGATTTATGTGTTCACTGTTCTTATTTCTAAATGTCCTGGAAGGATCATCACTTCCCCCATGACAGAAAAGATCCAGCAACACTAGCCCAGGACATTCTCGGAAACCAGGACGGGAGGAAGATACATCAAAACTCAACTAGGGAGGGGTTGCAGAGACTGATGATAATATACCATAAACTAGAAAAGATAATTTCTCAACCCACTGCTCCATAAAAGAATAAAGACATACACTAATTAATTTAAAATACAGCCATACTATACAATAACAGACCTCCATGATGAGAATGTGTGAGGTCCATGCATATTGACAAGGAATGATATTCAGGAGATACTGTTAATTTTCAAAAAGTGGTAGAAGAGTGTAGACAATACACATTGCATGTGAAAAAGGAGGAGGTAGAGAAGAAAACCCCAAATATTTATAATTTTAAAAATATTCATAAATATATGAAAATGCACAGAAAATGTTCTGGAAGGATACACAGCAAACCAAAAGACTGTTTACTTCTGGGAAGTGAGGGATTTGAAGAGAAGTAAGTGTAGTGGGAGATGG
This sequence comes from Balaenoptera musculus, assembly GCF_009873245.2. Classification (NCBI taxonomy): domain Eukaryota; kingdom Metazoa; phylum Chordata; class Mammalia; order Artiodactyla; family Balaenopteridae; genus Balaenoptera; species Balaenoptera musculus. The sequence continues at coordinate 130,411,061 of NC_045788.1, read as the reverse complement.
GAAGGTAGGAATATTAATTTATCTGTCTTTATCAGTGGGTGTGAATTTATTTCAGTGCAAATGCCTTCTTGAATTATGTATATAATAAAAACATTTTAAGGAATAATTTTAAATAAAAATTCCATCTGTCCATGGAATTGAACTTAAGTTGATCTGTTAATTCTCCTTTTAGACTTTTAGTTGCTGAGGGAGTTGATTTCATTAAGAAATTTCCTTGAGCCACTGCAAGCTTCCACTGATTGTGCAAATAGGTCACATTCTGCCCAAGGCCCCAGGAACGTGATCTTTAAAAAAATATATTGTCTCTTAAATGTTCAAATTTTGAATAGGAATTCTAACACCATTCTTATAAAGTATTAAATAAAACCTGAAAGAAGTTGTGAATCATGTTAGTCTGTGTTAAGCCTATGTAGTACTGCCATGACAGTGATCTTTCTGAAGAAAAACCTATCATCTAAAATTTAATTCATTCACCCACTCAACTTTTCATCCCTCTATCTTTACTAAGCACATGCAGTAAGCAGAGCAGATAGACTATTACGTATCCTGTCCTAAAGTGGACAATGCCTTCATTGACATACCTGACCCAATATCTAATATCTCAAAATGCTTCCTATATTCTGGCTATCCTAGATCTTCATTGCCTGAGATCTCTGGGGTCATTTAATCGCTAATAATACTTTTCCCCCTCTGCCTATGTTCAATACCTAAGACAGAGTGTCTAAAGCAGAGCCAGTAGACACCTAACTTTATTTAAGAAGTTAAAGTATCTGGGACAACACTAGTTTTAGGCCAAGTTTAAAAGTTCTTTGTTACTTATTTCTAATGAGAAGGGCAACTATAGCTACAAAAAGCCATTTATTTAATCTGTGTATTGATATACTGCTATGAAACTTTGGTAATAAATTATTCAAAGTTTTTTTTCTGTCAAATGACAGGAAGGAGATTGATCAGTCTTTTTCTCGCTAAATTATTTGCCTTTTAAAGAGACTATAGACTCAAGTTTTCACTGCAGAAGCTGATAGGGTAGAATTATCTTCTTAAAACTCAATAAATAATTCCATAACGTACCTAAAAGTTTTTCACGGTTATGTCTTAAGCACGATTGCAAAGGAATAATTGGAAGATGGAAGAAGCAGGTGAGCATCAGATGCAGAGGAGGGAAATGAGGAGACTTACTCTATATGGCCAGTAATGCTCAGATTAAACCTGAGGCTGCAAAACATGAGAAATTATTTGTTGTTTGCATACTCACTTCGGAATTCAGGAAAAAAATTTGCTTTAGACAACTTCTTCCTGACATCTCAAAGCCTTACTTTCATCTGTCCCTGTCTCTTTGTTTATTCAATTAACAAATATTTGTTTTATATGTATATATATATGATATGTATACGTTGTATCAGGCCCAGTAGTATGTGAGGTGAACAAGAAAAAGGATATTATAACCGATAATATATTTCAGATCATCTCTCCCTATGACACCCAATGGTCACAGTAGACAATAAGAAAACAGTATTATGGTCATTCTGTTAGTTCAATATAGACATAAAAATAATATAGACAAAAGTCAAACTTTTGTGTTTTTTTTTTTTTTAGTTGTTAAATAAGTCTATTTCATTTGCCTTTGTAAGATACAATTTCTTTTTTCACCTTTGTTTTATTTTTTTTTAAATGGTACAAATGAACTTATTTACAAAACAGAAATAGAGTTACAGATGTAGAAAAGAAACTTATGGTTACCAGGGGGGAATGGGGAGGGAAGAATAAATTGGGAGATTAGGATTAGATATACATATTACTATATGTAAAATAGATCACCAATAAGAACCTACTGTATAGCACAGGGAACTCTACTGAATAGTCTGTAATGACCTATATGGGAAAAGAATGTAAAAAAGAGTGGATACATGTACATGTATAACTAATTCACTTTGCTGTACACCTGAAACTAACACAACATTGTAAATCAACTATACTCCAATAAAAATTATTTTAAAAAATCAAACTTGTATGATATGAAAGCCTCCAAAATGCTAACCTTCTCTCAGATATTTTATAGACAGAGATGCAGACCTTTTTTAACACACACATACACACACACACACACACACACAGAAAAACTATTCTTTGGGTTTGATAATTCATTCAACATATATCTGTTAAGGATCTACCTTGCACAAGAGTCTATGGAGGCAAAAAGATTATTTGGATCTGATCTTGGCTTTCTAGGAGCAGCCAGAGCCAACTGACATGCATGTTTTATTCTATGCAAAGCACAGAAAACCACTTATTTGGGGGGGTATGAACCTTTCAGGAATTCTTTGCCCTGCGTCATGGTCCTTTCCTAAGAATCTTATAGAATATACTGTCTTTTCCCTAAGTATCACTGTTAGAAAGTCCTTGAGAGTTTTTGTGAGATGTCTAGAATTTGAATTAAAATAGAAAACAAGTTAGAACATCATGAAAACATATCTTCCATTGTCACATCTCTCTGCTCTGTGTATTCGTGGAGCTTTTTCAGAATGGTTTTTCCTTTCTACTTGTCCTCACTCCAAGTTATTTCAATGGCATCTTTTAAATGCCATCTGTTGGACATATCTGTCCAAAGACAATCAGAATAAATTCTTTCTATATGCTCCCTTAACAAAAAGACAATGGGTGGTTATGGAGGCATTGAAATGAGAAATATCCAGGTCAAAATACTGGTCCTGTTATTGATGTGAGTTTCAGCATGTTCCCTAACCTCTCTAAGCTTTAGATGTTTTTTGTTTGTTTTTGTTTTTGCTTTCATTTTTGTTTAATGTAAAGTATAGTTAATAATACCCCAGGAAGTGTTCCTATAAGAGTTAGAAATTGAATGTCCAAGGCAAATTAGGTTTTTAAAAATCAGTAGTTACTTTTGCCTGGGTTTTTATCTGCACTTATATCATTCTGCCTTGTGTTCTCGTTCTTTGCAGGCCCTCAATCCCCATCACTACTAAAACATCCTTGAGATTAGGGATTATTTTTTTCACTTGTTTAATCTTCATAGTAACCAATATCTGTATTTTGCACCTTCAAAAATACTTGTTGATGAGTTGTGACAATTATCATCAAATTTAATCTTTAACTAGAAAGACTAAGTAACAAACATAGAAATAAGAAAATTTCATTAGAGATTAAATTTTCAAACTTTTTTTGAATTTGCACTATCTTCAAAGCACATCTAAAAGTATTATCAGGATATATAACTAAATCAGATATGGGCCATATATATGTATTCTGAGTCAGAATTAGAAAGATCAAGACACTTGTATAGATTATTCCAATAAAAGAAAGTGATACATGCTGTGGTAAAGGAACTGGAGTGAAAGTACTGGAGTGAAAAAGAGAAAAATGTTAATCCAAGTTAGAAAATTTAGGTAACTAAAATTAAAATAAATAAAGAGATAAATACTTAGTAAATATCTGCTTATGGCAAATACTAGAACCACCATAAATTAAGTACTGTATGCTGTCATATCTTATTTAATATCTAATTAATTCCACAACATAATCCTATGAGGTTTGTACCATGATCACAATTTTGTAAATAAGGAAGTTGAAATTAATTGCTTAATGTCATATTCTTTTCAGTGGCTGTGTGATGAAGTTTTATAGACCAAGGATAGAATGAAGACTTAGAGAAAAGGGACCTAAGAAGACTTGGGTGTCTACCTGTTCTCTGGGTTTTTTATACCAGGCTGACCCAGGTCAGAGGAGTTCTCATAGCCTCTGGATATTCAGTCAACAATCTAGGCCATAAGGATTCTAAATGTGAGTTTGGAGTTTAACTTATTTTATTATTATTTTTCACTTGTGCTGCCTTCATATATTCCTCAGCAATAAAGTATAGTTGAGGACTTAGTTATTTAGGATATGGGAACTCTCTCCATTGGGTTCAACTGGATATACTAGTAATGCTTAGAGATATGATCAGGACAAGATACCAAAGCAATAAGACCACCAGTATTCATTCAGCCATGACAGGTGCCATTGGTAAGGAATACTGAAGAATGGGATAGTCTCAGTTGCTTTAAAACAGTGAATACTACCTGTAAATGAAATAAACTAACCACATACTTTTATATCTCTTTCCAAAAATCTTAGCTTTACATAAGCTCTTTATGTTAGAAATCTGCCATCAATTTCCACATTTGATTTTTTAACTCATGGTGAAAAAAACAATTTATGCCTGAACAAGTATGATTCAATGGCACATTTGGACAGACTTAAGAATAATTTGCTTAGTACTATGTGTCAAAAATCTGCTTTACTCAGATGACGTGAACCTGGAAATATTTTCTTTCAGGCAAGCAAGATACTTGGTTTTAAAAAGATGACTTTAAACCACTTATTTATATTTACCATTTATTTGTAATCATTTGAATACTTAAAATTTAAAAATATGTTCCCCATTCTTGCCCCTCACCACAGTAAAGTGGTAACAGGTAATTCATTATTCTCATAGATCTTTTTCCCAGGCTTGCACCCCAAAGCTAAACCAATGAACCAGGCAACTTGACCACCACTCTCTGAATAATGAATGTCAAATTGTTGCAAAGTGTTAATTAATTAAGAAAGAACTTGAACTTAGGAGGGGAAAAGACTAGGAAGCCAGTCAATGTACTATGTATATATATTATATACACACACATATATATGTACATATATACTATATATACATTGTATTATATGTATAGTATATATATACATATACATATATATACTGTTTTAGTATTTTAAAACATAAGATCCCCAATTATATCAGAGGATAGAGAATTATATTTTCCAATGTTACCTTCTAAAAACTAAAACAAATAATTATTTATGTTCTTGAAATTGATGGGCATTTAATGCAGAACTCTACATAAAATATTTGCAAATTGTATTTATGACTTAAGACAACAGAGAAATAGAATGCCACTTAAACATTATTGACGCATCTAAATCTTATGAAGATGACAACTGCAGAAGATAAATGGAAACTTGCTACTTTTATATAAAAATATATTTAAGCATATTCACTAGGTAAATGCATGTCCTGTTTTTCTTTCTAGCACCTTTGATCAGTTTCTGTATTTATATTACATATTGAAGACATCTCTAATTAATCTACTAGATCTGGGGAAGAGATCATTTGAAAATGAAAACTCCGCCAGCAGATAGAAGGTGGGGGGTTGGTGACTTTTAGATATTTGACCAAATGTATCTTTCCCAGAGTGATTCAATATAGTGGCTGAATATTCTTTCTTTATGTAGTAGAGAACATCCAACCACTGGATGACAGAGAGTAGAGGATATAACCTTTAAGGTCTTTTTTTAAACTTAAATGAGCAAGTAAGTACTTAGGTCAATAACCCAGAAGGTATGTGCTTGTGATTCAGTCTCTATACTTCTTTGTTCAAGGTCCATCTCTTAGACCTCTTGTTTTTAATTGAACTATAGTTGATTTACAATGTTTCAGGTATAAAGAAAAGTGATTCAGTTTCATAGATAGATAGATATTCTTTTGTAGATTTTTTCCAATATCGGTTATTATAATATATTGACTATATTTCCCTGTGTTATACAGTAGGACCTTGTTATTTATCTATTATATATATGGTAGTGTGTATTAGACCTCTTTCTTAAGTAAGCCAGTTTATAGTATAGTTTTCTTTTTTTTCCTTCTTTCTTTTTTCTTTTTTTTTTTTTTGTGTGTGTGTGTGTGTTTCCTCAGTTAGTCATACCTCTCTCCTCTCTGCTTGGGTCTGAGACTTGGGATGGAGTTATCTCAACTTATCACCAACTTGCTGTGGGGCCTGTTTATGTCACCTCATTTCTTTTCCTTCACTTTCCTTATATCTAAATTTAGAACTCAATAGCCTACAAGACACATTCTAATTCAGTGTTCTTTCATCTACAAGGCTCATTCCAATGAAGAATTCTCTGATCTCATGACTTCCACCTGCAGGAGTTATAAACTAATACGAAGTAGGATATTGCTGCCACCCTGTCAACAGTGAAGACAACACAAAAAATCTATAAGAGTGTGTTCTAAATGAATGCTGTACCCAATAAGATCTTCTAGCTAATCAGATTCTGACATTGGGTGGGGTTGGGGAAGGGTAGAGAGAGAGGAGAGAAACAGTAATCTATTTCCTATCCTCAGACACAGACACTGTAATATGCTTTAAGGGAAGTTTGTGCCTTTGTATTCTATAAATCACCAGAATAAGAACTTTAGCTATACAAACACAAAGCAAGTTTCTAATACCTTATTAGTAGTTCATAGTGAAAATATAAAGTTCTTTGGTTATTGAGAATGTAAATTATTATGTTTAATCTAACATTATCTCTAGAGTTATTGTTTTATTTGGAAGTTTTTATTAGAATGAAGTTCCAGAGGAGAGAGATTTTTTTAAAGGGGTGTAGACACAGAACTCTCTCTGAGTGATTTTTTCTTACTGTGAAGAGGAACTTTCTTTAAAGCACACAAGAAGTTTCTTGTAAGAAATGAGGACTAGGAAAAAAAAAAAAAAAAGACATTAAAGGAACTACTTCTTGATAGGCTTTGTGATATGCCTGGGTGTCCTTGACAAAAGATGGCCCAGTATTGAGGAAAGGACCCTTAGCCACTGATGAGTACCTAAGGATTATAAGCTTGGCACAGACATAAGATACCTCAAAAGAGACAATGTCTACTGTGGCAATGGAGAAAGTTGTTCTGAACAGCTTCAAAAGTACTAACTCTTAAGTTTAGTTAAGTCCCATTTGTTTATTTTTGTTTTTACTTCTGTTACTCTAGGAGGTGGGTCAAAAAATATCTTGCTGTGGTTTATGTCAAAGAGTGTTTTTCCTATGTTTTCCTCTAAGAGTTTTACAGTGTCTGGTTTTACATTTAAGTCTTTAATCCATTTTGAGTTTATTTTTGTGTACGGTGTTAGGTAGTGTTCTAATTTCATTCTTTTACATGTAGCTGTCCAGTTTTCCCAGCACCACTTATTGAAGAGGCTATCATTTCTCCACTGTATGTTCTTGCCTCCTTTGTCACAAATTAGGTGACTATATGTGCGTGGGTTTATCTCTGGGCATTCCATTGATCTATATTTCAGTTTTTGCACCAGTAGCATACTGTCTTGATTACTGTAGCTATGTGGTATAGTTTGAAGTCAGGGAGGCTGATTCCTCCAACTCCGTTTTTCTTTCTCAAGATTGCTTTGGCTATTCAGGGTCTTTTGTGTTTCCATACGAATCGTGAGAGTTTTTGTTCTAATTCTGTGAAGAATGCCATTCGTAGTTTGATAGAGGTTGCATTGAATCTGTAGATTGCTTTGGGTAGTATAGTCATTTTCACAATATTGATTCTTCCAATCCAAGAACATGGTATATTTCTCCATCTGTTTATGTCATCTTTGATTTCTTTCATCAGTGTTTTATAGTTTTCTGAGTACAAGTCTTTCGCCTCCTTAGGCAGGTTTATTCCTAGGTATTTTATTATTTTTGTTGCAGTGGTAAATGGAAGTGCTTCCTTAATTTCTCTTTCTGATTTTTCGTTCCTGGTGTATAGGAATGCCAGAGATTTCTGTGCATTAATTTTGTATCCTGCAACCTTACCAAATTCATTGATTAGTTCTAGTAGTTTTCTGGTGGCATCTTTAGGATTTTCTATGTATAGTGTCATGTAATCGGCAAACAGTGACAGTTTTACTTCTTCTTTTCCAATTTGTATTCCTTTTATTTCTTTTTCTTCTCTGATTGCTGTGGCTAGGACTTCCAAAACTATGTTGAATAAGAGTGGCAAGAGTGGACATCCTTGTCTTGTTCCTGATCTTAGTGGGAATGCTTTCAGTTTTTCACCATTAAGTATGATGCTTGCTGTGGGTTTGTCATATATGGCCTTTATTATGTTGAGGTAGGTTCCCTTTATGCCCATATTCTGGAGAGTTTTTATCGGAAAATTGGTATTGAATTTTGTCAAAAGCTTTTTCTGCATCTATTAAGATGATCATATGGTTTTTATTCCTTAATTTGTTAATGTGGTGTGCCTTAAAAAACTAAAAATAGAATTACCATATGACCCAGCAATCCCACTACTGGGCATATACCCTGAGAAAACCATAATTCAAAAAGAAACATGTACCACAATGTTCAGCGCAGCACTATTTACAATAGCCAGGATATGGAACCAACCTGAATGTCTATCGACAGATGAATGGATAAAGAAGATGTGGCACTTATATACAATGGAATATTACTCAGCCATAAAAAGAAACCAAACTGAGTTATTTGTAGTGAGGTGGATGGACCTAGAGTCTGTCATACAGAGTGAAGTTAAGTCAGAAAGAGAAAAACAATTACCGTATGCTAACGCATGTATAGGGAACCTAAAAAAAAAAAAAAATGGTGCTGGTGAACCTAGTTGCAGGGCAGGAATAAAGAGGTAGACATAGGAAATGGACTTGCGGATATGGGGTGGGAAGGCGAAGCTGGGGCCAAGTGAGAGTAGCATTGACATAATTCACTACTGAATGTAAGTAAAATAGTTGGCTGGTGGGAAGCAGCAGCATAGCACAGGGGAATTGGCTCCGTGCTTTGCGATCACCTAGAGGGGTGGGATAGGGAGGGTGGGCGGGAGGCTCAAGAGAGAGGGGATATGGGGACATCGTGTATGCATATGGCTGCTTCGCTTTGTTGTGCAACAGAAACTAACACGGTATTGTGAAACAGTTATAGTCCAATAAAGATCTATTTAAAAAATTAATAAGATAAAATGGAAATGGCAAAAAAAAAAAGAAAGAATACTGACTCTTGACCCAAAGAGGAACAATGTTTGCTGATACTGGGTACCTACTTTAAAGTGACTAGTTTTCAAATACATTGAGCCACTGCTTTGGTATAACTTAGAAATGAGTGGATATATGTACATGTGTAACAGATTCACTTTGCTGTACAGCAGAAACTAACACAACATTGTAAAGTAACTATACTCCAATAAAAAATTAAAATAAATAAATAAATAGCCATATGTTAAAAAGAAAGAAAGAAGTACTTGGAGGACTATTTTCCACTGTGAGAGTTCTGAAGCAAATAATTGTACTCATGAGTGGCAATGCAAGAAAGATCTCGCTTCTCATGCAGGATGGTTATAACTGTATACAAACTTTTTGTGTATAGAACTTATATCTTTATTAATATTCCTAAATATAATTTTCTCTCATTTTAACTTGAAAAGTTCTTATTCCTCTTGAATTGAAAATTGTAATAAAAATAGGGATGATAAAAACATATGTTGAATGCTTATTCTGGGAACACCATGATAAGGGCTTTGTATGGATTATCTTGTTTAGCTATCACACTACTCTAAGATAAGAAGTCATTATTCTTTTATATGTGAAGACTCTTAGGCTTTAGAGAATCTAATAGCAGATTTAGGTTATGAAGCAAGTCTGATGGACTCCAGGACCTCTGATCCTGTCTACCAAGTTCTCTCAAACCTGGAACTAATAGTATTTCAGACTCACTCATTTGTTTATGGGAGGGGATTTCCTGTGTGTTGTAAGATGCTTAGCAACCGTCCTGGCCTCTGCCGACTAGATACCAGGGACTCTAGCAACCCCTTACCCCATGCAAGATATGAAAATAAAAAAATGTCTCCAACTATCCTTCAATAAAATAAACTTAAAAAAATGTCTCTAGCCATTGCCAAATGACTCTGGTTGAGAACCGCTACTTGACACTATACTGTTCCCAACTAATGCATCACCTGAGAAGGGAAGATAGAGGCCGTTTAAAAGATGTTTCAGGTGGTCCCTGGAAGTTTTAGATGGCAGGACACTGAACGCAGCTTGGGTTTTATTGGAAACACCTAATTAACTTTTGTCCGTACTTTTTAATTCTGTATCACTTGGGAGTTTGTGATTCAGGAAAAAAAGGATTTGATCATAAAGTTTGGTACCCAATCTGTCCGACATGCCTTTAGAACTGCCCTTTCCCCAAGCATATTTGCTACTAAACCTGTTCCAGCTGAATGGCTTGGCCCAAGAGCTGTTTGAGCAGGTAATCAGAATAACTGAATCAGAATTTAAAGTTGAAATATAGAGCAGAGAGAGTAAAATAAAGGTTAAAATATCAGGGTGACCTACTGAGAAATTGCATTATACTTTGTTTTTGTGACCATGATCTCTTTAGGAAGGAATAAAAAGTTATTTTTCACCTCCCCAGGAAGGTAGCCAAGCCTTTGCTTTCCTAAAGGTATATAAATTTTACCACCAGGGGGCAGTTATTAGCCTTCTGAGTTTGAGCAGGACAGCCCTGAAAATAGCTCATAAGCAAGTGTTTCTGTTTCCAAGAGTTAGATCCAGGAGACCGTGGGCAGAAAAAATCTATTGTTTGATCAAGGCCTGTATGAAGCTGCAAAATGGGGATGAAGGAGCTGATAACTAAAAAGGAGAAGGTTTTCTGCCCCATTGTGATTACCCAGAGATTAGAAAGGGCACAATTTTCAGATGTTCAGAATGTGGAGATCTAGGCCTGGTTTTGAGCCATTGGAGGTGGGGTCCTATTAGGGAAATGTTGGTGAGGCCTGAATAGCTTTATTCGATGTACCCTAATTTTGTGCACTAAACTCATTTTCAGGAAAATTAAAGAATAAATTTTAATCACGTTTTCAACAATAAAGGAAATAGAATACAATTGAGTTACCACATATGTGTATTTAATTTACACAGATTCAACACTCAGACTTCCGCAAAATAAGTATAAAAATTGAAAAAACTATCCATTTTTGAATGTTCTGCTATATAAGGTGTATTAACATATACATTACATACTTATAAATACATGTCACTGTCCAAGTTGTATACATTCAAACCAATGCCTATTGAGTAGTTACTTATACATAAAGCCTGTCACATAATGATGCTACTATAGATATTACTTATTACTATTCTTAATAATAATAATATTTTATGGAGGATTTAAGAGACTTTTAAGAGTAATTCCTTATGTTATGAAATTAGATCCTATCCTCTGCAGTAGAAAAGCACCCTTGTAACACAGAGTCTCCTGCTGCAGGTAATACAGACTTTTTGGAAGTACAAATATAATAACAAATATTACAGTATAATGAGTAAATATAATTAAAGAAATGAGAGGGGAGAAAAAGAAAGAAAGGAAGCAAGAAGGGAAGAATGGAACCGGCAAGCAAAGAGAGAGGGAAGAAGGAGGAGGGGGAAGAGAGTGGCTAGAGAGGGAGAGAGGGAGGGAATAAAGGAAGAAAACCCTGTGAGCCAGGAGAAGGCAGAGCAACTAACATCACCAGGGAAGATAAGGAAAGCTTTCACAAAGCATGTTATCTTGAGTAGTTGGGAAGTTATAATTTAGACAGAGAAAGGAATAGAAGGCTTTCTATGGCATAGGGAGAGGGCCAGAAAGAACAAGACACTTTTAGAAAACTTCCAGCTGTCCTTGGTGGCTGGAACTTGTAAGGTGAGTACACAGGTTGGGTGATGGGTCTGACTGGCCATGTTAAAGAGTTAGGTTGTATCTGGTAGATGATGTGAAACTTAAAAATATTTTTAAGCTGAAAACTGACATCATCAAAAACTTTTAGAAAGATGACTTTGGTAGCAGGCACAAAAATAGAAAGGAGTAGAGAAAGACAAATGGTAGGCAAACCAGCTTTAGGGTAGTGCAATAAACCTTATGGTTTGCCGCATACAAACTCTGGTATTATAAATGGAGACAGACACAAATCAGAGCAGTCTAGAAATTGGATCGATTGTGAAGGAAAGGAAGAAAGAAGACTCTGAAATATGAATCTTGGATGAGTTAATGGTCTGCCTATAATGAAACAAGAAATATGGAAAAACAGATTTTGAGGAGACCTTGGGTTGAACTTTGGTAAACTTACATCTACTACACTTCTCAGAGGTCATCCTAATTACTCATAAACGCTTGTTTAACCCACTAGAACATGAACTCTTTGTGTCAAGGCCATAGCTTAATCATATTATAGGCCCATTGTTTGGGTCAATAAATTTTCTATATCAGGCTTTAAATTATGCATGGTTTTATTTAAATGCCCTTTATCTTTAAAACTAAAGCATCTTTATAAAATATTATATTATTTTATGGTATTTTTAAAAACAAAACTGGTTAAGTTTTAGAAGCTTGACTAATTTGTCATTTTCAGTATAGAGAAAGCTCTACAAATCCTAAATAGAGCTAAATGCATTCATTAGGCCTGCATTCAGCTACAGATAACAGAAACATGACTTCAGGTTGAACTAGCAGTTAACACCTCACATCCCAAGGATGGAAGAGAGATAGGCAAGCCAGAGCTGGTACAACTGCTTCAAGATGTCATTAAAAACTCAGGTGCTTCCAGGTTTCTGTTCCACCAACTTCAATGTGTGGCTTTCCTACCCCTGTAGGAAAAGCAATTCTACCTCCAGATACCAGATCTGTATTCTAGACAGGATGAAGGGGAAAAGGAGAAGGTTAAACAGCCAGAGAGATGCCAGCCAAGTACAGTCCCATTTAAATTGCAGTTTCAGGTTCCCTATCCCTTGCCTTCTATTTACATCTTGCTGGCCAGAACTTGGTGAATTTCTATTCTTATTTCAAGGAAGTATGGGGAAATGACTATTTATAACTAAACATATTGTTTCCCAGAACAAAATAGGAATTGCATAAGTTTAAAGATTAGTATGCTTCCAACCTTAACATACACCTTGAAAATTGGCATTGAGTAGACAACTAGAAATATCTTTCCTTCTCTCTTTTTCTCAATAGACAGATAGACAAATAGATATAGGTAGATTATAGTACATATCTATCTATATATACATATATGTAAGTTGATAGACACCCACACATACACACATATATACTTATATTTGTACATGCATATACTTATATGATTTTTAAATAAATTAAATAAATTTTTACAAAAATATATAAAAAAAAGTATTTAGTAAACTGCCTTGAAGTAACTGGAGAAAAAAAAAAAACTGTTAGATCCATACTAGATACCATTCTCTAAAATAGACCAAAGAGTCTTAAAACTTAATTTTTTTTTAAAGTATAATCACAGTAACCAAAAATAAAAGAAAATTTTTATTAGATGTGTAAAGGAATGTTTTGAAATAACAGAAGAAATCATTCAAGAAAAAGTGAGAGATTTGAAAATAAGCAATTTTATATGTCCGTGTGATTAAAATAAATATTACTAAAATAAAAGGAAAATATCTAAACATGAAATGCTTATATTTGATATACTAAAGGCATAAAGAGGTTAATATTTTCACTACATAAAAAGCTTACTCAAATGTATAAGGAAAACTGTGAGATTTCAACAAATGAATGGATAAATCATATGAATAAAAAATTTGCTCAAGGTGAAAAGGATACAAACACTTGCGGAGATTTTTTTTCACTTGTTTTCAAATAAATGAAAATTAAAACAATGTGGAATGTCATTGTATACCTAGGAGAGAAATAAAGACATTTAAAGGGGAGTGATAATATCCCAAATTTCTCTTTAGAGCATATGCATTGCTGATAGCTTGTAAATCAACACACATATTTTAGGTGTATGATGAAGAGGAATTGCTGGAACTCTAGGTGCCTGCCTTACTTGGAGCATTTCTAAGAAAAGCAGCCTTCAGCAATTCTCTCTGCATGGTTGGTCATGATTCATGAGCATCTAGTAAAACCATACCTAATTCTTTGCCCACAATCAAAGGTAACAGGGATCAGTGCAAGAATCAAAGATAAATAATATATACTGAGTGAGAAAGATGCCAACAACCTATAACACTTTTAAAAAACTGGGAAAAATACTTTTCCCAATGCAGTGCTCCATATTGGAAAGTGATATCTGACCAAATCAGATTCTTCTTACTGAGAAGGATGAATGCTAGTGTGATGGTTAATTTTATGTGTCAACTTGGCTAGGCCATGGTACCCAGTTATTTGGTCAAACACCAGTCTAAATGTCTCTGTGAACATACGTTTTAGATGAGATTAACATTTCAATCAGTGGACTTTGAGTAAGCAGATTACTCTCCTTAATGTGGGTGAGCCTCATCCAATCAGTTGAAGACCTGAAGAGAAGAAAGACAAAGGTCTCCTGAGGAAGAGGGAATTCTTCATCCAGACTGTTTCAGACTTGAGCTGCAGCATCAACTTTTCCCTGGGTCTCCAGCTTGCCGGCCTGTTCTGTAGATTTTGGACTTGCCAGCCCCCACTATCATGTAAGCCACCAATTCCTCAAAAGAAAGCTCTCTCTCTATATCTATATATAGATTATATCTATACTATCTACTGCTGGCTGTTTCTCTGGAGAACCTTGACAAATGCAGCTAGGGTGGATCACTTGAGAGCAGGTCAACTAAAACTATACCCTTCCTATCTGTAATGCAATAATAAAGTAGTTTTGGAAGCATAGCATCGCTGGAGTAATTACAGATGAGGTATATACAACATGTTCTCCCTGTGCCACTCTGTTCTTACTACTAAGGTAGAAATCAATGTAATGATTGCTCTGTTAGATCAAATAGCTCCATACCTAGATAATAGTAGTGTTCATTAACCATGCATCCCATACCTGAAAATTCATTTTGCAAGAAATAATTAAGCCTCACTTTTTTAGGACCGTCCATTGATAAGCTATACAGAACACTTGGAAACTTGCTGGTAATGAATCAGAGTAAACCAGTAACCTCCTAGGTTCAGAGACTGAATGATATTTCAGACTCAGGTCTAAGTCATAATTTGCTTAAAGCTCTGACTTCAGAGTTCCCATCAGCTATACATAAACATCATATTACTATGACAATTTACTACTTCATAGATTCGTATGGATACTATCTATTTTTGTGCATGCTTTGCAAATGTGTCAACCACAATATGACTTTTTCCTATAGGCTTCTTACAGATATTGTTAGATGCTAGAAATGGATGACTTCTATTTAATGGTGCTATTTTCTCTGTTGTTACTTTCTCTTAGCTCACTCATACACCCTCTCATCCCTCCTCTGCCACCTTTCTATTGTGAATATTTCCCAATTGTGCCTCATTGGAAAGTTGCTGTTTAACCATTTCACCATGTTTTACCTATTCATATGTGGGTTCCAACATGCCAGAGGCCCCAAATGGTCAGTGAAAAGTACATTCACTGAAGATAAGTTAGCAGATCAAGTTGGCATGAGAAGTGCACTATTTAATCATATGGTTGTTTTCTGAAGATTTATTAAAATAAAATATTCAGTGCTGAGTAAGTCTCTTGCCAATAAATTTGCTTTCAAATGTAGTAAATATATTTTGGGGTATCCTTGAACCATATTCCAATCTAATGAAATCTTCTCTATTCTGGAAGGCATTGCTTAGAGTTGAATGATCCAGTGAACAAATCTAATGAGTGAAGATATTGTTATTTCAAAACTGTTATGTGTTCCATAATTTGAAAATAAAAATCAGTAACATTTAGTTTAAAAAAAATTGTAATGTCATTTGCTACATACATCTCAGAAAGCACCTGTCGTTTTTCCATTGCCCTTTTGTAACAGCACAGAGTTGGTTGTTAAAAAAAATGGACTTCTTAAGGTAGTTTTTGTTTTCATATTTTGTGTTTATTCGGAGAATCAATACTGAAAGGTTAAATGGGTGCTATTTTCCTGAACATCTTCTATATATTAAAACTTTTAGTTGTTGCATTAAGTGCAAAAGAGCTTGTATCAGATGGGACACCATTAAAAAGCAAATTAAAGTGAATTCTCATTTCTCCATATAGTCATGAGGAAGCCAACATTAAGTTTCATTAAATCTAACAGACTCATTTTAGCCATTAGTTTCAACCCCCTTCTCCTGCTAAACCTCTGGCCATGGATGCCTAATTAACTTATTTGACTTTTCCCCCTTTCTTTTCCGGAGCCCTCTAGCTGGGGCTAATGAGCAACCACATGCCTAATAGGTAAGCAGTGGGAGGGAGGAAATGGGTAATCAGCCCCATGAAGAGCAGATATTCTTTCACTGCATTTCTCTTTCATAGTCTGGTCAAAATGGAATAAAGGACTTCAAGTAGCAAAACTTTAGCAATTAATTCAGCATTTGCAGAAAGTTGCTACATTTTCAGAGTTTTTAGCCTTGGAAAATTTCTAAGGACATGCTGTTCTTTTCATTTACAGTCCTTTTCTCTTTGAGCCTGGAAAATACCTATTTATCGGTGCCACAGTCCTATCTAAGGCATTAGCTGAGTGTCTCCCAGACATGTAGTGCCGAGTTAATCCCACAGGACCCAGTGTGTCTGTGTTCCTTGTGTAGGTTTCCATTTGACAAGAATGTATTGATTGCCCTCTTCTTGGAAGGCATTATAGCACTCACCACATTGTGGTTTAATTTTTTTTAGTAAATATCTTTACTTAAGCACTATATAAAAAGAGAAAATGAAGAATCTTAACATTGCAGATTGATGAATCTTCAAAAAGTGAACACACTTGTGTAACCAGCACTTGTATTAGCAAACGAGACATTGTTAGCAACCCAGAGATTCCTCCAGTCACTAACTACCTCTCCTTCTCAAAGGCAACACAGCCCTGAATTAGTTTTGCCTATTTTTGAGCTTTATATAAAGTATGAACTCTTCCATGTCTAACTATCTTTTGCTCAAAATTATGTTTACAAGATTCATGCAACTGGTTTGATTTTTTCATTGCTGAATAGTATACCACTGATTGTACAAGGAATTTATTTGTGTTTCTAGTTTTGTGGGCATTTACATTGTCTTAATTTTTTTGACTATGGCAAATAGTGCTGTTATGAACATTACTGTACAAATCTTTAGGTGCATATACGTCCACATCTCTGTGTGGTATACACTTATGAGTAGAATTTCTGAGATATCAGGCATGCTTTAGCAGATACTGTAATATGCTTTTGCAGTGTTAATTTACACGTGCCCAGCAGTATATGAAATTTCTACTTGTCCACATAACATGCTCAGCAATACTTGATTTTCTTCTTTTAATTTTAGCCATCCTTCTGTGTATGCATGAAGTGGTATAGGTGTGTGATTTTTACTTTGCATTTCTGTGCACATTAACGAGGTTGAGTAGCTTTTTCTTATGTATATTGGCCATTTTATACATTCTCTTTTGCAAAGTGTCTGTTCAAGATTTTGCTGATTCTTCTCTTTAACATAAGTCACAGCAAGATCTTTTGTGACCCACCCCCTAGAGTAATGGAAATAAAAACAGAAAAAAAAAATGGGACCTAATGAAACTTAAAAGCTTTTGCACAGTAAAGGAAACTATAAATGAGACAAAAAGACAACCCTCAGAAAGGGAGAAAATATTTGCAAAAGAATCAGCGGGCAAAGGATTACTCTCCAAAATATATAAACAGCTCATGCAGCTCAATATCAAAAAAAACAACTCAATCAAAAAATGGGCAGAAGACCTAAATAGACATTTCTTCAAAGAAGACATACAAATGGCCAAGAAGCACATGAAAAGCTGCTCAACATCACTAATTATTAGAGAAATGCAAATCAAAACTACAATGAGGTATCACCTCACACCAGTTAGAATGGACATCATCAGAAAATCTGCAAACAATAAATGCTGGAGAGGGTGTGGAGAAAAGGGAACCCTCCTGCACCATTGGTGGGAATGTAAATTGATACAGCCACTATGCAGAGCAGTATGGCGGTTCCTTAAAAAACTAAAATTAGAACTACCATATGACCCAGCAATCCCACTACTGGGCATACACCCTGAGAAAACCATAATTCAAAAAGACACATGCACCCCAATGTTCATTGCAGCACTATTTACAATAGCCAGGTCAGGGAAGCAACCTAAATGTCCATCGACAGACGAATGGATAAAGATGTGATACATATATACAATGGAATATTACTCAGCCATAAAAAGGAATGAAATTGGGTCATTTGCAGAGATGTGGATGGACCTAGAGACTGTACTGAGGGAAGTAAGTCAGAAAGAGAAAAACAAATATTAAATATTAACCCATATATATGGAATCTAGAAAAGTGATACAGATGAACCAGTTTGCAAGGCAGAAATAGAGACACAGATGTAGAGAACAAACGTATGGACACCAAGGGGGGAAAGGGGAGGGTGGGATGAAATGGGAAATTGGGACTGACATATACACACTAATATGTATAAAACAGATAACTAATGAGAACCCACTGTATAGCACAGGGAATTCCACTTCACTGTACAGTAGAAACTAACACAACATTTTAAAACAACTATACTTCAATAATAATTATAAAAACAATAGATAACTAATAAGGACCTACTGTATAGCACAGGGAACTCTACTCAATATTCTGTAATGGCCTATATGGGAAAAGAATCTAAAAAAGAGTGAATATATATATATGTATAACTGATTCACTTTGCTGTACACCTGAAACTAACACAACATTGTAAATCAACTATACTCCATAAAAATTTAAAAAAAAAATTTTCTGATTATCTCCCACTATATCATATATATATATATATATTTCACATATGCTTTTGAATATATTGCAAATACCTTCTCCTATGCTCTGAGGTTTGTACTTTCACCAATTTACTAGTATTTTTTGAGTTCTTATTTATAATATGGTCCATTTTTCATTTTCTTTCTGGATGTTAGTGCTTACTCAGATCTGCTTAAGAATTGTTGCTTACCTCTAAAGTCATGAATGTATTCTGTCTCTTGTATTCTAGAAGTTTTAATGTTTTAACTTCTGCACCTAAACCTAGAGCATATTTGTGCTTTACTTCTGTGCATTGTGGGCTATTGGCAGTCAAGTTCCAATTTTTTTCCTTATGAATATCCAATTGTATTAACAATTTACTGAAAGATTATTCTTTCTCCACTACTTTACAGTACAATATTTGTCATAAATCAAATGCCCACCCATTCGAGTCTATTTCTGTATTCTTTACTTTTCCACTGGTCAGTTTATCTACTTTTGCAGCAATGCCCACACTACTCTAAGTACTATAACTCTTTAAAAGGTATTGGTATCTTATTTTGTAAGTTCTGTGGCTTCGTTCTTCTTTATGCTGTCTTATTTAGTTTTTGCCTTTGTATTTCCATTACAAATTTTAGAATCAGCTTGGTGATTTCTTTAAAAATATTGATGAGATTTTGATTGAGATGGTACTGTATCTATAAATCATTTAGGAAGAAGTGGCTTTTTAAAAGTATTGCATCTTCCAATCAACACATGTGGTGAACACCGCCATTTATTCAAATCTTCTTTACTTTAATTTATAGCCAGATATTTGTTTAAATGCAACTGTAAACTCTATTTCTGTATTAATTTCTTAAAACTTTATTTCTGGTATAAAGAAATACATTGATTTTCTATTCATTGTATTCAGTGACCTTGCTGAGTTCATGTATATTCATTGCAATAGTTTATCTATAGGATTTTTGGATTACCTTTGCATATAGTCATATTACTTTGAATAAAATTTGTGTTATTTATTTCTGCTCAGTTCTCATACTTCTTTTTTCTCCTTGAATTATTGTTGTGGATAGGACCTCAAGTACAAAATTAAATAGCAGAGCTGACTCTAATTTCTTTGATCCATTCTCAGTCTTGAGGGAGAAGGATTTCTATATGTCATTACTGAACAAAAGGTTTGTTGTAGCTATTTTTTGTAGATACACTCTATCAAATTAAGAAAATCCCTTTTTATTTACAGTTTGCAATGTTTGTTTGTTTATAAATGAAGACTGAGTCTAGTAGCATGCTTTTACCATATCTATTAAGAATATCCTAGGCTGCCTCTTTTTTTTCTGCATATGGATAATTTAGGGGATTATTTTTTAATGTTAAACAATATTTTTCTTTCTAGAATAAACACATTTTTTTCTATGATATGTTATCTTTTTAAAACATTGCAAAATTTAATTTGTTAATATTTGGTTTAACATTTTTACACCTAAATTCATATGAGAGAATGGCCTACTACATTTTTGCAATGTAATTGTCCAGTTTTCATGTCACTATCTGGACCACCTGTGGATGTTTCCATTGTCTCTCTCTATTTTTGGTCACATTTCTTGGATCTGTGGTATTTGTAATTGAATACGAGACTTTGCAGAGGCCTTGCATTGATGTTATTTTCTCTAGATGACCCCTTTTAGTTTCTGGTAGGCAGGTAAATGGACACTTGATAACGTTAGTACTCTCAGTGTTCTAGCTGATTTCAGGTTGTTGTAGTCTTTCTAGGGTCTGATATATGTATGTTCTATCTTCCAGAATGTAATCCTTTAGGGGTACCAACTGAAAGCCTGGCTTGTTTACCAGGAACTGTCCACACTGAAATTCAACTTTTAGCTATCCAGTGTTGAGAGCTCTCAACATCTCTGCATAGCTTTTCAACCCCTTAGGAGCAGCTGTTTTGCTAAGCTTCTCCATTTCTTGGCCTGAGCCACTTCTTAATGGATGGTCAGCTATTAGGCTCACTTTTCTGTGCTTTGCTTCCCTCCAGGATCTTGGGTTCCCAATCACTGGCAGTTTAGTAGCACTGAATACCATTTGGATTCTCCAATCCCAAAGACTATCAAAAGCTCTACTCAGTATTTTCACCTTTTAGTACTAGCTTCAGCTTGTACTTCTCAGCCTTTCCACTCCTCTTATGAACTGACAAATATCTTGACAGAAACACGATGGAGAATATTTGGCTCACTCTAATGAAGACGTCTTCTCTCTGGAATATCGGCCAATCAAGTCCTGGCTGCCTCGGTAGCTCTCAGATATCTTTAAACTGATTTTTTTTTTTTCTTAACCCAGTTGATCAAGTTGTTTTTAATGGGAAGATTATTCTGCTGCAAGCTAGCCCATCATAACCCAAATCAGAATTAACAATTGGGATTTGAAATAAGAACATTATTTCTGTGTCACTTACTAGCTATGTTCTTGCCTCTAAAACTTAATTTCTACATTTATAAGGTTTCATAAAGCTTTAGGCAGTCATATATCTCTTTCAAGCCTAAATTTTAATGATCTGGGAGCCCTATTGGACTCTAGAAATTCTAGTGCGTACCAAATATCTCTCCCTCCTTGGGTAGCTTCAGAATGGAGTTCAGCTTTTCTCCATAATCTCTAGTCAACTTCCTTCAAAAAGAAGCAGGCCCATAATACTCACACACACACACATACACACACACACCTCTAAGTACAGACATACATACGTAGTATTTCATATCCCCTCTAAACAAGTAAGAACAGGGTGTGTGTGAGTGTGTGTGTCTGGATATCACATAGGAATCGCAAAGCAATAAACAAAATAGCAGGTCCCAGAATCCACATGGCCTGCCCTCCAGGAATCTTCCAGTTCTGCTTCCCACAGGGGTTCACCCTGAGCATTCATCTTCTATTCCAAGTTAGATCTTCAACAATGTCGACATAAACAAAACAGTTTTCCACAGAAGAAACACAGTGTTGGAAAACACAACCTCATGCATTAAAAAGATAACTTTTTACATTATTATGCTGAACAGTTTCACTCCTCTGTTTCTGGAATCTCAACTTGACAATAGAGTTTTTACGTAAACTTAAGTTCCCATTAAAGTTTTATTGCCTCCTCCCACCTCCAAAACAAAGGAGCAGTCTGCTCTCAAAGGTAAATTCAAGACTCCACTTTCAGGAAAACATTTTTTAATATTTAAAACACGACTCCCATCCTAGTAAATTTAAAAAGGCAATTTTCCCACTGCTAGACATGAAAATGTCAGTATAACTGGGATCCAGTGTAAACCAGGGCATCCCATTACATCGTAGGTTTACTGAGAGAATAAAGGAAATAAAATAATCTCATTTGAAACCCTAAGAGGATGCGCATGTGTTTCCTCCAGGTCACCTTGTGCCATCAGTGCTCAATCCAGACAGAGCTTGGAACATAGTAAGTTTTTATTAAATGAGAAATAAGGCAAGAGCTCAGGCTTGTTTTGCAGATGTATGCTCTTTCCACAACACCCGGTTATTAACTTTGACCTCTGACCTGGCAAAATGAATGTGCTCAGAAAAACACACCCATGCAAAGGACCAGAAGGCTGATTCGTTTTTCAGTAACCTTGTGCATTTGTTTCCCTGGAGCAAAGTTGGTTGATTCAATGCACCAAAATCACATTCCAGATCAGAAACAGTTGTTTGACATTAATTAGGTGTCAGGATGTGAAAGGCCACTCGACAGGCTGGTGACTCATGAATTGACTCTATTTAATCATGCTCTCAAATCAAGGGAACATCCTTGCAGCTATGTTGTTTTGATATGAATCGACAAGGATAAATAATTAAGAGGACATAATTAAGTACCTGGCTTTAAAGGAAAAAGGAAAAAAGAGAGATTCCTGTGGGAGACTTCAGTGTTAAGTAGAAAAACAAAGTGCCCTCGCTCATGAACTGATGTCCATACACCCCCTAATCCTTCAAAATGAAATGTGTTAGCAAGGGGCAAACTGAAGTTTTATTTTAATTTTTAAAGTGGGTATTATGAGAAACCAAGTAAAATAGTCATAGATGATAAGTTAGAATCATTTTTAGAATACAACTATCCTACTTTACTTCTTACACAACTTCAGAGTGTAATTTATGATTTTAAAGATGCGATTTATCATAATGGACTCTGGAAACAAGCTGATAGAAGCATAACTTGGTTAACTTAATTTTTAGCAACTAGTAATTAAAAATGGATCCATGCTCTTGCCTTCTTCTTTATTTGGTTTTAGTATGCTTAAATATGGCAAAGGAAACAGGACCAGGTGACCTAAACTTATAAACACACTGTTCCTTAAGATCGGTCTAGTCTGCGTGGGCCAGTCACTGCCCTGTGTTTGAAGAGAGAACTTTCTGTGAACAGATGGATCCTTTAACCCTAGGAGGTGAGAGTTGTGATTCTCTGTACACTAAGCACAATATCTTCTAAAATACAAATATGAGGAAATAGATCGGACTAGACATAGGTTAAAGATAAAAACCATCCAAATAACTAGAGGTAACTGATAGCTATTCCTTTGTAATATTTTTGATAATTCATGAATGCAAAATGATCAGTATGCTAAAAAGAGAACAGGCTTTTTTACATAAACAACAATTATGACCAGAAATACTGGTACCCAGGACTTGTGGGGATGGCGGTGTTGAGGATGCTGAGGGCAGTGTTAGATTAAAAAAACAAATTGCTTTATTTCCTCATTAAATGTAATTCAATTTGCATTTCAGGGCTAACCTCTGGAACTCTTGGGCATACCCCAATTAATCCCTCATTTGGTATCCACTTAGATTTGCTTCACAGTCTGCAAGTGCTCCCCATCAAAGAGCACGACTCAGGCACTTCCTGTAACTTATCCTGTGGTTGGCCTTGCTGTCTGTGAAAGGCAGGTCCCAGCCATCTTAGCTTTGTGCAGTTTAGATCAGTGATGGCAATTAGATTTTAGAACACAATAGCAACTGCTTCCCAGAGAATTATTTTGAAAAGAATTCTAAGGCCAAATCTGGGGTCAGTAAGTAAAATCATTTGGCAATAAACTATGAGTATAGGAAGAAAAAGTGCCACCACGATGACACATATTTTCCAACCCAAATTTATAGGTTTACTTACAAGCAAATATTTGGGGTTACCCAAAGAAGTACGGTATTTTAAATAGGCCGGCAAACAGCATATTTTTGAGCAAGGATGAGTTCAATAAGTAAGTAAATGTTGTTTATTTACTTACGTACTTTTAACTTTACCTAAAAGTACAAAGGACAATAAATGTTTGCTATACTTCTATCGAATGCAATAGTCTATTTGTTGAGGACAAGTGTAGCAAATTGAAAATCATAATTAAGTAATTCACTATTGAAGTCTACTTGTTTTAGTTTAAAATTATTTACATAAGGTAATATGTATATACTTTTTCCATATTTGGAAGGATCTAGCAGGGTTAAGAGATGTTATAGATGAATGTGTAAAAAACTGTGAATTTGCACTTTTTTGCCAATCAGTGACTCTAGAATCACTTAAAGGAAAATATGAATTTGTCTTCTCTGCAGGTAGCAGTTAAGAGAATAAAGCAAATGAATAAACTCTTAGTAGGATACCTATCAAGCATTTAAACACTGAGAGTGTCTCCTATTGACATTACAGTACTCTATAGCAAATTTGATGATTCTACTTAAACAAAATACATATATTAATTTTTATAACAATCTTTAATTCTAAATTTTCCTTTAGGTTTTCTTTCCTTCAAAGTCATCTTTATATGTTATGGTTTGAAAAATGAATTACTGTTCTGAACAAAAAATAGAGTGAGGAATAAAATACATTTAATGATTTGTTACATAATACATAGTAAGTATGAAAATACCTCTTCTTAACGTGGCTTAAAAGTAAGTGCTTCCATTTAGAAAAAGCTTTGTAATAATTAAGCAGGGTAAACTTCACTACTTAATTACAGAAAAAATGAAAGGAATTAGAGTAGACAGGAAGAGATTATGAATATTTAACCACCATTATATTTTCTCTGAAGCTATTTTCTGAACACATGTTTAGTATGTGATCTTGAAAAATGTTCTTTCAGAACTGACATCTCCCTTCTGACTATATACATTTATTATTATTATTGTTATTAATTTTTCATTAGGTGCAACAAGATAGATAATAAGCGTACACTCCTTGGCACAAATTTTATATATATTAAGTAAAGACGTATGCATATGCACGTAACCTAAGATTTTTTTAGAATCAACTAGTTATAATTAAGGAAGTTAGTTTCAGTATTTATCTTTGTAGTTAAGGGAGCTTTGATAAATTATGCTTAATTGGGAGCACAGAAAATAAGCATTAGTTCTCTCAAATAGTATGCAAACATCTGTGAAAATTTCTTCATAGCAACATCTCATTTTCCCTCGTTCAAGAGAATACTTAAGCACCAACAGTTAGCTGCTAGGTATTTGTATGTGAGGATATTTCAACCCCTACAATTTACATAAAGTAATGCATAAACTATGTATTTTATACTTTCATATGATAAATTTTTATAACCAGGTGCATTTATTAAGCACTCATATAGTAGGTGTTGTACAAAATGATATACTAAATACAACTGTTAGTTGCAGTTTTAATTGAACAAAGTGATGCTGGACTGCTAATGAGAGAGATTTGTTCCTGAACTCGTATTTTAAGTACCATAGATCTGAGTTCCATTTCATTGAAGAGACACAGTAACAGACGACTGAGTTAGGAGTCAAAAGACTCTATTGAAATCACCTCTTTCCTACAGTTTTAACTTAGGCTACTTAACCTTAGTCTCAGTTTTCCCACCTTTCAAGTGATCATTATACTATTTACCTCTCAGTATAGATGTGGTAATTAGTTGAACAAAAGTGTTTTTTGGAAAGTGTTTGCCATGCAATAGGGGCTTCATAATTTAGTTCTTATATTCTTGGCAGAGACAGCATCAGGGCCCAAATGAAAAAGTAGCTATGTTAAGGTCAGCTGTGGGTCACATGATCAGAAAATCTTGTTTGTATAGATCATGTAACTACCTTTTTATTTGGTCAGTTAGAGATTTTAAAAATTAAAAGTATTGTCAGCCTCAAAACAAATCTACAGTCATCTTCATTTATATAAAAACTTGGAAGCCCCCTTTACTCACTTTTATTACTGATCATGTCAGAGATTCTACTCATATTTACTGGAGTCATTATGGAGCACCTTGAGGTGCATTCAGCCAGGGTCTAGATCACTTCAGCTGAGGGGTACATCACTGGCAGAGATTCTCATTTTCCATACCAGCAGTTTCATAGAAGTTACTGTGCTCTTGTCAAAATGCACACCCTAAAAGTTGACAGTTATTTTTTATTCGATGGACAAATCTGAGGACTTAAGCCTGGGACACAGCATCTTAGATACTTCGGAGAGACTGCTCCGAAGAAGAAGAGAAAGCTAGGATATATAGGAGTTTTTGCCACAAAAGCAGGTAGTCAAAACGTCCAAAGGTTACTGTTAGTAAAAGAAAACCTGTAGTCTCAAGTTAAAGAAATTAGCACTTTTCTAGGTATGGAAGATGCATGTCTGGGCTCATTGAAATAATTCCTTTGATATGCACCTCAGCTATCTGTGGCCAGTATCCTGTGCTTTCTCATCCTGAGTCTCCTCGGGGTGCACCTTCGGGGTGGCTGCAGCAGTTGACTGCTAGATGACAGGCATTCTTTGTTTCCATCATGAGTTGCCTCAGGGCTCACCTTGAGAGGTGGCTGTAATGTGGTGACCTGATGGCTGCAACCTCCTTTGTTTACTGATATGGCAGGTGGCATTCTTAGTTCACCCTCTTATGCAGCTACCTGGGGAGAAAACATTGTCTTAAGTTTCAGGAGAATTTTGTACTTTATTTGCATATCCCAAATATTCTATGGTACTTGTCATCTCGTTGGTCAAAACTGGCTCTCTGCTCGGTTTCTTTAGAAATAGAGTGGCACAGATTCTTTGTAATTCAGACGTGCTTTTAGGTGTGTATGCATTAGAGACTGTGAATCTTTTCTGGAGTTGAGGCTTTGAGTCCACAAAATAATTGTGCCGCTTTTCAAAAGCCGTGACTCCACTGAGTTTTGGGTGTTGAGCAGTGTGAAATGAGCGAAGCCTCTATTTGCCACCTGCTCTGACTAGTTGGGTTCTGAAAATCTGAACTTCATAAATAAATCATTGGTGAGCATTCTTTTTTTTTTTTTTTTCCTTCCAGGTTTAAATGCAGTGTCTTCAGATTCTTATAATATTAGCTAAAACGGCAAAACAGTTTGAAGTTATTGGAAGTCCTACAAACATGGGTCTCAGAGGGTGCTGCAACATCAAAAGGTTTCTATCTGAGAACATTATTAGTCTCCCTGCAATTTCCATGCCCTGCTCCACCAACTTCTTTAGGAAAGCACACACACACACACACACACACATGCACAAAGCTCAATATTCTACTTTAAATTGTCCTCCTTCCCCCCCTAAATCAGTGCTTCTCAGCTTCTCTAGTGATAACATAAAAAAACAAAGTCATGCCTTTGAAAGACTGAAGATGAATTCATATGTAAGCCCTCAGTTGCTGTCATGAAATCTCTTAAAAATCTCATGTGTTAATATGTTTTAATTAATGGAATATTTTTCATTTTCTATCATGTCATCTATTTGTTGCAATATATTAACTGGTATTTGAAATCACTAGTTAAGTCACTTAATTTGATTTTTCCCAAGTCTCTGAGAAAGCTGACAATTCCGGAAGATACTTCCTGTCATTTCCCAGCATACAAATATCCTGTCTCCTCCTTCCCATGCTCACCCCCAGCGTACCACTGTGGACTTCTAGCCACATTTGCAAGCTCGTTTTGAAAGGTAAAACCATGAACTTTTTTTTTTTAAATCTTTTCTTTTCTTTTTTTTTTTTAATTAATTAATTAATTTATTTATTTATTTTTCGTTTCTGCGTGAGGGCTTTCTCCAGTTGCGGTGAGCGGGGGCCACTCTTCATCGCGGTGCGCGGGCCTATCACTGTCGCGGCCTCTCCCGTTGTGGAGAACAGGCTCCAGACGCGCAGGCTCAGTAGTTGTGGCTCACGGGCTTAGTTGCTCCGTGGCATGTGGGATCTTCCCAGACCAGGGCTCGAACCCGTGTCCCCTGCATTGGCAGGCGGATTCTCAACCACTGCGCCACCAGGGAAGCCCAAACCATGAACTTTTGATGTTTGATGGCATAAACATGAAGAATATTTTTCATATTGATTTCTTCCTCCATTTTATCAATGCCACTGATTTGCAAAAGTCAGGTCATAATCTCTCTTGACAAATGCAATGGAATGTAGACAGATCAATCTTCTTTGTGACTTGAATAAACATTTGAAACATTCTGTTTGTTAAATGCTCCTGTCATCATAGGGGCCAAATTGATAACAAATGACTTGATCATTTCTTTTTTTAAGACAAATGTCTCAAACTCCTTCCCACAAGTGGTTAGTGCTCACTAGTTTATACATACTAGCTAATTATTCTAAAGTGTTTCATGATTTAAAAATCTCTCTTGAGGTTAGCACTTTGGGATTAAGTCCTCACAGTTTCTTTAACACGGGAACAAATAATATGAGCAGCTCGTAAATTATTGAGCTTACCATTTAAGATGAAGACTGATTTTTTTTATTAATTTATTTTATTTATGTATTTATTTATTTTTGGTTGCGTGAGGTCTTTGTTGCTGTGCGCAGGCTTTTTCTAATTGAGGCGACCGGGGGCTACTCTTCATTGCGGTGCGCAGGCTTCTCACTGTGGTGGCTTCTCTTGCTTCAGAGCACGGGCTCTAGGCACGTGGGCTTCAGTAGTTGTGGCACGTGGGCTTCAGTAGTTGTGGCTCACGGGCTCTAGAGCGTAGGCTCAGTAGTTGTGGCGCACAGGCTTAGTTGCTCCACGGCATGTGGGATCTTCCCAGACTAGGGCTTGAACCCGTGTCCCCTGCATTGGCAGGTGGATTCTTAACCACTGCACCACCTGGGAAACCCCCAAAGACTGATTTTGAAAGCAGATTTATATTTTCCTCATGAGCCTTTCAAATGCTCTAGGTAGTTTACAAAAAGGAAAAAAAAAAAATGTGTGTTATTCAAGGGAAAATCTAGAGGTGGATACTAAATAGCTCTAAGTACTTTCTCCTCTACTATGTTTGTGTAACATGCAGAACTGAATTACCATAGTTTGGGACAACTAGTGCAACTCTTCAGGGTGAAACATAATGCTGGTGATCACAATGTTTATTTGTATAGTACTTTTATCTAAGGAGATCTAAGTCCTTCACAGGGCCATTAATTCTTAAAACATTCCACAGAGGCAGCCAGCAGGTTCTGCACTCCTGGTGTTGACAAAGAAACTGAAACATGGGTGGGGTCAGCTCTCTTGACAGCAATTGATACCTGGAGGCCATGGTGTCTTGAAACGTGGTTAGAAACTGACAAACCTTGTACCAAAGTTGTTCCGCATATTTTGTTCAGCAATCATACAGTTGGCAATGTTAAAAATTGGAGAATTTCATTTAAAAGCCCAGATTTCTGTCTTCTTGTTAAGAATGGAAAGTTCTCATAACACAAGGGTGCACTCCCTTGTGGCGAACATCAGCTGGATTTGGGCAGCTTTTGCTGCATTAGGGGGGCATGCACTGTCCTTACCTGCCCTGCTTCATTTTTTTTTTTTTTTTTTTTTTTGGTCCCCATCCTGGTCCCAGCAGGCATTTGTGTTTGGGACAACATGTCATAACTCCTATGATTTTACAATCAACGGAAATGGTGGCTCTAAATGGGAGTCATGCTTGCAGCAAGTGTTCTCTCCTAATTAGCCATAAGTTCCTTGAGGCAGGGACTGTGCCTTCTGCCTAGTTAATCTTCAGTTCTTAGAGCAACATCGGTCTTGTAGCCACTGGGTAATCAATATTTGATGAATTAATGAGGGGATAAACAAATGAAGGACTTAAAATGACATTTGAGTCAAGCTGTTAATTACTGGGACTGTTTATAGCAGGAAATTTTCTCCTTAGATGGAAAATAGACTTGAGAGGTTTTCCAGAATCGAACTTTGTTGACTGATTTAACATTTTCCATGGTGACCAGTGCCTGACACGAAGGAATCATTGTAATTGGGATTTCAAGCCTAGAGTCAAGGATGGTAGAGTGTGGCCACAGAACATAACAAATATGTAGATGAGTTAAGTGTGACAAGATGTAAAGTGAGAAAATGGTCTGTGAGAGTAGAGCTTGGGGATGTCAAAATCCAGTTGGACTGCTGCCTTATTCTTCTGATCTTTTCACTGTAGGAATAAGTCTATTCACTGAAGACGTCTATTCACTGTAAGTCTATTCTCTTCTACTCTGGGTGTTCCCATCACAACCTCAGAGAGTCAGCTCTGAATTGCTTTGTAAGGAGAATGCCCCTTCCTTTATGAAACTTGTACCACCAGGGATTTTTTTTTTTTTTAAATGCCAAAAGGGGTTTACCATCTCCAAATTAAAGAATAGACTAACTCAATTACAATAGTACATGTAATGTTTCTAGCATGTGTTAGATGATCAATACATGTTATTTAAATGGAATCTGAATCTCAAGGGAACCGTAAGAACCATGTTTATATTTAGATAAATGTTACATGCAAAACTTTATTTATTTTTTTGTACTACATGGACATATTCTCATGTACAGAATTCAAACAACATAGAATCTACAGAATCTGAAAGTCTTTCCTTTATAACCCCACTCATACACATATCAGCACATCTACGTTACAATCCCCAGGAGAACCACTGTCCCACAATTTGAGGTACCAGAAGCATATTTTAAAAGTTTTTTTCTGTTTTGCTAATTCTAAAAATCTTTGCTCAGAACAGTGTAAAATTTGAGACAAATTTCAACTGAAAAATAAGGGAAACACACACACTTGAACAGTAATCCATGCACATTTCTAATTATTTTCAAATAAAATCACTGTTTCAAGTTTTATAGCTAAGTTAGTCTGTTCATTGGAAGCCAAAGAAGCCCCCAGTAATAGCTCACTTATGGACTGATCACACACTCATTTGTAGTGGAAGTTCTTTCCCTTCCCTTTCTGAGTTCAGAGTAAATCACAACAAGGCAAATTGATGAAGGCAGGCTGACGCAATTGAGACTACTACTGAAGTAGCTTAATACTTCTAAATGAAGCGCCTTCCTGCAACATCGTTGACTCATAAGAATTCCAGTTTGAAGATGGGCAAAGTAAAGTAAAGTTCCCGAGACATCAGAACCACTCCTAAATAGTAGGGAAGGGAATAAATTTTGCTTTTTCCATTTGAGAAAATGCATGAAAGATACATACAGGTTCTTTCTAAAGTTAAAAAATATATAAGTACACTATTTTTTTTTAACTTCCTAACATTCTATATCTTTTTTCTATTATTTTAGTATATTTAGAGAATAATAAGTGATAATTTTCCAGTATGTTAAAATTATATATTTAACAAAAATGGTAACCTAGATTCCCAATTTTTTCCCAATATTTGCCAAGATAACTGAAAGAGTATTCGATTAATAATAGTAAGCACTACCAAAAAATGGGGATCTGTGTACTGAGAAAAGAGAAGGGAGGTAGAACAAATAAGAAAATGGAAGTCTTTTGCTGAAAATACTCAAACTTGATGAATGCTGAAGCAAAATACATGGGCCCACTGGGATGTTATTTTCACCTCTTAAAGGGTATAGCTAAATGTGTAGTGAAAGGCTGATAGAGCCAGAGCTGAGTAGTATTTTAGATTCTTCTCTGCTTAGGTATTGACCTGAAAAAGTCTGACAAAGTGATGTAACTTACATGTAAGAGATTAACAAAATTCTATGTGCTTAGAGTTTTTTCTTAAATGATACTATTCATTTACTGCAAATATTTCCTGAGCTCTTACTATGAACCAGGTAATGTCTAGTGGTTGGATATAAGATCAGGGGACAAGACAAAGTCACTTTGCCCATAGCATTTACATTCTATTGGGAAAAACAAACAATAATAAAAAGAAACAAATACATACGTGAGCAATAGGCAGTTTTCTTGGCCAGAGTGTCCTAGTTACCCTGAGTCACCAAGGAGATATCAAAAACTGGGGCATAGAGATTTCAGCACTATCTGTGCGATATTAAATAAATATGGAGAGTTTTTTTATGTGCCAGGCACTATGCAATACTTTGCTACAAGGGTAGGTAGAACAGAGATGGCTTCTGCTTTTCATGGCTCTTTTGAATGAATCCTCAGCTATAGAATGAGGTGCGCAGAGGATCACTCACATCTGCTCTGGATCTATTTTCCATCCTGCTCCTTTATACAAAGACACTCTTCCCTGTTCCAAGCTCTTAACCTGGAAGGAAGCCTGACAGGGCAGGACCAACCAGTTGAGTAACAAAGGAAAGAGATGGAATGTTCAGGAGTGTGAGAGGCCAGAGGGCTAGCTGAAACTGCCTGAGAGAGCCTTCCAGAAGCCAGTTCAGTAGTCGCATACAAGTCCCTGGAGCAGGAATCCTTAAGAAGATCCTAAAGGAGCAAGGGTCAGAGAAAAGGGAAGATAAGAACAAGAAACAGCAGGGTGAATGAGCCAGGAAGTTGTGTAACTACCCCGGACAGTTGACTTG
Source organism: Balaenoptera musculus (assembly GCF_009873245.2). NCBI lineage: Eukaryota > Metazoa > Chordata > Mammalia > Artiodactyla > Balaenopteridae > Balaenoptera > Balaenoptera musculus. Next base: position 130,378,876 of record NC_045788.1, on the reverse strand, counting down.
CCTCTGCTGAATGTTTACACTCTCCTGGAGGTGCTTTTCATGGGTTGTTTGCTTTCATTTAAAGGCCCCAAATGCCTTGGAGCTGCTTTTGCTTCAAGTGAAGACAGGCTGTTCTCCTTACCTGCTTGTGCAGTTAATGTGTGTCTTTTCAAAGTCAAAAATGGTTTAGATCATTGGTAGAGTGCTTTACCATGAACAAGGCGAGACCTACTGACCAGATCAGCACCAAACTCCTGACCCTAACTCAAGTCAGCACCAAATTATCTAGTGCCTTTCACAGTCTGAGTGCTGGGTGAAATTTGGGAATGTACAGCAGGGCAAGGCTCCTCCTCCTGAGGAGACCAGAGGCTGCAGTATTGCAATAACACCATAGGAGTAGAAGAACACACAGCCACTCTATCAAAAGGTCCTCAACAGCAACATTTGGTAGTGTTCTTGCAACTCCCTGAAATGGACATATACCTAAAAGACCAAAGGATGTGCTTTTGTTTATCATTCTGGAACAAACAAATCTGGCATTTTTAAATCTGTATAATCGTGAACAGATGTTATTAATATCATTTATAAAGACTTGGTTTATTATGACAATTGTAAATGACCCAGCATTTCTTTATCCCACTGCCCCCTCAGTGCTCTGCAAATATAAAACTATAAAAAGCAGAGACTATGATTTATTTCTTGATCCTCAGAGTCTATCATGGTGTCTTGTACATAGTGTATTTGTTGGATGGTTGGAAATGTGCAGAAGATATTTCATGAGTCATCATTTTGAAAATTTTGCAAAAATTACAAATTCTCTATCAATATTTGAGATAGAAATTGTACAGCTTTTAATTTTTCTCATATTCTCATTGAAAAGATATTAGGAAGTCCAGCATGTTGTAATATATTGCAATATTTTCTTTTTCTTTTAATAACTAAAACCCAAGAATACACTGCTTGTTCCAATAATATTCTTACCCAGTGTGGTCTGAAGTTGGTTTTAAGTAAAACAGTTAATGTCTAACCCTATCAAAATTTGCAAACACTGGTTGCCTAAGGCAGACAGAATCTTAATTTGAATTTTAAGTGGAAGGTTAATTGTTTTGTAAATTAATCAGTAACAGGCCTAGCTCTATTTGCCTGGTTAATTACGTTACCCAGTCCTGTTAACTCCAACTTTACAAGAGAAAGTCATTTCTTGAGCTCCCATATTCACTGTTTGCTCATAAGGACATGTGTGTATGTGTGTTTTCCATGTGTGTGGCCTTTTCACTGATAAATTTTCATCTTATGATTCTCATATTGAACAATGGCTCTTGCTGTAGGGAAAGGAGACAACTTATTACTCTCCATCCTGCTTCAAATGCTATTGAAAACCCACAATGTGCAGAGCATTATTCCAGAGAACAGCAAGACATAAAACTATAAAATGATGCAAGCAATGAGTCTGATTTGGAGGCAGGTCTGTAAGGACATACTGGTTCAAGGGCATGGCCTCATGATAGACTTGAGTTCTTACATTGGCCTTTCTACTAGTTAGTTGTGGGACTTTGGGCCATTTATTTAAACTTCATAAGTCTGAGTTTCCTTAACAAAACTGATATAATAATAGTACTGTTCTAATAAGGTAGTTGGAAGGATCAAATCATATAATTAATTAAATATTATATAGTTTAATAATCTTAATTGTTAATATAATTTATTATGTATTGAATAGTTCTTATTAGCATAATAGTATTACATAATGTTTTAAAAAATATATTATGTTAAGCATATGTAATCATATTGAAGATATTATCCTACATGCTTTGTCTTTTCTTTTCCTTTTTGTAGTTAACCTGAGTTAAACTTGATGTGAATTGCTGTGGATTCAAAATTAAATTATGAGAAATGCTCTTTTTTGGCCCTATTCATTATCAGATGTTACCATTTCTGGTCCCAATTAATGTCTCCAACTGGCCAGAAATTTGTCTCCTCTCTTAAGGGAGATGATGATTTTGTTGCTAAATTCTGTCATGGAAACTTCCCTGGTGGGGAATCCGCCTTACAATGCAGGGGATGTGGGTTCGATCCCTGGTCAGGAAACTAAGATCCCACATGCCACAGGGCAACTAAGCTCATGCGCCACAACTAGAGAGCCTGTGTGCCACAAACTACAGATCCCACACGCTCTGGAACCCACGCACCACAACTACAGAGCCCACGTGCCCTGGAGCCTGCACGCCACAACTAGAGAAGAAAAAAACCCGCACGCCACAATTAGAGAGAAGCCCGTGTGCCGCAATAAAGATCCCGCGTGCTGCAACTAAGACATGATGCAGCCAAATAAATAAAATAAATAAATAAATAAATTCTGTCATGGACGCTTTGTTTTCCTCGTTTAAAGGTGCACATCATTCTTTACATTTCAATAAAAAGAATTGTGACATGAGATGAAAAGTTTAAGAAAATTGTTTTCAAGTAATTCCGAATATAACCATGTGGAATGCAGTTTTATGCAACTTACAAATGTTTTTCATTTTGGCTTTTTGTCAAAGACAGAAAAGTTGTTCCTGAGTCACTGAAAAGAACAATTTTAGTGAATTAATAAAGGTATCGTGTCCTACCTCTGTTGATCACCAACAAGTCCTGTAAAACACAAAGGAAAGTTTTCCTGTATTACAGTAAGCTGAGGGTGCTGATACATGAAGCTGTTCACTTCATTGCACTAAAATTGTTTAATTCTCATTTTAGCCAAGTATGTGTCCAGCAATGGTTACATCATTAAGTACCATGACCTAATCTGTAGTTAAGAAATTATCAAGATGAAGATGATAATGAGAGATGGATAAGAAAGGGTTGCCCAATAATGATTTCTGAGTGGGGGACTCTCTGAAACTCTAAACAAGGAGTAACTGGGGTGTGTTTTCCCCAGGAGAAACTTCTCTGAATAGAGTATCAAAAGATATATATTTCAAATATCAATGAATCAGATATTTGAAAAAAAAAAAAGTCACAAAGCTTGGCTGTGCAAATAGTTCTCAATAATGCACTACATGGAAAAAAAAATGTGTTGAACAAATTTTGTTTTTCATTAACTTTGATCATATGTGTTTATATAAGAGATTTCCTTTCTCTAGTTTCCTTCAGGAGATTGTAGACAATACAGAAAAAAAAACATGGAATTTAGGTCTGAATCTAGGTTCTATTTCTACGGATTCAGCAAGCAAAAGCTGTGTGACCTTAGAAAAGGCACAGTCTCTATTGAGTTTTAATTTATTCAATTATAAAAGGGGGCTAATAACCCTTACTTCATAGGGAGGTTTTAAATATAAGGTGTAGTGCATCTAAGTAACCTGTGACATAGGGATCATTTAATACTCTGTAACTATTGTTGTTACTAGGAAATTTCAGCTCCTTTAAAAGAAATTTTCACAAATCATTAGAAGTAGGATGGTTCATGTCAATTAGTCCATAGAGATTGCTCATTAATTTAGTGAAAAGAATTCCCACAGTATATAGCTTAATTAAAAAAAAAAAAAAAGATCTCCCTGAATTTCCTGTCCTTTAGTGGGGTTATCACATACACTACATGCAATAAAACATGTGGACCTACCTCCCAAAATATGTCAGAATTCACTGCAACTCAGATTTTAATTTTTTAAAAATGCAATGAAAAGTAGGAGAAAGACAAAAACATTTCAGTAATCATTATTCCCATTGTGTATTTTTTATTTATGTTCACTCTATTTTTTTATCAACCTTGGAACAAAAAGGACTCCTGAGACAAGAAGAAAAGACTTTTCAGAATTATGTGAACTTAATTGCTTGGATTTGTTAGTAGCTAGATGTTAGCGACTGCAGGTTTGTGTCCCCCCCAAATTCATATATTGAACCCTAATCCTCAGTGTGATGGTATTTAGAGGTGGGGGCTTTGGGAAGTAGTTAGGTTTGATGAGGTCATGAGAGTAGGGTCCTCATCATAGGATTAGTGCCCTTATAAAAAGGGAAAGGGAATAGAGCTCTCTCACTCTCTGCCATGAGAGGGCACAGCAAGAAGACGGCCGACTGCAAACCACAAAGAGGGCTCTCACCAGAACTCCACAATCTGGCCCCCTGATCTCAGACTTCCCAGACTTCAGAACTGTGAAAAATTAATTTCTGTTGTTTAAGCCACACAGTCTATTGTATTTCGTTAAAGCAGCCTGAACTAAGACACAGCAATTATTATATAGGAAGGAGTTCATTTTTAAGCAGAGCAAACATAAACCATAGAGAGGTGGTGAATATGGAGAACTGCTAACAGATACAGAACTTTGAGAACATCACAAGGACAAATAAGATGAGTGTTCAAGAACATGTGGCAATGCCCAAGATTATTTTGGGAACAACAAACAAAGAGACCTATTGATATGTAAGCTTCTTTTCTCAGGACAAAATGGTCAGCCAAGTACAGTTAATTAACAGTGAAAAATAATTAAAAATAAACACAGGTTGAAAACTCTCAACACAACAGAGAAAAAAGAATGACTTATATGGGAAAAGAATCTAAAAAAGAGTGGATATATGCATATATATAACTGATTCACTTTGTTGTACAGCAGAAACTAACACAACAGTGTAAATCAACTATACTCCAATAAAAATTAAAATAGATAAATAAAAATCTTTTAAAAATATAAATAAATAAATAAATACAAGAAAAAATTCAGAAAACAATAGAAATTGGCAATAGCTTGATGGGCAGAAACAAAGATTATTTCAAGTAGTGATGAGAATTAATAGGAACCCCAGACTAAAGAGTTGTTGGTTGAAGAGTAACTGCTGCAACAGTAAGGATGACAAAAACAAGGGCAGCCTGACAGTGACATTGTGTGTTATCATTTATAAAGAAGAAGCATTTGCATGTGTTATGTAGTTGTCAGGACTAAATTTAATTTAGTAAATTTAATTGCCAAACTTCAATCATGCCTCTGATAATGTAGACAAAAGGGAGATCTCTAGAGAGCAAGGGAGCACATTGGGTCAACATGGGCACGCTTTTCTTTCTTGGGTTCTTGGTAATATTTTGGTTCTTCCTAAAAATGGAAATACAAATGATAGAACAATCTCTGTAAGTTGCTCTGGAGTTCTAAATTAAAGAAGAGTAAAAAATGTTATTAATCAGCTAATTCTCTAAGCATTATTGCTCTCTGAATTTTGTAGGCAAGTTAATCATCTCAGGGACATAGTATTACGGAAAAGTCAGTAAACAGTGTACTTGACTTTTTAAGCTCTGAATTTAGGGCTTTCTGTCCCTAGAAAACTTAGTATTGCCATTTTTCCCTGTCTTTCTCATTTCCTCTGACCTTTAGGGCACAGTTATTTCAGAATATCATGGGGTTAACTGGATCACTGTGTGATAAGAAACCTGCCTGAAGGCCCTGGGCTAGTTCCTGATAGGACAGTTAACTCTATAGTTATTCTAATGAGAACCCAAGGTTGATTTCTCATTCTGATTGTAATCTTTTGGTTAAGAAAATTTCAGGAGTAAAGTACTAATATTTTTGAAATGCGGGAAATATTTTTGTGTGAAATAAGGTCTTGGTAAATCTTAATGCTTCAAGGAAGAGAGGTTTGATAGTGCGCAAAGGCAATGGGTACATCAATCCACACCTGGGAGGCAGCTCCTATGAAGGCCAAGGCTCTCAAATATGTAGATACCTATTTCCATCACAAGTTTCCTGTTTTTATGTAGATATTCTGCAATATTCAAATGGACTCCTAAAAAACATGTCACATGAATTTAGATATTTCTATTTGCTTCCCTACAAATATAAATATATATACACATAGATACACACATATATGTGTATCTATGTGTGTATATATATATATAATATACATATATATATATTGTTTTAGTTTGTCATTATCTCAACCAGTTATGTCATTCCTTTTTCATTTTCCAATTCTGTCAAGTCGTTCCCTTTGCCCAGGTTGGCAATTCAAGATAAAAATAATAATAATCTGCTGTTTTGATTTCAACTCTCTTTTTATGGATTACAGATTACTTTTCCAAGGTTAATTTATTTCCCCCTCCACCACAAGTCTGTAACTGATACAAACCTGAAGGAGAAAATGTTAGATATTTTCTGTTAGCAAAAGGGATATGCTCAAGGTTCGTCCTTAAATGAGGCCAACTAATGAGGAAAATTACTGTAAATATCAGCTATTAATTTTTTCTTAATTTCAACATGTCCAGGCTAATAAAATAATAACAGCTGGGCCTACCAGACATTCCCATTTTTTTTTTTTTAGAAGACAGTTTATTTTGGCATCTTTCTCTTCCCCTCCTTCAAAGTACTTTTGTTTTAATCTCTGTAAACCACTAAGATTTTTTTGACCATTAAATTTTCAAAGTTTAACAAGTGAGCAGGAGATGCTTTCTTCCATACTCAGATTTAAGATAGTACAAGGAAGCAGAGAAGAAGTAAAATTGTAAATAAAAGATCATTTTTATGATGCAAAAATGAAAGGAAATTAGCGTTTGAAGTTTGGAAAGACAGGACAGTGCATTCAAGGTGCCCTCCAGAAGAAAATTGCTAGTGGAGTTTTCCCAAATCAACATGTATGTTTATTTTAGCTCCACTGTTGTCATCGTTATTATTTTGAGTTGAGACTGTTGAAAATGTGTTACATTAGGGGTTTCTACCTCCTCCTGCAGACATGGTATTAAAGACAAGTTTAATTGACAAATTTAGTTGATCCAATGACTATAGTCATTTTGTCCCGTAAATATTTATTTAGAAATATCAGCCATTTGTATAGACCTAGGATGCTTGCACCATCTGTAGAATTCTAGTTGCTTAGGTCTAGGAAGACGGAGTAGTAAAGATAGAGCCACAGAATAAGCTAGCAACCTGTAAGCCACTGCATCATTTAATTGCTATTGTGAGTGCTTGCTACATAAGAATCCAGAAGAAGAAACCAGAAGAAAATCGCATGGATTCTTTTTTCTTGTTTTTGCAATTTTTTTTTTCCTTAGAAATCAAGATTATCAGGAAAATACTAATGAGTAGTCTCCCTGGCTCAAAAGAAAACATGTGTTTGGTGCCATGGAGGAGGACAACGTTATTATAATTACTTTAGCCTTATTTTGCCCTTTGGCATGATCTGTTCCCTGATTTCACTACAGTCAATCTTGCTTTGAAGTTGTAGACAAATTAAATCAACCACTCAGATCATATGTGTCCCAAAGAATGTGGTTTCTCAGGTATGAGCAATCTATCAATCCTCTGCTCTCCTTTCACTTTGGCAGTGTGACAGTCCTAGCAAAATTCTTAGGCAGAGATTTTATTTTGTGTCTTGGTCACAGCAGCTCTTACTAAAAGTTTCCGCATTGCCAGTACAAGTTGCAACTTTCACATCTCAAGGGATTGGTGCATTTCTTGATGATCGTGCAAACATTCCTAATTATGCCTCCAGGTAAATATACTGCTGTTTTCTTGGACAAATGAGAAGTACAAAGAATGTTTACGCGCAGGTCTAGCAGTTCCAAGTATCTCTTGTGGGCTTAGACACACCTGAGTAACCATCCCCCTCTTACTGGCTGAGAAAGTTGCCCCACCTGATTTGTAAGTTTACCTGCGGTAGTCAGTGGAGTGAGGGTGAGTGGGTACCTCAGCCAGCCAACACTGGATTTAATCTGGTTAGAAGTAGCACAGCAGCTCTTATTTGAAAAACCACTGAGTTCTGAGTTCATTACTACAGGAAAACTCTTCTCCCCTGGGGCGCAGAGAACCTTGCTTCAGAGTAGCCCTACCGGCTCAGGAATCCAGTCAGATAAAACCCATCCTGGAGGAGAATGGCTACCTATGCCCTGCAAATCGCCGGACTGGTGCTTGGTGGTGTTGGAATGGTGGGCACAGTGGCTGTCACCGTCATGCCTCAGTGGAGAGTGTCTGCCTTCATTGGAAGCAACATTGTGGTTTTTGAAAACCTCTGGGAAGGACTGTGGATGAATTGCATGAGGCACGCTAATATCAGAATGCAGTGCAAAATCTACGATTCCCTGCTGGCTCTCTCTCCGGACCTACAGGCATCCAGAGGACTGATGTGTGCTGCCTCTGCGCTGTCCTTCCTGGCGTTCATGACGGCAGTCCTCGGCATGAAGTGCACCAGATGCACCGGGGACGATGAGAAGGTGAAGGGTTACATCCTGCTAACGGCTGGAGTAGTGTTCATCGTCACTGGCCTTGTGGTGCTCGTCCCTGTGAGCTGGGTTGCCAATTCCATCATCAGAGACTTCTACAACCCAATAGTGGATATTGCCCAAAAACGTGAGCTGGGAGAAGCCCTCTACATAGGCTGGACCACGGCGCTGGTGCTGATCGCTGGAGGGGCACTGTTCTGTTGTGTTTCTTGTTGCAATGAAAAGAGCAGTAGCTACAGATATTCCATACCTTCCCACCGAACGACCCAGAAAAGCTATCACATGGAAAAGAAGTCACCGAGTGTGTACTCCAAAAGTCAGTATGTGTAGTTGTGTATATTTTTAAACTACCTAGAGAGCCATGCAGATGACAAAAATATCCACTATTTTCTAAAAATGGGATCCCCCAAAAAACACTGATTTGCTGTTCTTAACTGCCTGATATTAATTACAGGGACTGTGCATCAGCTCTTTATGATTCTATAAGCGATTTCAGCCGAATGAGATATTATACACATTGCTCTGATTGTTCTAGAAAGTACAGTCATTTGTTTTCTAAAATGGCTCATGCTGTTTTCTCCTTTTATCAGTTACTTCAAAATGACATTGTTAAAGATGATTATTTTACCACTGTGATTTCTTTATGGCATAGCGTTATGCATATAGATGAGAGTGACGTTTTTATGTCGCATAAATAGAGACAGGCTTATATCGTTCTATTTTAAATGAAACACTGATTCATTACACTGAATAAATAGAATTCAACTATTGCTTTTCAGGGGAACCAGGGATAAGATTGAAGAAGGTTAATATTAATTGTTTAAAAACAGCTTAGTGATGAATGCACTTGATTTATAATGAAGGTTAAAATGAAGGCTTTAATCAGCAGTGTAAAGGGAACTAAATGGTTTTTTGAGATCCTGTTTTTCAGCCTAGGAGTTAGAAATCCTACCTCCTTTATCCTCATTCCCCAGAGGCCTTCCTTTTCTTGTATATTAAATGAACAGCTTTTAGAAGGCAGATATTTTGTCAAGGGGCTTTGCATTCAAACTGCTTTTCCAGAGCTATACTAAGAAGAAAGATAAAACTATAGTCTTAGAAACATTAAAGACTTCAGGAAAGTGAAAATTTTTTTTTTTCTTTTTAAGATTTTGTGGCTGGAGAAGGATGCATTTTGACAAGAAATCATATATATATATGAATATTTTAATAACTTTGTATACAGACTTTGGGTTTTCATTAATGTAAATAACAGAAGAGAAAAATAATATGTCTTTATTTGCTTACTACAAAACAAAACTGAGCTGTCCTTTGTGAAATGCATCTTCTCCTATGTGGATACTTAAGTCAAAATTGTCATTTAAGTCCTTCAAAGATAAAATTTTTATTTGTTCCATTTTTGTTCAACTTTACTAAGGTATAGAATTACTATATCTTGTGTTTTCCCCAAATTTGATCCAACTGTTAATCGGATTTGAAAGTTTGTATCTACATTTTTCTACCTTAAATGACTATGTATGTTATCTGCTTTATGTCTTTTGTATTAATAAATTGTGCCTTTTTATATTAAGTGTATACCCTTTCATTATTCTCCACTTTTTCTATTTTATTAACCTGTAGAGTTTAAAAACTTGATATTTTCAGCTTTGCAATTTTGAAAAAAGACTATCAAAGTCACATTTTAAAGATGAAGATAGATTCAGCATTAATTTTTGGGAATATAAAGTATCATATATCCTTTAACAACCTTACAATGATTGGATTCCCATACTAATATTTGATGGGGATAATATATTTGTAATTTATTAAGTTAATACTATAAGTTCCCCCCAAAAATCTATATCCTATAAATATTATGTTTGTAATAGCCATTTTTGTAAAAAATTTCCATAGCTAAATATGTTTCTACCTCTGAGAAATAGTATTCATTAATAACAGTGGGTAATGTTTTAGGGACATGTATTATATACTAGGACCTCCACTGCTTTATATGAATTATATCATTAAATCTTTTATGAGATTGATATGATTAGTTCAGTCACAGATGAGGGCCCCTCAGAACAGTTTACTGATTACCCAATAGAGTCAGGAGAAAAAATAAGGACTGTCTGACTTCACAGCCCATGCTCTTTTTTTCAGGGCAAGTAGATTTTCTTCAGCAACGTTTAGTTTACAAACTGATTTTTGTATGTGAAAATGACTTGCTTAACTACTGTTAGTTGCGAAAACTTTTAGTGTTTTTTTTGAGACTGGTGATTTTCCAATAGCCTAATACTAATTTACCTTAGGCAATTTTGGGTCAAAACATTCATAAGAGCAGAAATAAAGAAAAACTAACTAAGCATTTTGGAGAAAAAAATAAGTCCAATCTTCTAAGCACCAGCCTTTAATCAAACATCCTTTTTACTTAGAAAGCTCTCCTGAATATCCCAAACTCAGTTTATTCTTTTCATCTTCTTTTCCCTAAAGCAGAATTCTAACATTGCTAGTTTTCTGTGGCATCATCTTTTGAGTATCTCTGAAATCTTTCTCCAACTTTCCACCTTACTAACATCTCTCTTTCCTACCCTCTAGACTTGTGTTACCGCCCTCCTCCAGCTACCCTCTGTGTTCCTAGCTCAGTTCTTTCTAGAATGCAAGTCAGACCCCATCACGTGCTGCCCATAATCCTTGTAGGAATGCTCCATTGCCTGTAAGGTAAATCCAAATGCCTTAGCAGATGATAAGAGACAAGAAGGAAAATCTGTCTTATAATCTTCATGGCAAACTTTATCATGCAGTAACATTGGTGTATAATGAGTATGATAACAATTATAAAATGGATGTCCAGAAACTAGAATAATTCATATGCCAAATGCCTTCTTTAATATCCTGAAAAAGATGCACTGGTATTAGGAAATGGTTTGACTGGTGGCAATTATGTGCAAAAGGATGTTTTATATTGTAGTCTTACGGAGAAACAATGTGGTGTGACAAAAAGAACACAGGGAGGTGGGGGTATAGTTTTATGCCCTCAGCTTACAGCTGGACTTTTTTCTCTTTCATACTGTGCCACCTGCAGCCCCTACCATGAACTACTTCTCTGAATCTGTATCCAAAATGACCCCCTCCCACACTGCAAAAACTGGTATTAAGCTGCATTACCTTAAGTGCTAGGGATATGGGGATGGCCAAGACACAGTTTTTGTTCTCAAAGAATTTGCAGTCTAACCAGAGACAAGAGCAAGAAATGTAGCCTTTATTGCACGCCTCCCAGGTGCTTGGCCTTTTCTTTCTTTACCACATCAATCCTCTAAGAATTCTATGAATTACTTAAGAAATCATGAGAATACTGAGTCTCAAAGATATATATATATATATATATATATATATATATATATATATATATCTCCCCTAATCCAAGAGGCTGTGCTCTTCTTACTGTAATATTGTCCAAAGACATCTCTCCCAGAGTTAACTTTCTGCACAACAAATGTCATCTCACTATCCCAGCTCCAAGCCTCCCTATGACTCACTGGTCACAGCACCCTTTCCCCCTGAGTCCCAGGGTGGACCTCATCATCAGTCTTTGCTACCCCTAAGCTCCTCTCTCTCCTCCCTCCCAACTTCTACATAATTTACTGCTTCTCAGTTCCTGACATCCATTACCTTTCCCCTTGGAATATATTCTATTTTTTAGACTCCTATCATATTTCAACTTCACCAGACCTCCTTTCTTTTCCTGAGAAGGCCTCCAAGACCTGCTGGAACAATATCCCTGCAAGCCGCTCCTCCCCACTCTGATCCCACCACCCACTGTGCAAAGCAGAGCAGTAGCTGGGACCCAGCCAACAGGCAGAGCAAAGAGACCAGCTTTCTGCAAATCTTCAGGCCCTGCCAGATTCCAGAAGGAAAGAGCAGTACTGTGTTCAATTCTGAGAGTCATGAGAAGCAAGAGATTCCTGGTGCAGAGGGCCAAGGCTAGGCCCGAAGCACTGTGCTGGGGCGAGACAGGCAGGAAGAGAAATGTGGGCCTTGCCTGCTTCATAAATAGTCTTTGAAGGAGGGTGGCATTTGTACACCTGTGTAGTCTCAAGGTGGATAATTAGGGCCAGCAAAACTGTGGGAGACTCAAGTACAGGGTACGTTCTTGCTTGTCCTGGGGGCTCGGAGAGAACTGTCACTGAGAGTGAGGATATTGAGAGAGAAAGAGAGAGAGAGAGAGAGAGAGAGAGGGAGGCAGAGAGGGTACATCGCAGGGCCCCAGGAGAGGGACAGCAACTTTCAGGTCATTAGATCACCAGCCAACAATGAGAATCCCTGTCACCTTAGGGTGGACCATTGCTAACTACAACAACTTAACTTCCACAAGAAAAGAGATCCTAGAATCACTTAACACCAAATGGGACTCAACAACCAGAAAAAGGAAGTGCAAACTGAGTACTCACAACTGGCAGAGGACCTTTGAGGAAGTGATCTCCTGGGAAAGAGAGAAGATGTCTTACACAAACAAACTCTAGCTGTAAGAGCCAAAGGGAGGTTGAATCATGGAATTAAAGAGCTTCTTTTTCCTAAAATAACATAACTTTCACATTTAAAAAGTCTGCAGGGAAGGAAGCCTTGAGGGAGGTCAGTGCTGTGGGAAAAACTGGAGGTTTGGAAGATCAAGTAGAAGAAAAGCTCCAAACACAGAGCAATCATAGAAAAAGATGTAACTCATAAGGAAAAATATAAAGAACTTGGAGAACAAATTCAAGGACCTAAGGGGCAAATTCAGAGAGAGAAATAAAAAACAGATGAAAGCAGGGGCAATCACTTAAAGAAAAAAAAAAAAACAAAAAAACGGTTGATGGTTTAAAAAAAAGGCTCAAACTTACAAATACAAAGAATCATTGAGGACCTGAGAAAACTAAAAAAAAAAACAAAAAAAAAACTATTAGTTAAAGTCTTAATTTCCAAGCTCAAAAAGAAAGTATGCAAGGTTTCACCAATCATAAGAAATTACTTAACAGCCAAAACAAGAAAAACATACTACTTCTGGCAAATATTTCAACCACAAACCTAGAAGTTAGATGATGGTAGATTCATAATTAAAGAAAATGAGAGAGCAAAGACCATAACCCAATAAGTCTGTTCCAAACAAAAACTACATTTCCCTGTTAATGAGAAAGAAAGACATTTTTTGGCTAGCCCAAGATCCAGCAGCTGTGTCACTCATATGGCTGATCTGGAGGAAATACTGAAGCAATGAATCATTCAAGAGACTGCAAGGAGGGGAAGTTGGAAAGGAGAGGAACCTTGGTCGGCCATGACCCTTGCAGTAGACAGAAGGAACTGGTTGGACAAGAATCGAGAGGAGGGTTTGAAGGTTTCCAGTCGCCATCTTCTGGAACTCTTCTCAACATCAATGTCCAGGAAACCACTACAAATATGTCAAGGTTGCTCCTCCAGTTCTAAACTGCTGCTTTCCCAGTCCTGCGGATAAGTTCAACATATTCAGCATGGGAAACAAAACAAAACAAAGAACGTCTAAAAATCTAGCCTCAGACTTCTTGTTTCCTTTCATCTTCTGCCACAGGGTCCACAGTGTCCATAGTCTAGCCTTGTCAGATTCCATGTCATGTCTTTGCCATCCGGGAATTCTTTCCCACAGACCTTGCTCATCTGCAGTGCCCTTGTCTTCTTTTATTGTCAGGTGTGGTTGATCCCTTGACACTGCTTATCCTGGCCACCACCTCTAGCTGCAAGCATTCACCACCCCTGTGCCAGCCCCAGCTCAGTACAGCCCGGTCCGGCTGTGAGACAGATGTATCCCAACTGGCCCTGCCTCTCCATTCTGGGAAGGACACTTGGTCTTTGATAGACAAAGAGGTTTATGGGCTTCCTCCTCGTCCCTCAAATCACCTGTAATTGTAAATCCTCTCTCTTCCCCACACCCCTTTTCCTGACTCCTTTCCAAATTCCAAGAAATTTATATGAAAATATGGGAAACAGAAAGAATCTTTTATAAAAAGAAAAACAAAACAAATAAAACAAACAAACAAACAAAAAACAGAATTGAGCATTGTCCTAATTCAAGAAAGAGTGTATACAACCTTTCTTACCAATGGGTTAAAAAAAAATTGGCTTTTCTTGTTTATTTTTAATTTTTTAAAGGATAAACTGTATTAATACAGGCAGCAAAACAAAGTAAAATAAACAAACAAAAAATAGTCCCTCCATATATCCAGCTCTTTCTTAATTGTTTCTTCTCCTGATACCCCATCTTCCTTCTTAACCACTGGTCTCTAAAATCATTAAATTTGTAGCTCAGGGTTGCTTCTTTCATAGGTTACTTCTGCATTTTGCAATTGATATGTGGGAGGGGTGGTGGGAAGGAATGAAGCCCAAGGTTGAAGACTATTTTTTCTTTGTTTTTTTATGCAACCTAGTACTAATGTAATTGTGCAAGCATCATAAGTGAATAATCTTTCTCTCTCTATTTTTTTCTGAATTGGGCCAGCTTTCACACACTTTTTTTTTTTTTTTGAAAGTGGAGATGTGGGTAGATATTTCTCCATAGCAATACAGAGGTCCTCTTTGAAGAAGGAACTGTTATTTATTAGATGTCAAATTGTAGAAATGCTTTAGAAATAAAGCTGCCCTCCAACTTTAAAGGTGAAAAACCCTCTGAGGGAAAGGAAGACGCCCATAATTACAACCCAACTGTGGTCTAACACTGAATCTTGACACAATGCTTTTACTTTTATCAAAGAATGAAGAGATTAGAAAGATTCTGCACTGAGCCCAGAAATCTGGTAATTTCTTGGTGTGTAACAAACAAACTATCCCCAAACTTGGTGACTTAAAAAAACAACCATTTTATATATCATGACTTTGTGGGTTAGGAAATCAGGTAGCACTCAGGTGGCCTGGGGCACTGACTTCAGCTGGTAGCTGGAGTCTAGAGTCAACAACAGCTCTGCTCTCTGCCTGGCCCTTGGCACTGACATCTGGAAGTGTGGATTCAGATAGGCTCCTCTGCCTGTACATGTGGTCTTCTTCGTGTCTTTCTAACAAGGTAGTCAGACATCTAGCCTGGTGGCTGAGGGCTCTAAGGAAACAAGTGGAAAACCACCAATCCTTTTAGGAGGTCTGGCGTCTTTTCCACCATTTGCAATTGGTCAAAGACATTTGATGTTCCTGGGAGGAGCATCAAATAATCTGGGGCCATCTTTTTTTTTTTTTTAACATCTTTATTGGAGTATAATTACTTTACAATGGTGTGTTAGTTTCTGCTTTATAACAAAGTGAATCAGTTATACATATACATATATCCCCATATCTCCTCCCTCTTGTGTCTCCCTTCCACCCTCCCTATCCCACCCCTCTATGTGGTCACAAAGCACTGAGAGCTGATCTCCCTGTGCTATGGGGCTGCTTCCCACTAGCTATTTTATGTTTGGTAGTATATATAAGTCCATGCCACTCTCTCACTTTGTCCCAGCTTACCCTTCCCCCTCCCCGTGTCCTCACGTCCATTCTCTTCGTCAGTGTCTGCGTCTTTATTCCTGTCCTGCCTCTGGGGCCATCTTCAATCTACTCTAGGCAAAAGGTGGGGTTTAAAGAACTTGAAGAGAAATGTCTTTTTCAAATGGACTTACTTCTTGAAACAAAGGCATAGTTTAAAAGGTGTGTTTTGTATTTAAAATGAAATAAAAAAGAATTTGAGTTTTCTATTAAACAAAAGTTGGTGCAAGGAAAAATACAAATTAAATATCAGCTTTAATTCTCCCTGTTGAAAATAAAGGAAGAGATTTCTCTCCTCTCCTTTATCTTAGAGTTTTATTTTAGAAAACTTGTGTTTTCTCCTCTTTCAGAAGGTATATAAATTCTTTAAAAAACTAGAGAGCTTTTTGTCAGCTCTATGAACCAAGAATGTCTTTCTCTAGGACCTGGGTGCCCTGTGTTTGAAATGTAAACATCGCTATCTTCCAGTTTCTGTCAGCAAAAAGGAGCCTAACCTTAGTGTGTATCTTGTTCCATGTTGCAAAACAGCCTCCTGCCATAAAGATATGAGAATCCTGTTTCTCCTCTGGATAAAGAAAATTAGCTAACATAGATGGGTACCCAAATTACCAGGTAAATTGAGGATGAACTATGTGTGACGAAGGCACTGTCAAATCCTTTTACTTGAAGAATTCTTAAATATTTATCCTGAAAATATGCATGCACTTGGTGGTATCTTTGTGGGTCTATAGAAAGGTAAGATTTCTTTCTGTCTTTGCAATCACTTAGATTGCCTGTGGTGCATGTCACATTATGGTTTAATGCTTATTCGATAATGAAACTATTTCCTTTCTCTGCTACCTTTGTGGACAGGTTTTCTGGGTTGGAAGATTTTGTTTTTAATTATATTTCCCCAACACAGGCCAAGATAAGAAAAAAGACAGATGACAAAAATTTCCATAATCTAGAAATTTATGCTTAGTAATAATCAGAGATGTTCCCAAATGTTTTGTAAAGTTGTGCTCATTTGAGAACTACTTATAATGGTGAAAATTTGGAAACATTCTAAGTGTCCCACAGAGAAAGGTTAAATAAATGATAGTGTATCTGTTCACTCAGTTGTATGTCTTCCTGCTATTGAGAAATCCTTAATGACCCTAATATTGTTATGAAAATAGAATAAAAACAGTTAAAGAATTCCATACTCACCATAACCCTGATTAATAGTTTCTCCCTTTCTCTCCTTCTTACACACATACACACAAACAGATGAACCCACACCCAAATGAAAGGAAATGGCTGGAGAGAAAATAAAATGGTTAAACTGTAAACTTCTGTGTGATTACTGTTTTCTTTAAAAAAATTTTCTGTGCTTCCATTTTTTAATGAGCAAATATTTTCATAGTGAAAAAAATTAATAAACTTATAAAAGCATATTTTAAGGATAGAAGTATATAAAAAACAGTAGATAGTTGATAACTTGGCAGAAAAATGAAAACAGGACTGTCGAGGAAAGGGATGAGAAATGATCATTAAATTCTGAGGAAAATAATAAAAATATGGGAAAAAATGGAAAAATTAATGATCTAGCTTGAAAAAAGTTTTATATTTTAAGTTTAACTAAAGGATTTTGGAAATATCCAAATTTAAAAAAAAAACTTAAATCAGTTAAACAAATATAAGTTGTATGTTTGATTTCTACCCTTAAATAACAACACAATGTAATTTTTTTAAAATTTCATTTTGCCCTTTGACTTTAATGTTTTTCATTTACCCTTTTAAGCCATCCTTATTCCATAGAGAGAATTCACTTTTTTTTTTAGCATGTAACAGGAAAACATAAACTTTTAATTTCCCAAGTAGCTAATTTTTCAGTTCCATTTGTTAAATAATCCATTCTCCATAGTTTGCTGATGCATTATTTATCAAGTAGTAAATGCATACATATCTCACTATCTGTTTCTGGGCAATTTATTCTGCTTCATTGATCCTGGATCTTTTAAAAGTAGATTATCACTAATTGATGTAAATGCCAGTGGTTTTATCAAGTCTGTGGATACTTGTCTTCAATATACTACTTCATATTCAACTGACTTCTTAATGGAAATACTTTCACAGAATGCTTGCCCCAATTCACTGCACAATAAGTGCTGAGAAGAAAATATCATATTAATAATGAGGAGTCTTTTTCCTTCTTTCTTTCTTTCTTTCTTTCTTTCTTTCTTTCTTTCTTTCTTTCTTTCTTTCTTTCTTTCTTTCTTTCTTTCTTTCTCTCTCTCTTTCTCTTTCTTCTTATCTTAGAAACTGTGACAGGTGTACTCAGGTACTATCTTGGTCTCATCTATTCTTGTAAATTTCAAAGCAACTGTGACATAAAAACAGTTTTGACTTAGAACACAGATAGCATTATTCAGATGGAGAGGGTTTTTATAAATCAAGACTAAATCAAAAGGCGTTTCACCAAAAAATCTATCAGGCCCTATGTAGACGACCAGAACCTCATCCAGGAAACCAGGATTCCAACGTTTTCTCCAGCTAACTGAGTAGCTTTGAGCAATGTATATAACTAATTCCTGTATCTATTTCCTCACTGTTAAAATAAAAATTTATGAGATGGACTATATGATATATTAGAACCCAAACAATCTCTAAAAGTCTGAATTTGGGGGCAAGGTATCAAGTTCAGAAATAAGGATCTCACTTTCTTTTTGCCAGCTGCCCTAAATAGAAGATCAGTAATGCTGTTTTGGAACCAGAATCTGTCTATGCCCTTTGCTCTCATGTGTGCCTTTTTACAATGATAATCTGGAGACTTCACCCAAGAACAAATGTATACTTGATTCACTAAGACTTACACACAAGTAGTTATCTATTGCTGTGGCAATGCTACATACTTTAGGATACATGTATCTCTGACAACAAATAATGATCCCTTCTATTTCCCTTCCTCAGGGACCCGGAGAGTGTTTTCAGGTATCTGGAGAACATTGACATAAGATCCAAATCCATAAATGATAGAAGAAATTGCTAGCTTTTGTTCATAAAGTTTAAGCACATAACTGGTAAACCCAGAAAGCAAGTGTTTATTGAAAACATATTATACAAGCAATAGTCTTTATTTATTTATTTATTTATTTTAGGCCGTGTTGGGTCTTCGTTTCTGTGCGAGGGCTTTCTCTAGTTGTGGCGAGCGGGGGCCACTCTTCATTGCGGTGCGCGGGCCTCTCACTGTTGTGGCCTCTCTTGTTGCGGAGCACAGGCTTCCGACACGCAGGCTCAGTATTTGTGGCTCACGGGCCCAGTTGCTCCGCGGCATGTGGGATCTTCCCAGACCAGGGCTCGAACCCTTGTCCCCTGCATTGGCAGGCAGATTCTCAACCACTGTGCCACCAGGGAAGCCCAGCAATAGTCTTTTATATAGTACGTCGTTTGAAAACCTGATGGACTGAGAAACTATCTTGAAGTATCAATTTGTGCCTGCTATGTCTTTAGGACACTCAAAACATGGGGTTACTGTGAAGTTTCTCTAAATCACTGTGGATAGAATGGAACTGGTCTGTCATCTCAGTTTACATGACCTTGGGTCTCAAGCATATAGCATAACAAATTCCTTAATAATAAGGGATGGTGAGGGGCAACCATGTCCTATTTGCAAATAAACCTTGGATTAACCCAGACCAAAATTTTCTGCTGAGGTCCCTTGAGTCTATAGCCTGAATATTTTAATTTTTTTTGTTTCATAATCAAAATCAATTTGTTAATTGGTTGTGTTTCTGATTATATATATAAATATATATAATATGTGTACATATAATATTTGAAATTATATATATATATATATCACATATCTGTGTGTATATAATATAAAATTATACGTGGTACTTTTCATTTAAAATTTAAACAAATAGTGTACAAAAAATGCAAATCATCCAAAACCCTACCTCAAAGAGATAAGAAATATTTGCATTTTGGTATTTAATTTTAAATTATCACTCTTCCAAATATAACCAGTATTCAGAGAGGGAAATATGAACATATTAAAAATCATGGTAGCTAATCTTTTAATGAGGCACACACACTGTGCTTGAGTTTGCAAAATCACCTGCAATTGTCACATAAACGTTGAAAAGAAGCTCTTTCACTTGAGGAAAATGATGTTTAGGAAGGTTAAAGAACATGTTCCAGATCACAAGGGTAGTAAGCGGAGGAGCAGTATACAAATATAAATATCCCCAAATCTAAGCCCATGCCCTTTCCACTTCCCTGTGCTTTTTACTAGTGGTAGAGATA
Organism: Balaenoptera musculus; assembly: GCF_009873245.2. Classification (NCBI taxonomy): domain Eukaryota; kingdom Metazoa; phylum Chordata; class Mammalia; order Artiodactyla; family Balaenopteridae; genus Balaenoptera; species Balaenoptera musculus. Next base: position 130,358,964 of record NC_045788.1, on the reverse strand, counting down.
CTGGAATCACTGTCATTTCTTGGGCAGGTGGGGCTGGTTTGTATTCTGGACACGCTGATAATTTTGGCACCTCAAACTAACACCCTTTAAATACCCATCCAATAGTTATATAGTGGAAACAGGAAAAACTGATTTTTGGTTAACTTAATGTATATGTAGAAACAAATTCATGTGCTGATTCATTTCAGGAACGAATGCAAATCCAACATTCTTTAAAATTTTAGCAAAACATTTTTTACCTCCCAAAGTTTTCTCCTTTCTCCTTGTCATTTTTTGTTGTTTCCCAAACTACACTATTTCGTAGGAGGCAAATTAAAGGGCTCTAACTGTAGATATGAACATTATTACTTGTTCCCAGTAAACAGAATCTCTTGATACATTAATGTGCTTCAGAATCTCCGGAGAATTGGACCTAACGTATAAGTGAGAAAATATGGAGCAGAGATGGGTTTTTGCTGGCAAAAAGAGTTTTGCAAATTTCTAATATAAGGTTATATCTGCTTCTGCAGAAGCAGGCCCAATATTTTATATAATCATCAGGTTTAAAAAGAATAAGTGGTGGTTTTGTAACTTATCTAGCTTGTTCTGGTTATTGGGATGAGAGAGAGAAACCCTGGAGATGTTCTGTATTCATACTAGAAAAATACCACCTATCACTGTTTAAAAGGAGAAAAAAGTATAGAGTGAGAGCATAGAATTTTGAGAAAAACAGTTTAGGGAATCCTAAACAGCGGTGAAGTTTTCTCTCCAAGAACCTACAATCTAGTTAAAAATGAGAGGTCCTTCTAATACTCTTTATTTTCCCATGTTCTGGTTTTGATGTACCCCTTCTCCTTCTTTTGCCCAATCTTAACATCAATCTCCTAAAATTTCCTTTTTCTAGAAATTACCCAATTTTATAGACTACCCCGAATGGATTATATTCATGCGTGAGTCACTCATTCAGCAAATAATTAATGGGAATCTGCTCTGTATCTACCATTCTAGATCTCAACTTTTAAGAAACACTGCCTGGGTGATCTTAAAGGGCCTTTTGAAATTAAAATATTTTTTATTTCATTAATTTTAAGGCAATTTCTTGCTGGATTCCATGGTGCTCAAAAGAGCATCAGGTTTGCAGCATACAAGAAAAAAATAAATCAGGCAATGGATGATGGAGTATAGATTGGAATTTCAGGGTTCTTGGGACCTAAGTAATTGACATATCTCACAATCTTCCTTAGGACCAGATGAGTCCTATAGTGCTGGAACTTTAGTTCCAGTTAAGAGAACCACATGATCATCCTTAGAAAGTGAAGAATCCATGTATATGTTGTTGTTGGGAGAATGACCAATATATTCATGAAAAGGACAAGAGTCTGGACAAATCAAAATAAAACATGCTAAGAATGAGACCATATTGTAGACTGGTTAAGCTATCTAGGTCATTGAGTTATACAGACCCAGATGCAAATTCCACCTTTGTAACACACCAATTGTGAAAAACTGGGCAAGTTATTAAGTCTCTTAGAGAGACAGTTTTATCATTTGCAATACTGCAATAATATCAGAAACTCATAAATTAGTTGGGAAGATTCAATATAATGATGCCTGTAGAGGACTTAACCAGGGCCCAAAAGAGTGAAGGTGTTTCCAATAATATTGAATTATATATAGCCCTCTTGAAAGGAAAGTGGATTCCTGTATACTGCTTAAAGATTATACATAGATGTTAGGGTGTTTTGGATGAAGACAGGGTAAGATTTGGGGAAAAACATTTAGAATTCTGAGCTCAGACAAGAATTAGTAGATCAATGTTGCCCTAAAATCATAATGGTCATAAAACAACTGATTAGACCCAGCGTTCAGCTTTAGGTGTCAGAGATTACAACTTCAAAACCTCTCTCTTGCTCAGACCCAGGAGACTTTATTTACATACACACTTGATGGAAACTTAGAAATGTCTTTTTGAGAAGTAAGCTAAAGGGGGAGTAGTAATGCCACCCAAACACTAGGGGGCGCTCCAGTTTACTCTGTGAGGAAAAAAACTTGCCCTCGTTTCCACTGTAAATTGAGAAGATGAAAGGTATAGGTCAAAACGTGCTAGTGGTTAGGAGAGGCCTTTGGAACAATTCATTATTGTGATTTATAATATTCAGAATTTGTCACAAGTCTATTTCTTTCCTTATGTCTTTGACTTTCAAAAGAGAGCCATAGGAGGGGAAAAACAGTGTAATACTATTTCTAATTATTAAGGGCAACAGTTGTATAACACAACTTATACCACACGGATTTATTTAAACTCCCTTTCCATACTCAGTAGTTTTAAAGGTCATTTCCAAGTCATTTACAAGCAAGAGATAATGTATCTATGCAAACAAAATAGGGGAGAGAGTATTTGCTGAATCTCGGCTTCTGAAATTACTTTAAATAATTCAGTCTCCATTTTCTCCCTGATGTGACTTATCCTTCATTGAACCTTTCATGAAAATAGATAAGATCATATCTGCCCTATTTTTATTTATTCATTCAGCAAATGTTTATTGAGCTTGTACTATGTACAAAACACTGGGGATTAGGAAATTCATAAACAGCAATCCCAGTCCCTCACATAATAAATCACCAAGCTTACATTTTAGTGGAGAGAAACAGAAAATGGACATCTATAAAGGCGAATATATCAGAAACTGAATATACAAATGACAATGGCCAAACCATATATAAAAATAGAACTCTGACCCACAACCTGCAGCAACCTGCCCAAGAAACCAACCCCTTTATCTATAATAAATAGTTGCGGAAACCAGCCACTGTAAGTCAGAATTGTAGGAAGTCAAACTACTACCTCTAGTACTAATCCAGGAAGCTAAACAATAACTTCTTTAATAATTGGTCCCAAATGATCAGGATTTGATTAATAACTGACAGCTTCCCTAATTTTTGTCCCTGCTTCCAACTTAAGACCAAGCAGAGAAAACCAAACTAACCGATTGCATAGGATGTCCCACTTCTAGTGAGCCTGCCTCTGCTTTCCCCTTACCAACAACCTTCCCTCTAGGCACACCTGAAGACTTCCCTTTTCCCACTATAAAGCTTTCCTTCTCCTCTGCTTGCCTTTGAGTCTCTGCCAAAACACAAATGGCAGTGGCTGACTTCCTTTGCTATAGCCAGTTCTGAATAATTAGACTTTGCTTTTCTCCTTTGGTTAGTCTTCACTTATTTCCACATATAGAATATAACAAGTTGGGAGAACTATTGAGAAAAATAAATCAGAATCAAGGAATAGGAGCACCTGTCAGGGAGAGCGTTTCCTTTATTTTGAGTGTTCACGCAAGACTTTCTGAGCAAAGACCTAAAGAAAGTGTGGGTCTGAGCCATGTGGATATCCAAAAAGGGGCATCGCCGTGCAGAGGGGAGAGGAGAGAGCAGCTTCCCCTTTTTCAACCTGGAAGGCGAAGCTGCTCATGCAGTTTGACTAATTCTCATTTTCATCTTCACTTGGCAATAGAGGCAAGGGAGAGAGTGGCCAGGTATGAGTTCGGAGAGGTAGTGAGCTATAGTAAGCTCTTACTCAGAGTAATAAACAATGCCTTTGGACAATTAATCAGAGAAATGACAGGATCTGACTTTGTTTTCAAGGATTACCCTGGCTGTAGTGTTGAAGTAACTGCAGGGCACGAGGGTAGAAGCTGGGAGAGCAGATTGCCGTAGTGTAGACAGAAGATGGCATGGTTTGGATCGAGGGGATAGTGGTGGAGGTGGGGAAAAGTCATTTGTTTCTGGATATGTTTGAAGGCAAAACTGACAAATGTGTTGATAAATAGAATCTGAAAGGTGAAATAAAAGGAGAACATGAGGACAAAAACCCAGGTTTTTGTTTTTGGGTTTTTTTTCACATACTATAAAAATTATATTTACTTAGAGTAGTCAAACTTATGAATTTCACAACTTCTTTTCAAAGAACCCATAATTAAAGTTAAAAGACAAGTCTTATACTGAGGAAGGATTACAACTCACATAATCCACAAAGATCTCCAGGCAGAATTCATCAAGAACTCCTACACAACCATAAGAAAAAGAAACATCCTGACAGAAAAATGGGCAATAGGTATGAGCCAGAAATTCACAGAATAAATCAAAAAGTGGCCAAAAAAGAAGAAAAGAGGCTTAGTCTTACTGCAATTGGCAAAATGCAAGGTAATGTATCCCCCAATGGAATATTACATTGCAGTTTAAATAAGCAAAGTAGAGCTATAAATCTCAAAAGCAATGTTGAGTTTAATAAACTTGTAAAATGTTGATACAATGTATGCCATGCTTGAAATAAGTTAAATCATGGTATATATCTTAAATACTTACATATACAGTCATGGCAACAAAAATCGTAATTGGGAATGAAACAACAAGTCTTGGATAGCAGTTATAGTGGTATTTTGAGCCAGATTACACTAGGTTTTCTGAGCCAGTTCTGTGCATCTCTTCCTTTTTTCTTAAAAATTTTTATTGGAGTATAGTTGCATCAAGAGGAATGGATAAAGAAGATGTGGTACATATATACAATGGAATATTACTCAGCCATAAAAAGGAAAAAAATTGGGTCATTTTTAGAGACGTGGATGGACCTACAGACTGTCATACAGAGTGAACTAAGTCAGAAAGAGAAAAACAAATATCGTACATTAACCCATATATGTGCAATCTGAAAAAAACTGGTATAGACAATCTTATTTACAAAACAGAAATAGAGACACAGACTTAGAAAACAAACGTATGGATACCAAGGGGGGGGGATGAATTGGGAGATTGGGATTGACATATATACACTATTGATACTGTGTATAAAATAGGTAACTAATGAGAATCTACTGTATAGCACAGGGAATTCTACTCAGTGCTCTGTGGTGACCTAAATGGGAAGGAAATCCAAAAAAGAGGGGATATATGTATATGTGTGGCTGATTCACTTTGCTGTACGGTAGAAACTAACACAACATTGTAAAGCAACTATACTCCAATAAAAATTAAAACAAAAAACAAGGTTTTTGGATTCATGAACTCAGGAAGAGAGTCACCATTGAGAAGGGGATAAGAAGTTTTGGGTGGTTGTTTGTAGCAACTGGTAATGTGGTTCTAGTCATGCTGAATTTGAGATGCCTGTAAGATTTTTCAAGGGAAATTATGGAGAGTGCCAGATTGAGGATAAAAAATTTGGGTGCTGTCAGCATATAAGAATTAAAGCCATCCATAGGGTCACTCTGGAACACTGTGGTGTTTAGAAATTGAGGGAATGAGGAAAATCTCACAAAGGAGAAGGTGAACGAGTGAAGGTGACCAGAGAGATAGGAAAAGAACCAGTAGAGAAAGTGGCACCTCTTACACTAAGAAAGCACTGCAAGAATAAGGAAGTTGTCCGCTAGGACAAATCTGATCAGTTAAGTAGGTTGAGAACTAAGAACGGATGATGGATTTAACTATGTGGACCTCACCAATGACTTTTAGAATATATTTTATGGGAGTTGTGAAGAATAAAATAAAATGTTTGAAAAGAGAATGGGAGGGGCTAAATTAAAGGTAGCAAGAAGAGGAAACTCTCCTGTCAATTTTTGGTTTAAAAAAAAGAAGTGAGAAACAGCAGTAGGAAGAAACTGTGTGGTCAGGAGAAAGTTGTGTTTTTCTTTTTATTTTTTAAAATTTGGTTGTATTGCAGTCAGTTTGAATATTTATGGTAAGCAGAATAACGGCCCATCTAAAATGTCTGTGTCCTAATCTCCAAGGCCTTTGAAATATGTCACCTTACATGGCAAAAAAAGGATTTTGCAGATCTGATTAAGGATCTTGTGATGCGGGAGATTATGTCCCATTATACACATGGAGCCAATGTAATTATTATCCAGGCAGATCCAGTGCAATTACAGGAGTCCATATAAGGGAAAGAGGGAGGCATGAGGGCCAGAGAAGGAGAAGTGATGCAAGTGGAGGAGAGAGAGACAGAGACAGAGAGAGAGAGACTGAGATGCAAGGATGCTACATTATGTACTTGAAGATAGAAAAAGAGCCATGAGCTAAGGATGCAGGTAGCCTCTATGCTGCTATTCTAGGTGGAATAGAGAGAGAGAAAAAAAAAGGGAATTCTTCCCTAGAGTCTCTACAGCTCTGCAAATCTATTTTGGAATTCTGGTCCCTAGCACTGTGAGATAATAAATTAGTATTCTTTTAAGCCACTAAATTTGTCGTACTTTGTAATAATAGCAATAGGAAACTAATACAGTGCTATTGGGAATGATACAATCGAGACGGGAAGATGATAATGCAGGAAAGAGATGGCCAACATCTGGAGTGATGACTTTCAACCTGTGTGTTTGAGATATCAGATAGGATCTGATACATGGGGGATGCAGGTAGACAATATTTCATTAATAAGAACAGGCTTAGAATAAAATTCAGCTGCAATCAGTTGATAGATTCAGTGGCAGAAGAATTTCCTCCATTTTTTTCACTCACTGAAGCTAAAATCAATGCTATCAGCTAAAATGAGAGAAGTGGGGAGACATGTTGATGAAAAGTAAACAATAGTCCTTCAGGAATGTGGGAAAATAATAGACTAGAAAAGAGTAATATGATTGTATGGCAGAAATAAGAACCTGCCTGAAGTTTGTGGCAGTGGATTGCCTCTTTTAATTTTTTTCTTCAGGCATATTTAGCCTCCTGGATTTACTACAGAATCCATGGAGAGTCGGATTTATTCAAAGCTGAGGTTTTGCCAGAAGAGTAAAACAGAGAAAATTGGGGTTAGAAAGTGAGGGTGTATGCAAGGGAATCTAAGGTGCTTTAGGGAGGAAGTGTGGACATGATGAAAGTTAGAGATATTGAAAATGTGGTGAATCAATCAACTGTAGATTTCAGCGGGGTCAAAAACGTTATTGTATAGTATAGGGAGATGATGAAGGTCAGAGAGTGAGAAGCTTGAGTATAAGCTATGGAGGGAGTGGAGTTAATGAGAATAAAAATGTCTAGGCTGTTCTTCTCTGGGGCTGCACATTAGCATTGCCTGGGGAGTTTAAATCAAAGCTGAATTAAATTAACGTCGCTGGGGATGGAGCCCAGTCATCAGTATTTCCTTACATTTTTCACATATGATGATAATATGCAGGTTGAGTACCATGAAAGTGAGCGGCTGAGATGGAGTGAAAAACAGTACCATTGGAAGCACAGGCGATATGTATTTTTTGTAAAGATGAATGACATAACATGTAATCAGGAATTGAACTCTTCCTCGGCAAAGCAATAGGGTAACCTCAGCTGTTTTATGATATAGTTATGGAAACTTTCACCATTATCATAAATTAGGCCTTTCTTTTTTGGCACAAGGACAACTGAATTAACTATTTTGCTAAGAAATCTTGGGCAGAATGTTGCCTGGCTGTTGTTAAAGGAATAAGAAATAGATGTTTCTCTCCATTCTCCTCTCCTATTACATATGGGAAATGTTCATATAATTCTAATTTAAAATATTTGACAAATAGATAGACCTAAGCTACAAGTTATGTGTAACAGTAATTTTGCTTAGAGACATAACAGCTGTAACAAGATCAGACCTAAGACATCACTGGGCACTTAATCAACTGGTGAATAAGATGTAACTCTTATGCATATATTTCTGCAATAGATACTAAGAGTTGCATGCCCAGAATCTATTTTTCCTTCTTTGCTAAGAGAGTCTCAATTTTGTTTAGGGTAGAAATCTGCTTTTTAAAAACACGCCTCTACCAACACTTCCTTGACCTAGTTTTGTCATGGGACCTATATCTGGCCAGTGAGACTAAGTGGGAGAATTCTAGGTCAGGCTTCAGAAAAAGTTTTGTTTTCTTCTGATAGAGACAGACTCAGGAGCTTGGGTCTTTGCTCCTTTGCACATTTCACCCTTTTCCTTGGGAGTGACACAGCCATTCTGGGACTTTGGGAACAAGTGCCACATGCTGGGTTGCTGTGAACAGGAAGCTAGACAGAGCCTCCATCCTCCAGGAATTATAAGAGCAGCTGTGCCAGCCCTGAGCTGCCAAACTCTACCCTTTGTCTTTATGAGAGAATAATAAACATCTTACTTGTTTAAGCAACATTAATAGAATATGTGCTACATAGAGCCAAGTGTAATTGCTAGTAAATATAATTTTCTTCAAAGAGAGTTTACAAAATATCTTCCTTTATCCTTTGTTGTAAGTTAAAAAAAAAAGACATTTAATCAGTAGATTATGTAAATTATGTTTAAATTATACTTATGCTCATTCATACAATGGAATACAGCACCATTATAAATATGATGAGGTGGGCATCAATGTGTAATGACATAAATGTTCACGATAGAGTATATTAGGTGGAGGAAAAAAAGGATGTATACTAGGCTTTGTCCAACTTATTTTCATCTAAATCTTATCCATTTTTTCTTTTCATGTCTATTGTGGTAAGTCATGGTTGTAGTAAAGGGCAAGCCATGGAGGAGATGTGTCTGGAGAACTAGTCTATGAAACACCAAGACAACATGAGTCTTCAAAGTCTGGGGTTAGTGGCTGCATGTAATGAAGAAAAATGGCATATGTTTATCCTTGAAAATCTCAAGAAACCAACTTTAAATATTTTTTAATCATAATATTATTATTTTTTTCTTTTTTCCATCTTAAGTTTATTGGCTAATGTTTTATCAAGATATACTTTGTTATTGTAAAAAATAAACAAACAAAAACAACAAAAAAGACTTTTACCTTCAATGTTAGGGAGATCAATTACTGATTGCTATTATTATCCACATAGTACTTAAATTTATTAAATAATGCTCAAGGGCTTTTTGTGGAGTGAATTTTTAGAACTCAGAAGACCTTCAGTCAGTCTCCAATTATTTTTCATGTTGGGCTCATTTACTCGCAGTCAAAAATAATTTCATAGGAGAGACCATCAAGATGGTGGAGGAGTAAGATGTGGAGATCACCTTCCTCCCCACAAATACATCAGAAATACATCTACATGTAGAACAACTCCTGCAGAACACCTACAGAACGCTGGCAGAAGACTTCAGATTTCCCAAAAGGCAAGAAATTCCCCATGTACCTGGGTAGGGCAAAAGAAAAAAGAAAAAAACAGAGACAAAAGAATAGGGACTGGACCTGCACCTCGGGGATGGAGCTGCGAAGGAGGAAAAGTTTCCACACACTACGAATTCCCTTCATTGGCAGAGATGGGGGTGGTGTTGGCAGAGAGGAAGCACTGGAGCCACAGAGGAGAACACAACAACAGGGGTGCAGAAGGCAAAGCGGAGAGATTCCCACAGAGAGGATTGGTGCTGACCAGCACTCACCATCCTGAGAGGCTTGTCGGCTCACCTGCCAGGACAGGTGGGAGCTGGGGGCTGATGCTTGGGCTTCGGTCGGATCCCAGGGAGAGGACTGGGGTTGGCGGCATGAACACAGCCTGAAGGGGCTAGTGCGTCACAGCTAGCCGGGAGGGAGTCTGGGAAAAAGTCTGGAACTGCCTAAGAGGCAAGAGACCATTGTTTTGGGGTGCACAAGAAGAGGGGATTCAGAATATCACCTAAACGAGCCCCAGAGACGGGCAAAAGCTGCAGCTATCAACACGGACCCCAGAGACGGGCATGAGATGCTAAGGCTGCTGCTGCAGCCACCAAGAAGCCTGTGTGCGAGCACAGGTCACTATCCACACCGCCCCTCCCGGGAGCCTGTGCAGCCTGCCACTGCCAGGGTCCTGGGATCCAGGGACAACATCCCTGGGAGAACACAGTGCACCCCAGGCTGGTGTAACATCACGCTGGCCTCTGCCGCCACAGGCTCACCCCGCATTCCATATCCCTCCCTCCCTGTGGCCTGAGTCAGCCAGAGCCCCCTAATCAGCTGTTCCTTTAACCGCATCCTGTCTGAGCGAATAACAGATGCCCTCGGGCTACCTACACACAGAGGTGGGGCCAATCCAAAGCTGAACCCCGGGAGCTGTGCGAACAAAGAAGAGAAAGGGAAATCCCTCCCAGCAGCCTCAGGAGCAGCAGATTAAATCTCCACAATCAACTTGATGTATCCTGCATCTCTGGAATACCTGAATAGACAATGAATCATCCCAAAATTGAGGCAGTGGACTTTGGGAGCAACTGTAGATGGGAGTGTGCTTTCTGCATCTAATTTGTTTCGGGTATTATGTATCTTAGTTTAGTATTTAGAGTTTATTATCATGGGTAGATTTGTTTATTGATTTGGTTGCTCTCTTCCTTTTTTTTAATATATATATATATATTTTTTCCTTTTTCTCTTTTTGTGAGTGTGTATGTGTATGCTTCTTTGTGTGATTTTGTCTGTATAGCTTTGCTTTTACCATTTGTCCTAGGGTCCTGGGTGTCTGTTTTGTTTTTTGCTTTTTCTGGGTTTTTTTAGTATAGTTTTTAGTGCTTGTTATCATTGGTGGATTGGTTTTATGTTTTGGTTGCTATCTTTTTTTAAATTACTTTTTAATATTTAATAATTTTTTTTAGTTTTTATTTCAATCACTTTTTATTTTATTTTGTTTTGTTTTGCTTTGTTTTCTTTCTTTCTTTTTTTTTCTCCCTTTTCTTCTGAGCTGTGTGGCTGACAGGTTCTTGGTGCTCTGGCCAGGTGTCAGGCCTGTGCCTCTGAGGTGGGAGAGCCAAGTTCTGGACATTGATCCACCAGAGACCTTCTGGATCCTCATAATATCGAAAGGCGAAAACTCTCCCAGAGATCTCCATCTCAATGCTAAGACCCAGCTCCACTCAACGACTAGCAAGCTACAGTGCTGGACATGCTATGCCAAACAACTAGCAAGACAGGAACACAACCCCACCCATTAGCAGAGAGGCTGCCTAACAACAGAATAAAGACACAGACACCCTAAAATACACCACTGGACATGGTCCTGCCTACCAGAAAGACAAGATCCAGCCTCATCCACCAGAACACAAGTACCAGTCCCCTCCACCAGGAAGCCTATACAACCCAGTGAATCAACATTAGCCACTGGGAGCAGACACCAAAAACAATGGGAACTAAGAACCTGCAGTCTGCAAAAAGGAGATCCCAAACACAGTAAGTTAAGCAAAATGAGAAGATCGAGAAACACATAACAGATGAAGGACCAAGGTAAAAACCCATCAGACCAAACAAATGAAGAGGAAATAGGCAGTCTACCTGAAAAAAATTCAGAGTAATGATGCTAAAAATGATCCAAAATCTTGGAAATAGAATGGAGAAAATACAAGTAACATTTAACAAGGATCTAGAAGAACTAAAGAGCAAACAACAATGATGAACAACACAATAAATGACATTAAAAATTCTCTAGAAGAAATCAATAGCAGAATAACTGAGGCAGAAGACTGGGTAAGTGACCTGGAAGAAAAAATAGTGGAAATAACTACCGGAGAGCAGAATAAAGAAAAAGGAATGAAAAGAATTGAGGATGGTCTCAGAGACCTCTGGGACAACATTAATTGCACCAACATTTGACTTACAGGGGTCCCAGAAGAAGAAGAGAAAAAGAAAGAGACTGAGAAAATATTTGAAGAGATTAAACTTGAAAACTCCCCAAATATGGGAAAGGAAATAGTTAATCGAGTCCAGGAAGCACAGAGAGTCCCATACAGGATAAATTCAAGGAGAAACATGCCAAGACAGATATTAATCAAACTATCAAAAGTTAAATACAAGGAAAAAATATTAAAAGCAGCAAGGGAAAAGCAACAAATAATACACAAGGGAATCCCCATAAGGTTAAGAGCTGAACTTTCAGCATAAACTCTGCAAGCTAGAAGGGAGTGGCAGGACATATTTAAAGTGATGAAGGAGAAAAACCTACAACCAAGATTACTCTACCCAGCAAGGATCTCATTCAGATTCGATGGGCAAATTAAAACCTTTACAGACAAGCAAAAGCTAAGAGAATTCAGCAGCACCAAACCACCTTTACAACAAATGCTAAAGGACCTTCTCTAGGCAGGAAACACAAGAGAAGGAAAAGACCTACAATAACAAACCCAAAACAATTAAGAAAATGGTAATAGAAACATACATATTGATAATTATCTTAAATGTAAAGGGATTAACTGCTCCAACCAAAAAACATAGACTGGCTGAATGGATAAAAAAAAGAAGACCTGTATATATGCTGTCTACAAGAGACCCACTTAAGACCTAGGGAAACATACAGACTGAAAGTGAGGGGATGGAAACAGATATTCCATGCAAATAGATATCAAGAGAAAGCTGGAGTAGCAATTCTCATATCAGAAAAAAATAGACTTTAAAATAAAGACTGTTACAAGAGGCAAAGAAGGACACTACATAATGATCAAGGGATCAATCCAAGAAGAAGATATAACAATTGTAAATATTTATGCACCCAACATAGGAACACCTCAATACATAAGGTAAATGCTAGCAGCTATAGAAGAGGAAATTGACAGCAACACAATCATAGTAGGGGACTTTAACCCCCCACTTTCACCAATCGACAGATCATCCAAAATGAAAATAAATAAGGAAACATGAGCTTTAAATGATACATTAAACAAGATGGACTTAATTGATATTTATAGGACATTCAATCCAAAAACAACAGAATACACTTTCTTCTCAAGTGCTCATGGAACATTCTCCAGGATAGATGATATCTTGGGTCACAAATCAAGCTTTGGTAAATTTAAGAAAATTAAAATCATATCAGGTGTGCTTTCTGACCACAATGCTATGAGACTATATATCAATTACAGGAAAAAATATGGAAAAAAATTCAAATACAAGGAGGCTAAACAACACACTACTAAATAATCAAGAGATCACTGAAGAAATCAAAAATGAAATCAAAAACTAACTAGAAACAAATGACAATGAAAACACGATGACCCAAAACCTATGGGATGCAGCAAAAGCAGTTCTAAGAGGGAAGTTCAGCAATACAATCCTACCTCAAGAAAGAAGAAACATCTCAAATAAACAACCTAACCTTACACCTAAAGCAATTAGAGAAAGAAGAATAAAAAAACCCCAAAGTTAGCAGAAGGAAAGAAATCATAAAGGTCAGATCAGAAATAAATGAAAAAGAAATGAAGGAAACGATAACAAAGATCAATAAAACTAAAAGCTGGCTCTTTGAGAAGATAAACAAAATTGATAAACCATTAACCAGACTCATCAAGAAAAAAAGGGAGAAGACTCAAATCAATAGAATTAGAAATGAAAAAGAAGTAACAACTGACACTGCAGAAATACAAAGGATCATGAGGGATTACTACAAGCAACTATATGCCAATCAAATGGACAACCTGGAAGAAATGGACAAATTCTTAGAAAAGCACAACCTTCCAAGACTGAACCAGGAAGAAATAGAAAATATAAACAGACCAATCACAAGCACTGAAATTGAGACTGTGATTAAAAATCTTCCAACAAAAAAAATCCCAGGACCAGATGGCTTCAAAGGAGAATTCTATCAAACATTTAGAGAAAAGCTAACACCTATCCTTCTCAAAATATAGAACTCCCACCTCCAAAATATAGCAGGGGGAGGAACACGCCCAAATTCATTCTATGAGGCCAATATCACCCTGATACCAAAACCAGACAATGGTGTCACAAAGAAAGAAAACTACAGACCAACATCACTGATGAATATAGATGCAAAAATCCTCAACAAAATGATAGCAAACAGAATCCAACAGCACAATAAAAGGATCATACACCATGATCAAGTGGGGTTTATCCCAGGAATGCAAGGAATCTTCAATATATGCAAATCAATCAATGTGATACACCATATTAACAAATTGAAGGAGAAAAACCATATGATCATCTCAAAAGATGCAGAAAAAGCTTTCGACAAAATTCATCACCCATTTATGGTAAAAACCCTCCAGAAAGTAGGCATAGAGGGAACTTACCTCAACATAATAAAGGCCATATATTACAAACCCACAGCCAACATCGTTCTCAATGGTGAAAAACTGAAACCATTTCCTCTAAGATCAGGAACAAGACAAGGTTGCCCACTCTCACCACTATTATTCAACTTAGTTTTGGAAGTTTTAACCACAGCAATCAGAGAAGGAAAAGAAATAAAAGGAATCCAAATCAGAAAAGAAGAAAGCTGTCACTGTTTGCAGATGACATGATACTATACATAGAGAATCCTAAAGATGCTACCAGAAAATTACTAGAGCTAATCACTGAATTTGGTAAAGTAGCAGGATACAAAATTATTGCACAGTAATCTCTTGCATTCCTGTACATTAATGATGAAACATCTGAAAGAGAAATTAAGGAAACACTCCCATTTATATGGCAACAAAAAGAATAAAATACCTAGGAATAAACCTACCTATGGGGACAAAAGACCTGTATGCAGAAAAAAATAAGACCCTCATGAAAGAAGTTAAAGATGATACAAATAGATGGAGAGATATACCATGTTCTTGGATTGGAAGAATCAACATTGTGAAAATGACTATACTCCCCAAAACAATCTACAGATTCAATGCAATCCCTATCAAACTACCAATGACAGTTTTCACAGAACTAGAACAAAAAATTTCACAATTTGTATGGAAACACAAAAGACCCCGAATAGCCAAAGTAATCTTGAGAAAGAATACTGGAGTTGGAGGAATGAGGCTCCCAGTCTTCAGACTACACTAAAGCTGCAGTAATCAAGACAGTATGGTACTGGAACAAAAACAGAAATATAGAGCAATGGAACAGGATGGAAAGCCCAGAGATAAACCCCTGCACACATGGTCACCTTTTCTTTGATAAGGGAGGCAAGCATATACAATGGAGAAAAGACAGCCTCTTCAATAAATGGTGCTGGGAAAACTGGACAGCTACATGTAAAAGAATGAAATTAGAGCACTCCCTAACATCATATACAAGAATAAACTCAAAATGGATTAAAGACGTAAATGTAAGGCCAAACACTATAAAACTCTTAGAGGAAAACATAGGAAGAGCACTCTATGACATAAATCACAGTAAGATCCTTTTTGACCCTCCTCTTAGAGAAATGGAAATAAAAAGAAAAATAAACAAATGGGACCTAATGAAACTTAAAAGCTTTTGCACAGCCAAGGAAACCATAAACAAGATGAAAAGACAGCCCTCAGAATGTGAGAAAATATTTGTAAATGAAGCAACTGACAAATGATTAATCTCCAAAATTTACAAGCAGCTTATGCAGCTCAATATCATAAAAACAAACAACCCAATCCAAAAATGGGCAGAAGAGCTAAATAGACATTTCTCCAAAGAAGATATACAGATTGCCAACAAACACATGAAAGGATTCTCAACATCACTAATCATTAGAGAAATACAAATCAAAACTACAGTGAGGTATCACCTCACACCAGTCAGAATGGCCATCATGAAAAATAATAAATGCTGGAGAGGGTGTGGAGAAAAGGGAACCATCTTGCACTGTTGGTGGGAATGTAAATTGATATAGCCATTATGAAGAACAGTATGAAAGTTCCTTAAAAAAACTGAAAACAGAACTACCATAAGACTCAGCAATCCCACTACTGGGCATATACTCTGAGAAAACCATAATTCAAAAAGAGTCATTTACCACAATGTTCATTGCAGCTCTATTTACAATAGCCAGGACATGAAAGCAACCTAAGTGTCCATCGACAGATGAATGGATAAAGAAGATGTGGCACGTATATACAATGGAATATTACTCAGCCATAAAAAGAAACGAAATTGAGTTATTTGTAGTGAGTTGGATGGACCTAGAGTCTGTCATACAGAGTCAAGTAAGAAAGAGAAAAACACATACCGTTTTCTACCACATATATATAGAATCTAAAAAAAGAAAAAAACATGGTTATGAAAGACCTAGTGGCAGGACAGGAATAAAGACGCAGATGTTGAGTATGGACTTGAGGACATGGGGGGAGGGAAGGGTAAGATGGGACGAAGTGAGAGAGTGGCATGGACATAGATACACTACCAAATGTAAAATAGATAGCTAGTGGGAAGCAGATGCATAGCACAGGGAGATCAGCTTGGTGCTTTGTGACCACCTAGAGGGGTGGGATAGGGAGGGTGGGAGGGAGATGAAAGAGGGAGGAGATATGAGGATATATGTATATGTATAGCTGATTCACTTTGTTATAAAGCAGAAACTAACACACCATTGTAAAGCAATTATACTCCAATAAAGATGTTAAAAAAATAATAATAATTTCATAATCTGGCTTCTGAATTCACATTTGATATGCACCAGAGAACACTGTATTTTCATGTATTTTTAAATGCTCTTTAATTGCTAGATATTCAATTATAAGAAAAAAGTAAAGTGTGAAATTACCCTGAATCCATGGGTTATGTATCTGAGCAATTGCATAAGCTGTTAGCCCTTCTATTTACAAACACATGTTTAATAACAGCAGAGCACCCAGGGTGAAGCAGAACATGGTTCAGTGCAACCTCTTATGCACACTCAACTCATAAGAGTTTAGTGAACCTAAATAGGTTATTTTATAACCCTTCACATCATCTGGGCAAGAGTTACGATTAATATAAAAAATATCCACAGTGCTTACACATTTTCTCCCCAAATAACTGATTAGTAAATTTATAGTCAGCTAAGAGTTTCATTTAAAAAAAATTATGGCTAGTGGTTTTGGATATTCTTTAGAAAATACTGTACTCTAGAGTTCACCACTTGGTTGAATTCTGAAGGTTTTTCCTTGTGTGAATCACCACATGAAGCACAACAAAAAGAGCAATAGCAATTCTTTTTTAAAGCAAAAACCTCATTGAGATTTTGTAGGGATTTTATTTATTTATTTTTTATCCCACCAACCCACCCTCAGCCATTTTTACTTATCACAATTGTCACATCTAAAATATTAAGTACCTGAAAAAGAATATATATGTGTGTGTATAACTGACTCACTTTGTTGTATACCAAAAGCTGACACAACATTGTAAATTAACTGTATTCCATTTAAAAAAGGTTATTAAAAAGTAAAATAAATAAATAAAATAAAATATTGAATATGGTGAAACCTTTGTAATCAGAAATTCTCTCAGGCTTTATGTGTGTGTGTTTCGATGCAATATTGTACATTTCTCAAATTATTACATTTATCTAATTATATGAAAAATTTTTACATGAAAAAGTACAGCTGATTTATGTTGCTCTCTGCTATTTTCTAGGCATAATGCAGAATTGCCTGTAGGAATAATGCCCTCCTGTTGCTTTAAAAGGACAAAACTTGAAATGCCTTAAGAATAGACTCTACTTTCTTAGGTGACTGCAGATGTAATTTTGTATGACTGGTAAATTTAAGTATAATCTTTTGGGAGCATTATTTAATAATACCTTAGATATTATAACAGAGGAATGAACAGATAACACATTAGATTTCTGTTAAACCCCTTATCACACTTTATATTGATATTAGTTTCAAAATAAAATTAATTCAATATATTCTTATCGAGCTTATCATGTTTTAAATTTAAGTTGGGTATAAAATTTTGCCCTTAGATGCAAAATCTCTCCCTAATTTTAAAGATACGATTGCACTGTCTTCTAGCTTTATTGTTGCTATTGAAAAGATAGCTATCAGGTCAGAAGATGGCAGAATAGGAATTTTCTATCATCATCCCCCCACAAAGCACTGATTTTGACAACCATGCATGGATGAGAGCATCTTTGTAGGAGTCCAGGAGTCTAGCTGAGAAGCTCCAGCATGCTGAGTAAACACACTGCAGAGGGTAAGAAGAACAGTTTCAATTTCCCCACGTGACCCTTGCCCCAAAGAGGACATCTCAGGGCCAAGAGAGAAGCTCTCGACCTGTGATTTCTTTTACTGGGGAAAGTGGAAGTGTAGTGAGTGAATGCCTGGCTTCCCCAGCCATGTGGGATACTGACCAGGAGACCCATTTCTATCTCACCCTACCCGGTATACTGAGGTGATTGGCATGGCTGAGTGGCTGGAAGAGGCTGGGAGCACGGCAACCAGGGCTCAGAACACAGCAAAAGGCGTAGATTCTACTAATAGTTTCATGGACTCCATTAGGAAGCCTTCCCACGAGCTACTTGAGATGCATCACGAGCAGATCCCCCCCCACCCCACTCCACAGCTGGCCCACAGGCATCCCCCAATGCTCCACATGCTTCACGCACCCCCTAGTGGCTGGCTCCCTACACAAGTCCCCACAGAAGTGAGTGTGAGCATTTGCAGGAGGTTTGGGAGCACATATATAAAGCAGGTCCAGCTCTGCAGAACTGGGAGAAGGTATACAAACTTGAGCATTTCAGGGCACTCCCCTAGAGAAAATAAACTGGAGGCTCTCAACACCTAGCCTGGCTTTGTAGGACCAAAGAAAGTACACAATTTTGAGAATTCCCCCTCAAGAGGAAACAGGAGACGTGGAGCAGGTGCATGCACAGAAAAAGTCTGAGAGAGCCACAGACTCCCTTGCCAGGCTGACCAGTGAAGGTATTTCTCTCCTGAAAAGATGCTCAACGCCACTAGTCATAAGGGAAATAAAAATGAAAACTGCAATGAGATTTCATCTCACATTTGTTAGAATGTTTATTTTCAAAAAGACAGAAGGTAAGTGTTGGCAAGCATGTGAAGAAAAGGGAACCCTTGTACTTTATTGGTGAGAATGTAAATCAGTGCACTGATTATGAAAAACAGTATGGAAGTTCCTCAAAAAAGTAAAAATAAAACTACCTTATTATCTAGCAATCCCACTTTTGGGTATATATCCAAAGGAAATAAAGTCACTATCTTAAAGAAATATTTGTACTCCCATGATCTTTGCAGCATTATTTGTATTAAGCAGGATGTGGAAAGAACCCATGTGTCTGTAAGTAGGTGAACTGATAAAGAAAATGTGATATATTATATATATGAATGTGATATAATATATGATGAAATATTGTTCAGTCTTAAAGAAATCCTGACATTTAATATAACTTGGAGGTTATCATGCTAAGTTAAATAAGTCAGACACAGAAAGACAAATATTGCATGATCTCACTTATATGTGGAATCTAAAAACCCTGCATTAATAGTAAAAGAGAACAGAATGGTGGTTACTAGGAAGATGTGCAGGAAATTGGAAAATGGGGAGATGTTTGTCAGAGAGAATAAGTTATAGTTATAAGATGAATAAGTTCTAGAGACCAATGTACAGCATGGTGACTACAGTTAAGAATAATAAATTTTATACTTGAAATTTGCTAGGAGAATAGATATCAAGTGTTCTCATTACACAAACCAAAAAAAAATGATAACTAAGGTGATGGACATGTTAATTAGCTTGATTATGCAATCATTTCATAATGTATACATATTTCAAAACATCACATTTTATACCTTACATATTTACAATTTTTATTTGTCAATCATACTTCATTAAAGCTGGAAAAATAAAAAAATAAAAAGTGAAAAGAAAAAAGTTATCATGCTAATTATTGTTTCCTTGTAAGTTGTCATTTTTTTCTCAACTCATATTAACATTTTTCTCTTTTGTCATTGGTGTTCTGCAATTTACCACAATACAGCTGGAAGGATAACTCTTTATTTATCGGATTGGAATTAAAAGTGCTTCCTAAGTCTGGCAATTAGGTAATTCTGATTTCAGAATCTGACTTTCTGGAAAATTCTCAACCATTATTTCTGATTTTGGTTTTCTTCATTCTACATATTATCTCCATTTAAATGTAAGTAAGTCCAGTTAAACTTACTTTGAATTTATCTTCCACAGTACTCAAACTTCCTTTTGCATTCCCCAACTCTTTTTCTTTGTTACATATCAATAATTTTTAAAATTTATATTCTAAAGATCTAACTCGTTTTAATCTCTTGTAATACCCGTTTATCAGTTATTTTTATTTTCTTGAAATTTCCATTTGCTTTGAGTCTACATTTTATTTCATATATATATTTTTATTTCATATTCTGTTCCCGATAATCTCAAATTTTTGGAGGTCTGATTCTGCTGTTTTTACCTTCTGCAAGTTCTCACATATTTTGACGTTTCCTTGTGTATTTTGAGATTTGTGATTGTGAGTCCTGTTTGGGGGATATCTGTGGGAATTCATTGAGGACTCCTTCAGAGGAAAGTTACACTGTTTTTGTTATGCACTTTTACATGGCCACAGTATCTCAAGTTACTTTTGTAATTCTAATCTGAGACAAGCAAATTTCCTTTTTGTTGGACTTACTGGTGGAAATTCTTTCTAATTTAATCTTTCTCCTTAAATTGTTGTTCTTTGAGAATCTTACCCTTATTCTAGGATGTCTAACCTGAATCCAGGATTTTGCCCATGCCCTGTGCACTAACCCCCGCCCCCAAACTGCAGTTCTAGGCCACTAGGGATGGTAGATTTCCTACGGGCATTCTCAGCTGCTTCCTTTGCTAGTTTCTCAAAATTAAATTTCCGCTTAGTTCTTTTTTTTTTAATGTATTTTTTTAAACGCATTGTTTACTTTGTTTATTTATTTATTTATTTATGGCTGTGTTGGGTCTTCGTTTCTGTGCGAGGGCTTTCTCCAGCTGCGGCGAGCGGGGGCCACTCTTCATCGCGGTGCGCGGGCCTCTCACTATCGCGGCCTCTCTTGTTGTGGAGCACAGGCTCCAGACGCGCAGGCTCAGCAATTGTGGCTCACGGGCCCAGCCGCTCCGCGGCACGTGGGATCTTCCCAGACCAGGGCTCGAACCCGTGTGCCCTGCATTGGCAGGCAGACTCTCAACCACTGCGCCACCAGGGAAGCCTTCCGCTTAGTTCTTAATCTCAAAATATTTCACCTATTTTCTCGAAAACTTCTTAGACGTTAAATAAAATGACGTTTTTTCTTTCAAGCATTTTGGATTTTTTTCTGAGGAAATTATAGCGTATTAATCTCCAGTATCAGCAGAAAGTGCTGAATATCAATTGAAGTGCTAAATTGATATCCAATGCTTAATAGCACAAGAAGATTCTCTAATTGAAATTAAATAACCCTTGACTTATATTGAATAAAAACAAAAAACATATTTCTCAGATTTTATGATTCATTTTAATACCTTTCTTGTCAAGTAAATAACCTGCTTAAGAAACTTATAATTGGCCTCAGTTTTTGATCTCAAAAAAATCTAAACTTTTTACTTCTTAGGCCCTCTGATGTTTATCCCAACCTTACTCCTTTACTATATGATTCTCACTAAAATGCATAAAAAGAAAATTTCAATAATTTAAAAATATCACCCTTACATCAATATAGAAATGAACATGTTTCAAAGGTGTATTTACTCATTCATGAGAACTACTAGGTTAAGAGGGCTGGTTGCAGGAGCGTTTAAGGAAAGATATATTGAAATAAGTTTGCTAAGTCAAAAACAAACCTCTTCAGTGTCCTAAGAGAAAGGAAACATGAGGACAGATGTTATCTTTTACTGTCCAGAAATTATTTGCCTCTCTACAGGAAAAAATCTGTAAATTAGCATGTAACATCACAAAATTTCAGCCCTAACCAATAATAAATGCCAAGTAAGAGATAGGTACAATCCCCTAAAGAATTAAATAAGATTTGGTTGATTCTGTTAAGCAATGGCATTGGTTTCATGGCATTGAAAGGACATGCAGTTTTTATTTTGCCTTAGTTCTAAGTAGTGGATTTTTTTTTTTTTTTCATTACAAGTGTAAAGTCTATGAGGGTAGGGGCTTTACAATTTGTGTCCAGTCTTCCATGACTAGTGCACAGTAGAGTGGTCTGACACATATTAGTTGCTCAGAAAATATGTTGAAATAATGAATCAATGAAACTGACCTACTCTCTATGCCTTTTTTTCTTCTATTTATCTAAATTATGGCATCCCCACTCTATCAGACCTGAAGCTCCCTTTAATATAAAATATTTGGTAATGTCCTATGGAATAATGTGGAATGAAAGTCACAGATAATATAAAATAATCATTTGGAAAAATTATGTCCTACTATAACATAAGGGAAACTTTAAATGAGAATAATTTATTTAAAATAACACATATTTCATTATGTAGTCAAATAGGAACAGCTACACTAAAAGAAAAATAAATTGGTCAGATGCTTGCTTTTATATGTAGACTCACTGACAATATGGACGTTAGAGACAGGTGGTACAGATGTTAGATTTATGACTCAAATTCCACGACTGATTGCCATGAATGCCGTGATTTTTTAAATGATGAATAACTTTTAGTGTAAGTTCCAAACAAAACAAAAGTCAACAGTCCCTCTTTACTGCAGTCCTGGATTTTCACTGTTCATTAAAAAAAATTACTTTGTGTTTAAATATAAAATAGAGTTTTATGTTCATAATCATACACGGGGTTTTCAGTCACCAACCAAAAGATCATTAGAAAGCTGCATGAGATGCAGTGTACTTTGTGAAGGATTTACTGTATTTTAAGTCTTGTTTGTACAAGAGGACTATCAGACCTCCACCTATTAAATGCTAATGAAGTTCCTTATCACTGCAGCAACCAAATTCCACTTCCCCAAAAACACATTATCAAAATATTCCTAAGCTTGTATTTCCCCATTTCAGGACCACTGATTGAGGCATATTTACCAATTTTTAAAGGGTCTATTTGAACAATATATCTTCATGAGTATTTCCCAGTGGTTTCTGTGACTATTATCCTCTCATTTCTCCAGCACGTGACAACTTTTAAAGTTTGTATATACAGTGAAGTGATCAAGAGTGTGTGCTCTGTAATCTCCTTGTCTGCGTTTCTATCTCAGACGCCCGCTGTGTCCCTGGGCACTTCATCTACCGTGTCTGTGTTTCTCTTTTCTCATTTGTGAAAAGTGAATAAAATTGGCATCTATCTCACTGGGTTGTTGTGATGAATAAATTCACATCAATTACAAGATTGAAGAGGTATCTCAGTTCATATTAACTTTTTTTTTCTTCTAGTTAGTACCAATCAGTTGGTCTTTTAAATATGCACCACTAGTCTTGTTTCTTTAAATAGATGGCAAGCTCCTTGAAGGCAGGGCATTTGAAAAATGGTGGATAAACTGTTGATAACTGATACATATTTATTCATTACATTTATTTAGTTTGAGCCATTACAGAAGCATAATATTTGCATAACAAAACTCTTGAAAATATGAGTTAGAATTGCAAAGCATTCTACAAATATTCCCACAAAAGAAACATTAGTTCAAAGAAGAGTGCTCAAAACCAGAGGAAACTAAAAATATTTTTCTCTTTGTTACTGATTTACAGAATGCCTTTGGCCAAGTCACTGAGCTGCTCTATATTCTCACATTTCCCACAACCAGGTGCAGATGTAACACCTGCTCATTCCCTCTCTCTTGAGAATGTTGTAAAGTTAGATAATGTGTATGAAGCCTTTGTTCCCAGGCCAGGGTACAATTATCTGTCCTCTTATAAAAATTCCTCTCTCCTGTGACATTATAAAAGGTCTTAGGAATCATGTCTTCCTATGGATTTTCTCTGCTAGAAGAAGGTGTGTCTGCTCTTTTACTTAACCGCTGAACAATACAAAATATTCATCACCTTATTATAGAGTTGGATAGTATTACCTAAAGCTTCAAGTGTCCCCACCATCAGCTTTTATGATTCCCATAAAAAAGTTCAGGAGCAAGCACTGAACTTGGATGGTAGAGAGCCTTGGTTTTATATTCTCATCTTTCACAGTGAAACATTAACTGTCAAATTAACTATAGACATTTCTCCAAAGAAGATATACAGATAGCCAACAAACACATGAAACAATGCTCAACATCACTAATCATTAGAGAAATGCAAATCAAAACTACAATGAGATATCACCTCACACCACTCAGAATGGCCATCATCAAAAAATCCACAAACAGTAAATGCTGGAGAGGGTGTGGAGAAAAGGTAACCCTCTTGCACTGTTGGTGGGAATGTAAATTGATACAGTCACTATGGAGAACAGTTTGGAGGTTCCTTAAAAAAATAAAAATAGAACTACCATATGACCCAGCAATCCCACTACTGGGCATAAACCCTGAGAAAACCATAATTCAAAAAAAGTCATGTACCACGATGTTCATTGCAGCACTATTTACAATAGTCAGGACATGAAAGCAACCTAAATGTCCATCGACACATGAATGGATAAAGAAGATGTGGCACATATATACAATGGAATATTACTCAGCCATAAAAGAAACAAAATTAAGTTATTTGTAGTGATGTAGATAGACCTAGAGTCTGTCATACAGCGTGAAGTAAGCCAGAAAGAGAAAAACAAATACCATATGCTAACAGATATATATGGAATCTAAAAAAAAAAAAAAAAAGATGGTTCTGAAGAACCTAGGAGCAGGACAGGAATAAAGACGCAGACATATAGAATGGACTTGAGGACATGGGGAGGGGGAAGGGTAAGCTGGGATGAAGTGAGAGAGTGTCATGGACATATATACACTACCAAATGTAAAATAGATAGCTAGTGGGAAGCAGCCACATAGCTCAAGGAGATCAGCTCGGTGCTTTGTTACCACCTAGAGGGATGGGATAGGGAAGGTGGGAGGGAGATGCAAGAGGGAGGAGGTATGGGGGTATATGTATATGTATAGCTGATTCACTTTGTTATAAAGCAGAAACTAACACACCATTGTAAAGCAATTATACTCTAATAAAGATGTTTAAAAAGAAAACACAAAAGAACCCAAAAAAACTATGGAAGAAACTGACAATTTTCCAACTCTATGCAATTAAATTAGTTAATTAACTAATTAAATTAATTAGTGTCAATTGTTACTGATTTTTAATTTGTTTTTGTAAGATAAATTCATACTTTTAAAAAAAAATTAATTATTTATTTATTTAGTCTGCACCAGGTCTTTGTTGCAGCATGCAGACTTCTTAGTTGCAGCATGCATGTGGGATCTAGTTCCCTGACTAGGGTTTGAACCCAGGCCCTCTGTATTGGGAGCGAGAAGTCTTACCCACTGGACCATGAGGGACATCCCAATTCATACTTTTTTAAGGCTAAAGAAGCCCTTAACTTGGATTGAACAAAATGCAACAGATTTAAGCTGGCATATGGTAATCAGATGTGGCTCTGAGGCCACACTGCTTGAGGCTGAATCTTGGCTTTACCTATTAGCTGGATGACACTGCACCTTAGTGTGTCATGCTCAGTATTCTCTTCCGAAAGATGGAATTGAAGACGATGTCAACCCCATAGGGTAATTTTGAGTGCCAATGATGATAAGTAATGCATAGATCACATAGGAAATAATAGTACATATCTTTGTGACATGTCAGAGTGCTAGGTAAGTAGTGATATTAACTATAATTCTCTGGGATGGGGGCCTGTCCTCTGCAATGCATGCTGTTTCTGGCCTCTACTCACTGGATGTCAGCAGAATCTTCCCAGTTTGAATCAAAAATATCTCCATATATTGTCAAATGTCCCATGGGGAAGAATAGCCTCTGATTGAGAGCCACTGTTTTGTATTATAATAGATTTTATGGGGAGGGGATGGAACAATTTCGAAATGACATAGTCCCTGAAGACCATAAGCAAACAGTCCAATGGGGGGAGAGACCTTTGAAGCATAGACTCTGAACTGAGACACATCAGAACTTGAATTCAGATGCTGAACATTGTTCACTGTCTCTAGTTTCTTCATTTTCTTATCTGTAAAATGCAGATAACCATTAGAACTAAGCAGATAATTCAAGAATTTGGCTGGTGGAAAATAAGTGTATAAAATTAATGATTTTCTTATTTTACAGTTAAAAATTATAATGGATAAAAGACCTAAATCATAAGAGCAACAAATATAAAATTAGGAATAAAATTAACAAAATAAAAACACCCCAAATGTAAGCTACACACAGTAATTACTTAGGGTTATAAATTAGGAAACTGATATGAATCTTTAATATTGGAAACTGTTGGTCATTTTCCATGTAATAATACCATTTACATAAATGCTTTCAGAATCCAGTATGGTCTTTTCTGTTGTTAATTTAACAAAACTATTTTAAAGTTCATCTGGAAAAAATCCGAAAGTATTTAAGAAGTAGAAAACAGGAGATTTTTAAAGCTTTTTAAAGAAAATTGCAATAATTAAAATGTTATGTTATTAACGCAAAAACAGACTAAAGAGAAATTCATCCCAATTACAAAAGAAGACAAATAATATAAATAGATCTGTAGCAAATTAAATTGTAGAGATCCATGAGGCAGAATAGAAAGTCCAGAAACAATTTAAGTACGTTTTCAATAAATTAAAAAAAAAAATTTGCTGAACCCATACTATGTTCCTGGAAGTGGTCTAAATATCGGGGGTATATTAGTTATAAAACAGAATATGTCCTTGTTCTCTTAGATTTTCCCTAGAATAGGCAGAAAAACAATTAAAAAAATCAACTCAGGGCTTCCCTGGTGGCGCAGTGATTGAGAATCTGCCTGCCAATGCAGGGGACATGGGTTCGAGCCCTGGTCTGGGAAGATCCCACATGCCGCGGAGCAACTGGGCCCGTGAGCCACAACTACTGAGCCTGAGCGTCTGGAGCCTCTGCTCCGCAACAAGAGAGGCCGCGATAGTGACAGGCCCGCGCACCGCGATGAAGAGTGGCCCCCACTCGCCACAACTGGAGAAAGCCCTCACACAGAAACGAAGACCCAACACAGTCAAAAATAAAAACATAATAAATAAATAATAAATAAAAATTAAAAAAAAAAATCAACTCATAGATTTGTTATATACTGTCTGGTAGTGATAAGTGATTTGAAAAAACATAAAAGAGAGTAAAGTGACAGTCATAAAGGATTTCCAATTTAGGCAGGGTGGTCTCTGGTCAGAGAAGTCTTCTTTTAATAAATAACTTTTAAGCAGAGATCTTATAAAAAAGCAGACAGGGAACCCCACACATATCTGAAGGTAGAGCATGGAGGGCTTTGGGGCCAGACCAGTGGGAGATTAAGTCAAAGAACTAACTGGGTACCAAATATGATAGGGATGCTGGATTTTATTCTAAGTGTGATAGAAAGCCTCACAAAGAAGGAGGAAACATAATCTGTGAAAAATAAAGAGTAACAGGGAAAACCACAGCAGTAAGAATAATTTGAAAGCAGCATCAGTAGTTTGGTCGATTGGACCATGACATTTGTGGTGGAGGAGATGAGAAATAGTTAGACTTGGGATTTGAAGATAGAGCATTAAGAATTACTAATGAATTATATGCTGTATGTGAGACAAAGAGGTGATTTTATGGTTACCTTCAACTTTTTTGGTCTGAGAAACTGGGCTGCAGAGGTTGCATTTACTGAGACAGGGAAGGAATAATTTGGGAAAGTTTGGGTAATCAAGAGTTTGGCTCTGAACAAATTATGTTTGAGATATCTATTGGACCCCAATGTGGAGAAATGTTTAATAGGTTGTTAGATAGATGAGTCCAAGTTCAAGGAAGTGACAGCAACTGGAGACACAAATGTGGAAATGATTTTAAAGCCACAGTCTGGATGAGGTCACCAAGAGTGAACATGCAAATGAAGAAGTGTAGAGTTCCAGGGTGCTGGGTGCTTCAAGCATAAGGCGATGATATACATGTGTATTCATTTCCCATTGCTGCTGTAATAAATTACCACAAACATAGAGTTTTACACATCACAAATCTATTATCTTACAGTTCTGGAGGTCAGAGGTCCAAAACAGGTCTCAGTGGACAATATCAAGGTGTTGGCAGGGTTAAGGTCTTTCTAGAGGCTCTGGGGAGAATCTGTTTCTATGCTTTTTCCAGTTCCTAGAGGCTGGCTGCACTCCCTAGTTTATGACCTCCACGCTCCATCTTGAAAACCAACGTCTGGCTATTCTTCACATACTGTCTTCTCTCTGGTTCTTTTTCTTCTGCTTCCCACATTTGAGGACCCTCTTGACTACCTTGGACCTATTCATGTGATCCAGGATAATCCCCCTATCTTAAAGTTATCTGCATCCCGCCCATCTAGGTCATCACAGAGCACCGAGCTGAGCTCTGGTCAAAGAGGGAGGGGATATATGTATACATATAGCTGATTCACTTCGTTGTACAGCAGAAACTAACACAATATTGTAAAGTAATTATACTCCAATTAAAAAAATTTTTTTAAATAAAAATAAAAACTGGAACACTCAAGTCTCAAAAAAAAATGTTATCTACCATCATCTAAGCTCATCTGCAAGTTTAATTCTTCTTTTTCATGTAACTAAACTTATGGACGTTTTTGGAAGACCACTATTCTCCTTACTACAGTCTGTGATAACGGCAACATGTTACAAAAAAAAAAAAAAAAAGAAAAGAAAAGGAGAAAACAATAAAAGGTGTAGAGGTGTAGATATAACTGGCTAAAAATATGAAAAAAAAGAATTAGAGTGAATTTCTTATCTCACATCATATATTAATTTAAAAATCAAAGCATTAAAATTTTCTTTTAAAAAATAAGAATCTTCTTGAGAACTAGAATAGTTTATAGAAGAGTGTACTGAGGAATTCAATAAAAGCATGATGGAAAATATTAACTGATTTGATTGTGGTGCATCAGTATTGTATGAAGCATGTACGTTAAAGCAAAGAATAAGTAAAATCAAAAAAGGCAGGCAGCAAACAAAACCATAATATAGGATGTTGGAAATGGAATCAGGCTTTTCAGTGCTTTTGTGGCCATCTCAGGATATTCAGCCTTGACTTTAATCCAGAACGTATGGAGATTTGAAGTTGTCTCAAACATACTTTTTAAGGCCACTGTCATTTGCGATCTCAAGCAGTTGATCCTCTTCTAGGACGGACAAAGTTGATTCACCTGGCTTATTCATAAACAGGTCGTGGACCCATTCCTTCCCAGTTCGGGGGTCTTTTGTGGTTGGGAAGTAATGCTCAAACTCTTTTGAAAGCTGAGATAGGTGATCATGTACCAGCTGGGAGAAAGAAGGCCCTGGCTCAGTCTCTTTCAAAATCTCTGCTAATGTTTGAAACATGTCAAAAATTCGTGTTCACTCGTCACCCCCATAATTCCAGTTTGGCTTTGAATGCAGCCACTTTATCTGTCGACTTGAACACAGTTGTCGTTCTCCCTTGAAGTGACAGATTATGTTCGTTGAGCAGGTTGAATATGTCACACAAGTAAGCAAGTTTTGCAACCCATTCTGTGTCACTGAAATGTGCTGCCAGTGGTGACTGTTTTTCTAAAAGAAATCTCCGGAGCGGCTCTCATAACTCAAAAACTCTGACCAGTGATCTACCTTTAGAAAGCCATCTCATTTCTGTGTATAAGAGAAGACGTGTGTGCTCTGTGTCCATCTCCTCACAGAGCAGCACGAACAGACGTGAGTTAAGGGCATGTACTTTAATGTGGATGATAATTTTAATCACATCCTGCAAAATGTTGCTAAGTTCAGGTAACGTTTTTTGGCTAACCAGCATTTCTCTATGGATGACACAGTGCGTAGACTCACATTCAGAAGCGACCTCTTTGACTCGAGTAGTGAAAGCAGAAAGCTGTCCAGTCATGGCAGCCTCTCCGTCTGTGCATATACTGACACAAAATGACCAGTTCTGTTTTCTTAATATGTAATCATTCAAAGACTTGAAGAGTTCTGCAGCTGTCGTGTTGACTGGCAACAAAAGTGCACATAACATATCCTCACGCACATCCTCCTGAAAAATATATCACACGAAAACAAGCATTGTTGCCTTGTTGTCAACATCGGTAGACTCGTCAACCTCGATTGCGTACCACGGTGACTCATTAATCTTCTCTAACAATTGTGCCTCAATACCCTCTGCTATTTCATCAATTCGTCTAGTTATGGTGCTATCCTAAAGAGGAACACGTGCCACCTTTTGAGCTGCAGCCTCTCCTAAAAGTTCATGACAAATGTCCTTAGCAGCAGGCAATAGTAAAGGGCTTCTTAGCTTTAGCAATGCGGTTAGCCACTAAGAACGATGCTCTCAGTGCGGACGCATTTGATAAAGTCGTGGGTGGCCTTCAATAATTGCTTCTGTTCTTTGTGTTCACGTTTATTTCTTTTGAAATACTCCAAAGGCTTGTCTTTTGCTGCAGGGTGCTTGGTTTCTATGTGGCAAAGCAGTTTTGAAGGTTTCATGGCTTTGTTGGATAGTCGGTCGCCTTATATTATACAAAGCGGGCTTGGAGAATGTGAATCACCTGTTGCAATGAACCGGTAATTTAAGTAGGACTCTTGGTATTTTCTTTTAAATGTAGCTTTCTTTTTGTGGGCAGTATTAGAGTCTTCTGCTGTCTCATCATTGGGTCTTTCCCGGTTTTCAAAGAAGCTCTCCAGCAACATTTGTTTTTTACTCATTTTGTCTAAGGTTAGCTTGTGGGCTTACCAAAGCTGTGACTGAGAAAAGTGCATAGTGTGGGAAAGAGGTTCGGAGGGAAGTGGTAAATAAAATAATGGGCAAGCCACATGTGGACTAAAATAAGTGCCAGATTCTGACTTAAAGCCTGCCACCAGATGCAGCTGTACAATTGAAGTATAGCAACTCACCTGACACTATAAAGCCTGCCACCAGATGCAGCTTGTCACTTGCCACTCACTGATAGGGTTTTGATATGAGTCTGCAAGCAACTGATTTATCATGGTCTCTGTGCAGTCAAACCTCTCTGCTAATGATGATCTGTATTTGCAGCCATCCCCAGTGCTAACATCACAGCCTCAGCTCCACCTCAGATCATCAGGCATTAGATTCTCATAAGGAGCATGCAACCTAGATCTCTCATGTGTGCAGTTCATAGTAGGGTTCACACTCCTATGAGATTATAATGCCACTGCTGATCTGACAGCAGGCGGAGCTCAGGCGGTAGTGCGAGCAATGGGGAGCAGCTGTAAATACAGATGGAGCTTCGCTCACCGGGCAGTGTGGCCCTGTTCCTAGTAGGCCATGGACTGCTACTGGCCCGCGGTGGGGGGGGGGTGTTGGGAACCCCTGCTATAAAATAACTGAACAGTACTCCTCAACTTTTAAGGTCATCATATACAAGGAAAGTCTGAGAAACTGTCATGACCAAAAGGGATCTAAGGAAACATTACAACCAAAGGTAATGTGGTATGCTGGATGGGATCTTGGAACAGAGTAAGAATAATAGCTAAAAACTAAGAAAATCTGAATAAACTATGAACTTTAGTTGCTAATAATGTATAAGTATTGGTTTATTAATTGTGACCAATATCCCATACTGATGAATGATGTTAGTAACAGATGAAACTGGGCAAGAAGTATGGAAAATCCCTGTATTAGCCTCTCAAATTTTTTCTAAATTTAAAATTATTTTAAAAAATAAACTATACGGGCTTCCCTGGTGGCGCAGTGGTTGAGAGTCTGCCTGCTAATGCAGGGGACGCGGGTTCGAGCCCTGGTCTGGGAGGATCCCACATGCCACGGAGCGGCTGGGCCCGTGAGCCACAACTGCTGAGCCTGCGCGTCTGGAGCCTGTGCCCCGCAGCGGGGGGGGGCCGCGATAGTGAAAGGCCCGCGCACCGCGATGAAGAGCGGTCCCCGCACCGCGACGAGGAGTGGCCCCCGCTTGCCGCAACTAGAGAAAGCCCTCGCACGAACCGAAGACCCAGCACAGCCAAAAATAAAAAAAATAAAAAAAAAAAAATAATAATAATAAAAAAAAATAATAAACTATACATAAAATATGACAATATGGACTGTTTATCTCAAAAAAGTCATAAAATTAATTATTGAATGGATACATTTTGATCAATTTTTTATTATAAAATTAGTATATGGAAAATTTATTTACCATATTTAATGTTAACCAATTTTTGTTAATATGTCATTTAACCCATTTATACCAAAGAGGAAACCAAGGGTTAGAAAGGTCCTTTGGTATTGTTTAAACTGATACCGTGTGAACCTGAGAGTCTCCAAAATATTTGCATACACATCTGCTCAATGAGAGTTTTTAGTTATGATGGATTATCTAGATGACAACTGCAATTATGACTGACCCAAGTGATTGACCCAAATGATTATCTAAATTGAAAATGTTAAACATGTAATGTGCTTGATGTGCATCTGACTTCTTTCAGGTTGGCTTCTCCAAATTTTAAATTAAGAATATTTGGTCAGTAATACAGTTACTGGTTGAATTATTTTTACTATTTATACAAATATAGGATTTTTTGCAGTGATAAGTTTCAATTTAAAGAAATTCAACACTAGGTTTTAGTTTTTTAAATCATGTGGTAGAGACATTGATTTGCCTTCATGAAAATGACATTTTACACTGGAATAATTTTCAAAATGAAGGTCAAATGTGGTCATGGTACACTGTGCACATGTAGAGTTCATAGTCAAAAAGCCAGTTAGTGGGATATTGAGCCTTACAATATGCAGAGACATTCAGGCAAAATCAAATGAAAGAAAGAACTTGCTGAAATTTTCTCATATTTGGATCAAACGTAATAAGCAGATCTGATCTTTGTGTAGCTCATTAGTAAACATAGATATAAATAGGCAGTAAAGAACAGTACATTTTAATTTGCCATATTTTACTTAGGGGCATGCTTTCAAGTGTTTCGACTTATTAAAATATTGAATCAGATTAAGAATAATTTTATTGTTAAAATTAAAAAATGATAATGATAAATGAATGTTTCAAGTAATGGTGCATCACATTCAAAATCTGACAAAAAAATGACAAGTGGAGGACAAATTATGGAAGTGTAGCTTTCTGCTAGTATTTCTAACATCCAGAATTTAGTTTCAAAATTTAATATTATCTACTGTATAAAAGTAATTATAATTTAAAGTTTATCAATTGTGCAGTCTTGCTTGTAATTAATTTGTTAATTTATTTTGGTTTCATGGTTTTTGTAAGAACCGTAAGCATAAAAGTTTGTACCACATTTATGTCTGAACATAATTGAAGTAGTACAGTATTATAATAAAAAAAAATTTAACTTATTTTTCAAAGGTATTTGAACATAATTTACAGTTAGAAGCACTGTGCTAATACTCCAGTTGAGGAGTTTTCAATTATAATTGGTAAATGTCATGCCCTTACCCTGCTTTTTAAGAAATAACATTGCCTAATTGCAGAGAGATAAGAGCAAAACATTCATCATTTTTATTTCAAAGCCGTTCACCACCTACTCACATAAGACTGAGTTTAACCAGCAATGTACAATATTTACACTGCAGGTTCTTGTCAAGGAGTATAACCTCAAACTCAATCTCAAGTCTCAAAAGCTCTACTGAAAGAATTAATATTAATGTAAAATTACCTTGAGGATATACAACCCATCCATTCATATAGATCAGTGACTCTGTCTTAGCTGCATACTAAAATCACCTAAGGCACTTAAAAAATACTGATGCCTGGCTCCCATCTTGAGCTATTTTGATTTAATTGGTTGTATGTGGGACTTGATATGGTTAATAAGTTCCCTTATATGATTGGAATTAAAAAGCAAAAAACAAGAACCACTGGAATAGAAACTAGAAAGCAGTGTTTCTGATCCCAGTCTGCATATTAGTATCACAGGAGGTGCTTTCAAAATAGTGATGCAACTATAACAAAATATAACAAAAACAAAAATTCTGACACTAGGGCCCTACCCCCTGATTCTGGTTTAATGGGTCTGTGGTGGGACCCAATTTGCTGATATTGCTTCAAAGCTCCTACAGGTGATTCTAATGTAAAGTCAGGGCTGAGAACCATAGCTCCAAGATCTGGGCCACCTTATTTAGACTCCTGTAGAAGAAGAACACTTGGTCAAATGTGTCTACTATACTTGCTGCAGGGATGTTGTTCATTGTATTCCACAGTGAAAGAGATTTCTTTCTGGTGTCATAAGCAAGAAGAGTTATGCAACTCCTGAAGAAATGTATTTGTTTTTATTGCCTGGACACTCTGCATTACTGCTAAAAGGCTTAGGTGCAAATTCAAGGCCAATGCTTAGCAAATGGGGAACATATGTTGTGGACAAACTTCATGTCATTTTTATCTTCTATTTCCTATTCTTGTGGTACCCTGTCCCCCAAAATTCCATTTTCTTTTCATTAATCACAAGGATTCTTGTTTTGTTTTCCTTTTTTTTTACAAGTCTTCTTCAATTATTTCTGCTGCCCTATGAGACTGAAAAAAGAAAGGAGAGAAGGAAATGGGAGGGAGGAAGATAAATTCAAGGATTTTTATAGCATATACTCAACTGTGTGCAGAAGCAAAAAAGACACACGTTTAACACAGGTTTGCATTAGAGTGGACTCAAATTTCCCTGACTGGATTCACAGAAAAGTCCATTTGAAATACTGGCAGGTAAGTAGCCTTAAAACAGTTGGAATTTGAGTAATAATGAAAGATAATAAATTTGATAGACTAGTTGGTGGTATTAAACTTAATTTAGTTGGATTTTAGATTACCCCCAAATGTATTCCTGGAATAGAACATTTTTTTTTTTTTTAACAAATGAGATGTTTAAATTGTTACGTAGTATATTTCATTACATAAATCCAGTCTTTAACTCTGTAGAAAAGTATTCAAACTGTGAATTTATAATTTAGGAAGATATAATTAAATGCCAATCCTTAAATTAGTGGATGGCCTAACTAAATGAAGCATTGTATTTATTAATTAATTCATTATTCATTCAAACAATATTTCCTGGGCAGGTTACTACTGCCCGAATCTGGGTCAGCCTCTCTGCTCTGCAGTGTGATTCTAGCTGTTAACAAAATAGATGGTCTCTGTTCGCATAGAATCTATACTCTAGATGGGAAACAGACTTAAATGAACATAAATAGAAATGTATATTCATTTAGAACTGGTGAAAAATGTTATGGAGAAAAATGCATATTATTATAAAAGACTAAAACAATGGCAGAGATAGCGGGTGGAATTGGAGTGTAATATATTCTGATAGTTCAGAAGTTTCTCTTGTGACAAAATTTGGATCAAAATCTAAAGGAGAATGAATAATTCTCAAGTGGGCAATGTGTATGTGTTGACATGAGTGAGGGGAATTGGGAAAGCTCTTTATGTAGAGGGGATAGCATACATTAAAGTCAATAAAAGAATAAAAATTTCTATATACGCATGTGTATTCATACATTTACTTACATACAATTTCAAATCAATCTAACAGGCGTTCAATTCAAACTTTTTCCATTCACTTGTACTTGTTAAAACTTGAACTGAACAAGGAGGGAGACAGAACAGTAACTTTCAAAATAGAATACAATACGTTAGCAGAATATCTGAACATTTTAAGGAGTGAAACTCTTGAAGGGGGAGAAAAATAAGGCAAAATGAGGATGCTTTGTGAATCCTAATTCTTTCATTCTGATGTTCTACCTCCACTCCTATTTACTTGAAGCTGATGCTGCAAGTAAAACTCAGACACATTTTTGCAAAAGTCCCTCAACCTAAATTAGATTCTCTAAGACCTCAGAACAAGTCTCAAGAGGACATGAGGATAGAGTAAGTCAGCAGTCTGTACTGTTAGATTCCTCTCACTGATGGTGATCTAATCATAGACAATTTGTGTTCAGGATGGAGGTGTGGATTCTTACATATATGTACAGTCCAGACTATTCCTATGAGCTCCACAAAATCTAATTTCCTATGTTCTTTACTGGGATGGCTCACAGGCTACTCAACTTCACATCTGAAACTTAACTCTTGACCTGTTTCTACAAGGTCGCCGATTCTTCAGTGTCTCACACCTCAGTACTTGCATCCCTGGGTACAATGGTGCTCATACCAATGGTATGACAGTCATCTCTGACACATTTCCCCACCTCTAGTCCATCACTCACCCTTGTCAGTTATAACTCCTATACATAGCACAATCTATCCTGTCCTCTACATTGCACTATTGATACTTCTAACTTAACTTCCATCATCTCTCATTTGGATTATTGCAGTAACCCTCTAACTGGTTTCTTCATGTTCAACTGTATGCCTTTCTAGTCTATTCCCACCAAATAACAATGTTTTCAAAAAAGTTTTATTGGAGTATAGTTGATTTACAATGTTGTGTTAGTTTCAAGTGTACAGCAAAGTGAATCAGTTATACATATACATATATCCACTCTTTTTTATTTTCTTTTCCATATAGGCCATTACAGAGTATTGCGTGGAGTTCCCTGTGCTATACAGTAGGTCCTTAATAGTTAGTATGTTTTTTAATGCAGTTTTGATCATGTCAGTTCGATGCTTAAAATCTTTAACTGATTTTGCTTTGATCTTCTGAGAAGATTATTAAATGGTTCACTTGCCCTACGTATCTGGACTTTGCCTATATTTGCAACCTCATCTGCCCGTCAGCAGTTCTCACTTCCCTCTTGCTCAAGGTCTTCCAGCTGCATTAGCTCCAAGCTCTCTTTGGCCTCAGTGCCTTCACCCAGACACTCTCTCATGCCCAGAATGCTCTTTAACCCACTCTTTATCTGATGGTCTGGCTAATTCCTACTCAAGCTTCAGGTTATGGCTTAAATATCACTTTGTCAGAGAGCCTTTTCTTCACCTTGTAATTAAAATTGAGGTCTCATCTGTTTACACTCTCTTTATACCCTGTTTTCTATACCCTATATTTTTTATCTATAGCTATATCTCAATTTGTAATTACATATTTTTGTGCTTGCAATTGCTTGTTTAATATTTACTACTCTCACCAAAATGTAAGCTCTGTAAAGACATGGGATGGAGTCATGTTTAGAAGATATGTATTAAAATTGGGCAGGGGTCAAGCCAAGGATTGCTCTTTTGCATTCTGCTAAGGGATTTGTATTTTATCTTGGAGGAAATAGAGAACTACTGAAAAAATTTAAGCAAGGTGGTGGCGTGTTCAGAATTTGATTCAGCAAAGTCTTTATGGTTCCTAGTGGAGGTTGAGTGACATAAGAGTAATACCAGAGGCAAGGAGACTGGGTAAAACATTATTGAAATGATTCAAGTAGGAATGTTGAAAGGCAAACTAAGGCATAGTGATGTTAGAACAGGAAACATATTTAATGAATTATAATAAGGTGTCAATCAATAGTTGGGCTCCCAGGGAAGCAGACGCTGAGGTGGAGATTAGATTGTGCATTGGGTTTTATAGAGTGCTCTTGGGATCAACACTTACGGGAAAGAAGAGAAGGAAGAGAATTGGAAATAAGAAGTCAAGTTGTAGTACAGACTCAGTGAAATCATAAGCTAGCCCCACAGTGAACTCTGGAGCTGAGATCGCCCCTTAGAGTTAACCCCTAGTTGGGGCAAGTGGGCTAGACCTTTACACTCCTATATTGATCAGTCATTCATTGGATATAGGCTGTCCCCATGAATGGGGAATGCTTTGGGTGAGATGGCTGTTTTCAGGCAATACCCGAAGGTGGCTGACAGGTGAGATCATTTTGCTGTTGGCACTCTTAGCAGGTGGAAGAGGCATTTGGGTGCATAAGAGCTCCACAGGTTCCTATTGACTGAGGGGCTGAGAGAAACAAAGAAACCTGGGTGATAAACAGAGTGAGGCCTGCGCTGAAGATAAAAGATTAGAAACTTATAGCCCAATAAGACATAGCAGAAGCTATGGCCCTTGGTGAAACTCCCTAGAAAACATGTGCTGGGAGAAAAGAGTATTGAGGTATATATGGAAGCCTGAAAAAACCAGACAAAGCAAACCTGGGTCAGGGCACTTATGGCATGAAAAGACTGAGGATGAGCATGTAGAGAAGTGGTAAGCAGGATAATATAATAAAGGCAAAAGAGACAAACATTACAGCAAACATTTCCTGGGTGCTTGTCAAAGCCAGGTCTTTGCACATATTCCATAAACTTAATCTTCAAGGAAGCCCTATGAGGTTGGTATCATTATTGTCCTACTTTTGGAGAACAGGCAACTTTGAAAAGTTCAAAACATACCCAAATTTGATGGTTAAGCCATCAAGCCAAGACTGACACAAACCTCTCTCCAAAACACGTGCTGTTTACTGCCTCATCTAGAAGGTGGTGGTTTATTTTGAACTTTACAGAAAGGACAATTAAGCAAGAATATGGAAGTGTTCTTCGGAGATAGCAGTTAGGATGTCCCAGAATTCTGTCACATTTCTAGCAAGGGGAAAATGTGAAGGTGGACCAAAAGATGTATATGAATACATAGCAGGGAATACAGATCTGACAAGGTGGAATTTTAATATGGAAGAGACTTGAGTATGTTTGTATTCTAAAGGACAATTCAGAGAGACAAAGAGGGTATAGGTACAATGAAAGTAGGGGATGATCAATGGACCAAGGGCCCCTGAGGAAGTAGGGGATAAGATTCACAGAAAAGTTAGAGAAGAAAACAATATCTCCCCTTAAATGTAAAGGAGAGAAAGTAAAGATAGTGTTGACGATTGGCTTTGACTGTGAGAGCAAAAAAAAAAAAAACTAAAGCTCCTGCATTAATTATGTTTCTCATATTATACTTATACTTAGGATGTGCCTCCATATTCTAAGTAAACATATGCTCTTACTTGTGTTTATCTGTAATACAGACCAGATGTTCTGTCTGATAAAAAATCAAACAGTTGGAAGTTGGAAACTTCCAGGACAAAATAAAGACAGGAGTAAAAATTAGGTAGAATGAGGAAGAGGAAATAGAAGTAATAAGTCAGAGTAGTGTTGGCAAATCCCTTCAGGGTGGGAATGGTTAAACTTGTGTCTCAACAACCTCAAACAAAGGGCCGAGAAAACCCTTCATCCTTAGTTGGTGTTAGGAAACTATGAACTACACAGAAGTCATCTGTTTCCTCAGTGATTCACATTTCTTAGAGAAGAAGTTCTTATTTGGTCTAGGATGGTACTAAGAAAGCAACAACATCAGCAACAAGGATAGATAGATGATAGATAGATGATAAATAGATAGATGATAGATAGACAGATAGATAGATACATACATACATACATACATAGATACATACATATATAGGTGGACCACCCTTCTTGGAAACTTAATAGTTTTCACATGTTCTAATTAAATTAATGGGTTCTTAAAACCTGAATAGTGTTGGACCACCCATCATCTCTTGACTTATATTTGACTAAAATGGAGGACCTTTCGGAAACTGTAATGCCTCCCACCTGGAGCATGCTTGGTGTGCCTGCTTTCAAATAGTTTTCATCCTTGGAATGGATTCCTTGTAGTAGAATGTGAAAGAAAAAGAGGAAAAGTTCACACTTCCCAAATTAAGCCTACTCCCCACCTCATGTCTGAACCATGGCAGGAATGTGGCCATCAAAAATGACAACTTGACTCTCAGATTTTGAAACCATCTCAATTGAATTTTACTTGCTTTGAAAATTTGAAGACTATCGAAGGGATAGCACTAAATTTCAGGTTTAATCCCATTCATATGAAAATTCTTCTGAATTCTTTTCTATCCTCCTGTTTTTGAGTCAGACTAGAAAGAGGAGGGAAGCATCATAAGTTAGAGACCATATCTATTCCTGGATCAGTTACCGTGCAGCTAGTCTAGCCAGGTGCTCTGAAAACCTCACATTCCTCATCTAGCAAATGAGAGACTTAAGCCTGATGACTTTGAAGCTGCCTTCCATCTCTAAAAATTTTTCTGTTACCTGGATTTAAGTAATTACACATCTAATCCAAAGGGCCACTTTCATTTTGCTCCATAAAAGTGGAATATACATTTTTGGCTTTGATAAATATGATATATTCCAAGCTGCTGTTGAAGAAACATCTAATGAACATTTATAACCTAAACATTATTTCACCAGAGAGAAAGGTGTTACTCAACAGATAATATAATAATTACCAGTAAATTCAATAATAAGAAGTGCTTCTCCTTGTTCTTGCTTTCTGGATCTTAGAAATAAACTATGAAATCTGAATGTCTTGCTTAGGATGCCTCTTTTCATAAAGTATCAGTAATTTTAGTAGAAGTCTTGAAAATAATACCTGAACACTTATTTGATTCAAGAAGTCGTTATTAAAACCAGGATTCATGAACCACATTAAAGAGAGGTGGCTTAGATTAGAAGAAAATAATAGATCATCTGAAGTCCAAAGTGTTTTGCAAACGCTCTCCAAAGAACTGGCAAGGTGTTGGTGTTTTCTTCAGTGGTGGCTTAACATATATATTTATACTTTTATATCAGAGTGATTTTTAGACAGGAGGTTTTCAGCTCTGTAATTAGCAATCCACAGTGGAAGTTTTGGCACATAATCACAGCATTGCTTAGACAATAATAATATGAGAAATACTAACGCTGAATGCAGTATTTCTTGGCGCACCTCTGGTTACATTCTTATTGGCTGAGAAACAATTATATATGACTAGTAAGTAATTCATATGTAGTATGAAGTGAATGCGAGTGTACGAGGGCAGCATGCATGTACAACAGGTACTTCTAGTTAAGCCACGTTCAGTCATTGCTGCAGGTTTGGACTAAAATGTTCTGGGCAGTAACAGTGGAGAACATCATCGGAGATCGCTGTAACCTCACAGAGACCTCCCCGTTCTGGGTCGTAAGCAGCTTCCATTGCATATTGGATCCGTATTTAAAGCAGAGGTCATGGCATTTGACCCGCTGCAAACCGCTGGACTGGTTCTTGGGTTCTTCGGCATGGTGGGGACTCTGGCCACAGCACTTCTGCCTCAGTGGAGAGTATCAGCTTTTGTTGGCAGCAACATTATTGTCTTTGAAAGGGTCTGGGAAGGGCTCTGGATGAACTGCATCCGACAAGTCAAGGTTAGGTTGCAGTGCAAGTTCTACAATTCTTTGCTGGCTCTCCCACCTGACCTGGAAGCAGCCCGTGCCCTCATGTGTGTAGCTGTTGCCTTATGTCTGATTGCTCTGCTTATTGGCATCTGTGGCATGAGGAAGATTCAGTGCACAGGCGCTAACGAGAGGGTTAAAGCATATCTTCTGGGGACTTCGGGAGTCCTCTTTATCCTGACGGGCATCTTCGTTCTCATTCCGGTGTCCTGGACAGCCAATACCATCATCAGGGATTTCTACAACCCAGCCATCCACATAGGTCAGAAACGAGAGCTGGGAGCGGCACTCTTCCTTGGCTGGGCAAGTACCGCTGTCCTCTTCATCGGAGGGGGTCTGCTTTGTGGGTTCTGCTGTTGCAACAGAAAGAAGCAAAAGCACAGATATCCAGCC
This sequence comes from Balaenoptera musculus, assembly GCF_009873245.2. Lineage (NCBI taxonomy): Eukaryota > Metazoa > Chordata > Mammalia > Artiodactyla > Balaenopteridae > Balaenoptera > Balaenoptera musculus. The sequence continues at coordinate 130,317,805 of NC_045788.1, read as the reverse complement.
GCTGGGCATCCTGCGCCGCACACAGATAAGGGACAACAGAACCGGACAGTGCTTAGTAAGACCTCCACCAGTTACGTCTAACACCTGCTTTTCACTCAAACTGTGGGTTATGATCAATGTGTTTTATAAAGACTTGCCAGAAACTGTAAGTACATCAGGCAGGAGAACTTGCTTTATGACTGTTTTCAAACTGAGATGAAAAGTTTAAAGGGCATATAGATTGTAGTCATCTGTGAGAGGAATAAAAAGGACTTGCTTTAGACATTCTGACCTCATGTGTATTAAATGCATTTACTATTACTGGACTCACATAATCCCCATTCCAATTTGTGTAGTCTAAAATCAAGTATGTCCATAATCCTTAGTATAATGATAGACTCTTTTTTGTCCACAACCATATATTATCTGTTAAGAAATCCAAATTCTATTGTAATTGATAAGCCCTAGCAATAGAACATATTCTAAAATATAACCTAACTTATTTTTTCTCCAGATTATTTCTTATACTAACATGGTAACAAATAAAATGATGACTTTTTTTCTTTTTAAAACAAGCTGCAAATAATAGACATCAAATAAGGACTTTTAATTGAATTTATCAAAATATGAAAATGTTTGTTCAGTGAAAAGAGTTGTTTCTCTTTTAGGAAACTCAAATGTACTAGAAATTAAACACTTTTAGGGAGAAGGGAGTTCTGATTTCTGTTAGGATATTCAAGAAGATGATTTTAAAGCATCTAACTTATACAGTTAAACTTGCTTAGAATTATATATTCAAAGGAAAACAATTTATAAATGAAAAATAATATGCTTTCAGAACCTATGATGTGTACCTACAAGCAAACAGAATTATCTGTCTTGGTAAGACACATCAGTAGAATACTATGAACACTCAATTCTCATCAATAGGAAACACAGTCCCAATTAGGGAATTGAGGTTTGCGTGTTGAAGGGAGTGGTTTCTATTCCTTGTTTTATTCTTTAGTCATTGCAAATGTCTACACACTCTAAGTAAAATGAAGAATCAAAGTCATGATTCAGGCAGTTAGTCAGGCCAAAGTAAGTATCTCCTTTTGTACTCTCTAATAAATAAATAGGTATGGATAAAGCATTTTGTTTTGCTTGAATTATATGCATTATTTTCTCAATTCTTCACTTTCCATGTATTTAACATGCTAATATTGGATCATAAGTGTGGGGCTTGGGGGAGATGGATAGTCAAGTGTTTGTGGGGCAAGACCACCCCTATGGGATGCTTCTGAATATCTCCAGTGTCTTGTGAACCAATTAATGTTTATATATTCAATTTTAACTCTTCAAATATTGTGTTTATTTTATAATAAAGATGTATTTCATTTACAACATATAATTTCAGTGAAGAGATTAAATTTGTTCACCAAATATTTATTGTATGTCCATGCTTATTATAATAAAAAAATAAAATAAAATAGTTACATATTTTCAATGATGTTGGTCTACTTCCCTGCGGGGTTAATTTGAAAATGAAGTTCTGTCCTGAAAAGATCATCTAATAACTCTGAAGCATTAAATCAGAGATAACTCAAGGCTAGATGTTAATGTCAAACCCTCATTCCATTCTACAAACCACCAGCAAGACTTCAATAAGGCAAACCCTTGGTAACATAAAACTCTATTTTAAAAATTAGTAATACATTAATGATATAGGCCAAATAAATGTAAATGTCTTCAAATAATAGCAATAAAAATAAGAAAACCAATAATTTAGATAGATTTTTCCTAAGATTGCTTTATTTTTCAGACTTAATTGAGAAAGACCAAAACATTGGGTGCGTTGAAAAGGAGTCATTTATCTTACACAAGCAAATACATAAGACATCAGGACAAGCAAGATATATGCTTAAGGATTGTCACGGAATCATTTGTCTTACCCTTTGGCTCACTAGAAGAAGTAATTAGTCTGTCAGGATGGGTTCCAGAATCTAAATGAGGCATGATATCCTGCTAGTCAGAGAATCAAAGAGTAAAATTGTGTAACTCTAGGTAGAGTCATAAAATTACTAGAGACAACATTAGCTACTGAATATGGGGCAAAGTTTTAGGGACTAAGAATTTTTTTCCTTGCCCTTTTATTTTTTTTTTTTTTTTTTTTTTTTTTTTTTTACCTGAAATAATAACAGACTTTATTGGTCAGGTTACTGGGATGTCCAGGGTTTCAGGCATGGCTTGATCTATACGTTCGAACAGTGTCCTCAGGGCTCCGACTTGTGTGTTGGTCTTCTACTGTAGACTGACTCTTCCCACGTGCCAGGAAAGATGAGCACCACCAGCCAGAGTTTCCAGTTCTCCCAGTTTGTAGTCCCAGCAGGCAGAAGGCTTTTTTCTTCCAACATTCCTCCGTCAGTCCTGGGGAAGGACCCAGATTAGTTCCGTCTAGATCAATAGGACCCCCCCCTGGTTGGGGGTGGTGGTCCAGATGGAGCACCAGGATTTATGTTTAAGGTCTTCCCCCTCCTCACTTCCAACTACACGGAGTGGGAGAGAAGTCCTCTAAAGCAAAGGGTAGAAAGCACTGGCAGAAAACATGTAGGTCTTGCCCTTTCATTAATCAGAGTATACTTTGGAAAAAAAATTGTTCCTTCTCTCTGCTGTACTATTTTTCCTTCTACACCAAAAAAAAAAAATTAATAATTTTCAATGAATTTCAAGGTGCATTGTAGATGTAAATCTCATACCACAAACCCAGGTGTGGAAGAAATGCATCTTTTTAAAAAAAATCCAATTTAAATTCAACTTCTTGGGTATTTTCCCATGTATTACACAGTTTTTGGGGTCTTCTGCAGGGATAAGCAGCGGCTGAGTGGTGGGTTCAGGGGATCAGTCCATGATCATCACTCCATAGATGTACTGAGAAGATGTCTATTATGCCTGCTCACAAGGTCCCTTTAGGCTTCTCTGCTCAGTCGATTTTCTGTCATGCTTGGCAATCTTTTCTTGAGACTCTTGTTCTCAGCTGCTTGGATCGGTGGATTTCAACCCTGGCTGCATATTAATAGAATTGCCAGAGGAACTTTGAAAACTACCAATGCAGCCAGTGTCCAGATGACCTATGACATCATTTCCCAGAGTCATGGCAGGAATCTGACCTCCTGACTTGGTTACCAGCTGTCTACAAGCAGTGGTAAAGCAAATTTTGCCTTCTCCCATAGGAATTTTTTAAAAAAATATCACCTCCACAAATCTCCTCCTCCACTGTCAAAAATTTTATACAATTTCATAGACGCTTAAGCATTCAGAAGCAAAAATGCATAAAAAGACTGAAACTTCTCTAGGCGATCTTGCTTTCCGCTTTGCTCTCTACTCCCTATCTAGAGAACCAGTGAAATGCGTTGCTAACTGCCTTCTGGAATGGGGAACAGAGAGAGGGGGGAAATATACTATTATCCAGCCACACATGGTTAAAATGTTTTAAAAGACTAACCCTTTGTAGGTTACAAATTTAATTAAATGCACACTAATAATGCTTTTCTTTTGCAGAAAGATCTTGATACATTTAAAAATATTTTATTGGGCTCACTTGCTCTCCTCAGCTACCACATACTGTAGACAGTGCAGAGAGCATTATCAACATATTTTAACTAAGAGAACTGAAAATTACAAGGTTGTATGACTTGGCCAAAATCATATACCAACATTGAGAAATCAAGAAGTCAGCCATACTAAGTAGAGACTTAACAAATATTTGAGGAATGATCAAGAAACTATATACATCAGTATAGTAATTTGAGATTTTAGCTAATATGAAGCTCCTCTTCCCACAGGGAAGAGATGAAACAATAGAACTCAGAAGTTTAAAGACAGTTCTTGTTTTTTTAGTCTGAAAAACCTAAATTCTGAGGAGACTGTGGGCAAAGTATAAAATGGCTCAGTCAGAATCAGGTTTTTCTGAATCTTAAGATTATACAATGATTTCTTTGGATGAAGGTAAAATAAAAAGGAGCAGAGTTAAACTGGTCTAGATTTCAGTGTGTACCTGGGAAGAAACCTATGGACCCTCCCTAGTTCAGTTCTTGGGAAGTGAGATGCAGAGAAATGACAAATTCTCAGATGGGTTTGAGAATTTAAGGACAGAAATGATCCGTGTCCTGACCCAGGTGGAACAAAGGATGTTGACAGTTTTCCTCATGCACTCACAGTGTTGGGAGATAAGAAACATCTCTGTGATGTGTTTAGTCTGTCAGGCCAAGAGATAATCTTGCCATGTTTTCCACAGCTAGAACACTATGGGAAGAGAAGAATATTTCCTACTCCCCTTGAAATGGAACAGAGCATGCAAAAAGTCCTGGTTGTTGGGATTAAGTGAGAACACAGCAGTAACACACATGGATGGACAAGTTTGGGGGGCAGGGAGGGTGTCCATGGCCTGTTTGTCTTCAGATCTATTCCTTGCCTTCCTCTGCTCTAATCTGTATCCTAAGGATGTTGGTCCCTGCAGGTTGTGCAGTGGTATGCCAAGAGTGGGTGGTGGCAATTGTCCTTACCAGGTATAGGCAATAAGGGGTAACTCTATCTATAGAGAGTTTAAAAGCAATAATAAATCCACCTAAATATCAGATCTGTTCTTTATAATCTTTACATAAAGGCCTTTCTAAAAAATGTCAGTGATAAAGCACTCCTGCTCAGAAAGAAAAAAAACTGTGTTGGTCTAAGTCCTGCAAATCACTGTAGTTACTGTAGATGTAGAAAATAGACAGATAGACAGATAGATGATAGATAGATAGATAGATAGATAGATAGATAGATAGATAGATAGATAGATAGATAGATAGATGATAGGTAGATAGAGCCAGCAAAGAGCTGAATTGTGTCCCCTGCTAAAATTCATACATTTAAATCCTACCCCCAGTATCTCAGAATGTGACCATATTTGGAGATAAGGTCTTGAAAGAGATAAAGTTAAAATGAAGACATAAAGGTGGGACCTTAATTCAATATGACTGGTGTTCTTAAAAGAAGAGGGTAGTTGGACACAGACAGGAGCAGAGGTAAGACAATATGAGACACAGGGAGACAACAGCCATCTACAACCACAGAGAGAGATCTGGATCAGAGCCTTCCTTCACGGCCTTCAGAAAGAACCAACTCTACCAACACCTCGATCTTGGACATCTAGCCTCCAGAACTATGAGAAAATAAGTTTGTGTTGTTTTAACCACCAGGTCCATGGTATTTTATTACAGCAGCCCTAGCAAACTAGATAGATATAAATAGATGATAGATAGATGGTAGATAGATAGATAGATAGATAGATAGATAGATAGATAGATAGATAGATTGATAGAAAACCTACAGTGAGCCTTGACACATGGCTATATGTATTTGTTTCAAGAGAGAATTTTTCCTTACATTCAGCAAGGCTTATTTTTCAAATCATCACTCTGTTTACTTGGTTTTATTGTTTCAATTTCTTTAACACAAATAAAAACCCCCAGTTGCTGTAAAACGACAAAATTAAAGTAACTCAAGTTCTGTTTCTACATCTTGACAGTGTCTCTGCTACAGAAATTGGAGGCACAAACTATGTATACACTAGCTAGCTCCAATGAGTCTAACCTGTAATGAACTTACTGGGGTTTCTTCAGAGTTACATCTGTAAAGAATACAGTGTTCATTAAAGGATAAATAATAAAAATGTGTTAATTTTAAGCTTATAACTGAAAACAATTTCTCTTACCGAGGAGAGGTATAAGAAAAACTAATATGTATCTGGGAGTGCGAGAGGCCAGACAGACCACTGAGGTTGCCTTTTCCTGAGCTCCACGCTCAGCTGCTGCCCACTAGACTTGGCCAATAAGAGGCACAGGTTAGAGACAGGAAGGCAGTAGTGGTCCACCCCTTTTCTCTTTGTGGGGGCAGATGCCTCCAGTGATGACTATGTCTTCTTCCCAGCTTTGCCAGAATGGGCCACTTGTAGGTCCAGCTTCTGCCAATTGCACATCACATCTTGGGTCCAACAATCATTGCTTTTCTTTTAATTCCCTCATCTTTAGGAAAACAGCAGTTTTCTGCTATTATTAGGTCTGGTAGGCTCCATGGTCCTCTCCTTGGTCTTCAATCTCCCCATAACCTGCCTAACCATGTCACTCTATGAAATTCCACTAATTTAAAAATATAGAATGATTTCACTTTTCTTGGTTGGACCTGAGAGACACAACAACTGAAAATCATCTGAAATGGTGCCTCTCAGTCAAATCCAAGGTGAACAAATAAAGGTCATAAGTATCAGATCAATGACTTGGCTTCACATGAGCTTGACTTTACAGAACTTAGGTACGACTCTGAGAAAATGAGGGACCCTCACTGAATAAGATTAAGTTTGTATTCCATGGGAGTTTGCAACCAAAATTAAGTTCAGTTTTTAAAAATATTTGCATGGCAAAACACCTGACACTTAGGAGATGGCAAATGTTTGCTGAGAGAATGAATAAATGATGAATTAATGAAAGAAGAAAATAAGAAGCAAATCACAATATAAAGTACCTTATCTGGGGGCAATCAAAAGTTCAATTCCTAAATGGGTCTAGAGGAGTTTCGTGGTTTTGATACTCTTAGCAGGATAATTTCCAAGAAAATATTTATTTAATGGATTGCCCATTAAAGGATTATTGCAGACAAAACAGGACATCAAGAAAATACATTTAAAATGGGCAAAAGTCTGAATTTAGACTGTGATTTAGTAATGCTCAGAATTTACTGGTTGAAATGACTAGTAAAATATTCAGTAAGAAGCCCGTCATAATATGGATAGGGCTATAGCAAAATGACTAAAACTTTTACCACAATAAAGATGTGTCAGACATTTTATCATGGCTGGTCTCACTGTGGGATGAAGAATGCATTCATCAGTTGAACAAAAACTCCCACACACTCTGAATAACAAGGTTGGTTCTGCAGGTGGATTTGGCAGAAATGAATTTGTCAAATACATTCTGGGGAAAAAATGAAAGGATGTAATAAAGGAGATCTGAAAGTATAAAAGACAGCTGATAATAAAGGCAAGGCACAGCTAGGAAACAGTGCAAACCAAAATAGGGGTGGGATGGGAGGAAAGGCTATGGTGATTGGAAGGGGAGGGAAAATTTCAACTGGTACAGAAGGAGAAACAAAGGAACATTCAGCTTTACAAGGAGGAAAATAATTCTTAGAACTGGCACTGAACCTGTGATGAAGATTCTCAGAAGCATGGAGACACCACTGCTATTTATAAAGCCCTTTTCCATCCTCTCCTGGAGCTGATGATGACATGGTTAGAATCATAGAATTGTAAGGTTGAAAAGGATCATGGAAGGAATTAAGGCCAAGACAGGTGAGCCTCTCTAGTTAACTCCTCTTCAATGTGGTCTGACCCAGGGCCACCCTACCTTCCATCAGTAATTCTCCAGACCTAAACCTGCCTCCCTCAGGAAAAACCTGCCTCTCAACTTTCCACTCACCTTCTCTGCACCGCCTCTTACTCATTCTATTCCATCACCCTCAACTTGACCTCACACCTGTCCGAGCACTGAGCTTCCATTCGTATTGCACTTTGCACCCTTTGCAATGTCTTCTGATTTGATTCTTCTGAAAATGTTGGGCTCCTGAAGGTTGACAAAGAGTTTTTCAATAATCTTGTCACTTTTTTCCAATTTTTTCTGACAATTTTTCTTAAACTATTGCTGAGAACTCTTTTCTTTAAGATTTTTTAAGATACATTGCTTTTGTATTTCTTCCCTAGATCCCACATGTATCTACTTCCTTTGAGAACTCATTCATCCCTGTTTTTGCAACTTCCAGTAAATGACAAATGGATTAGTAGAAAGAGCACTGGACAAGAAAATCTGAGTTTATAACATAGCTCTTCCATTCAAACTGAGTCTCAGTGTTCGCATATACAAAATGTGGACAGTGAAAAAATACTTTTTAACATGTACTATATGCTTATAAGTAGACTAAAGGCACACACACAGACACACATAATTCTTCTTATTTTTCTTTTATAGGTTAAAAAAAAAAAAAAAACTGATGCTCAAAGAGGTTACGTAACCTTTCCAAGGACACAACCAGGTCACTGTCCGCACCCACATCAATGCATCTTGAAAGAGTATGCTTTCTTCCATGCGGTGCCCTTCCTCCCCATCTCCCCACATTAGGGGGATAATAGCCATCTTCTCTACCTAGAAGGGCTACTGAGGAGAAAACCGGGTAGTGCCTGTGAAAGCATTTTAATCATAAAGCATTATGTAAGTGTAATACATGATTATTGTTATTATCTCCCAGCAGTCCAAGTCTTTAAGCTCTTTACAGTTCACTTGCTTTCTCTGCCCATAAAGTAACTAACTTGTCTGTCCTGTTGGCCTTAAACTTACACAAACATAATTATCATTATGTTTTCCTATGCTTCATATTTCCCCAATATTTTTTTCCTTCATAAGTATCACAACTTAATTTTTCCCTTAAAACATTGATGACTGCTACACTCTGGTTTTTTAACTGCTGTGGTCCTGGAGTAATAATTAATAGCACCCTCTTTTTCTGTCAAAACTCCCAGTGTGGATGATAAATTATATGGTCACCTAAGATCTCTCATGTGCCTCCTGCTATGGTCCTTATTGTCTCCATTCTTGCTCATCGTGTTTTAAAACCCTGTCCCTTCCCTATTTACATTCATTAATGTTAATCCAATTGCTACTTACTCAGCTTACTGAGATAGTACTTTTTCTCCTCTGCTCATGTCACAAATTCTTCTGTTCCGTATTTCTGAAATACAGAAACACAGATTCTCACCTCCAACCATGGCTATTATCATGTCCCTTCCTTTATTAGAGCTCAAAGGCATTTAAATTTCTAATCCTAGACTTCACTGTTTACTTTCAATTATCCTTTATCTTCTTTTCTTTCCTCAGCTTTCTTTCTTTATAACTATGAATTACTACTTAGAGTACACACAACTGGGTTCAACCTGTCCCATATGTCATTAATCACAGATATGTTTGCTCCAAACCTGGAGCACACTCTTTGTTGCTTCTGTAATCCATGCCTTCTCCATACTTCTTTTCTCCATCTCTGTTTTGGTAGATTGCAAATGACCATTAATCATTTGCAGTTCCTTCTATTAAGAAGGAACTACTTCTCCAGCCCTGGAATGAGGGTTAACCTCAAGACTAGCTCTCACCAAAAGAATGCAAAGGAAGTGACATTAAACAAGTCCTGGGCTTCCCTGGTGGCGCAGTTGTTGAGAGTCCGCCTGCCAATGCAGGAGACACGGGTTCGAGCCCTGGTCCCGGAGGATCCCACATGCCGCGGAGCAGCTGGGCCCGTGAGCCACAATTGCTGAGCCTGCGCGTCTGGAGCCTGTGCTCCGCGGCAGGAGAGGCCGCGATAGTGAGAGGCCCGCGCACTGCGATGAAGAGTGGCCCCCACTTGCCGCAACTGGAGAAAGCCCTCACACAGAAACGAAGACCCAACACAGCCATAAATAAATAAATAAATAATTAATTAAAAAAAAAAAAAAAAAAAACAAGTCCTGCATCTAGACCTCATGAGTCTTTCAGCTTTCAGCCTTGCTCTCTTGGAATGCTCCTACCATGTTATTAGTCCAGACCACCCTGATGGGGGATGAGAGGCCAGATAGAGAGAGAAGTCCAGCCTTCTGAGCCATCCCAGTAATTCCAGCATTCCCAACTGAGGTCCATGAAATAGGAGCGAGACCAATAAACCATGTGGAGCAGAGAAGACCCATCCTGGCTGAGCCCAGCTCCAACTTCTGCCTCACAGAATTTTGGACAAGTGATATTTGAAAGCCTCACTTTACTTCATTCATTCTTTTCATATGACTATCTGTATATCAATATAATATGTTTTGTTTTCTATCTTTCTTATCTCTTTTCATCGATAGGGATATCTTGGAAAATTTTAAAGATATACGTGTGCTTTGCATTAAAAAATCTTACTTAATTTTTGCACCGACCACACAATTTAGGTGTTGCCATCTTTATTTTTTTGGATAAGCACACCCATCACCAAGGACATTAAGCAACTTGAACAAAATCTGCCAATTCATAAATAATTAGATCAAAATTTAAATTATTCATTTTGTTATTTCAATAGCATATGCAATAAGTATTTTTCATTAGATCCAATAGAGACCATAAGGTCTCCTGTACCATGGAGAAGTCACTCCAAGAAAACATAGAAACCAAATAAGTCAAAGAAACAAATGCAATGCAATCCGTGATAACTGCCATTTGAAAAACAAAATTCTCTGGAAGTGAAGAGGAGAGGGATAATATGGATTAAGAGTGTGCAGAAGCAGAAAACCCTTCTGGAAGAGACAGAAATTGAGACAGACCTTGGGGAGGAAGGGGATTCCCAGGGGTAAAAATAAGTGAAAGAAGGTTTGAAAAGATGTCAAAGTGGAGCTATAAATATGGAAACACCCTTGGTATGTCCAGGGAAACGTGAATCAGAATACAGGCATACACAATAGGCAGCAATTTGAGATATATTTGGAAAAGTTAAGTGTTCAGCATATGGAAGACCTTGGAAACTAGGACAGAGAGTTCTTTATTTGTAATCTGTCAAAGGAACTTGCACAACAGAGTCATATTGTCACAACTGTTCTTAGAAAGCTTCTCTCATTTTAATGGACTTTATTATGGTTTGCCTTATTAATTAGTAAGTTGGTCAAAGCCATCAATATATTAACAAGTACTTACACACACTATTCAAGGAACTGGGCTAGATGTCATGAGACATTTAGAAACAAAAGTATGGTGACCAACAGTAAACATCTGCTCTCAAGAAGTGTTCAGTCCTGTTAGGTCTCTAAAACATATCCTACAGTAAAACAACAGAACAAAACAAAATTTAAAAAACCTGTCAATAATAAAAGTTGTGACTTTCACTTAAGAACAATTTTTTGGATAAAATAAATGTTTGCATATATTTTTGATGGTCCTGATCAAACTGTGAAACACTAAGGAACCCTTACTAGGAAACTCTGCTTCACTGGTACAATAAAAAAAAAACACGCTATGATTGTCCCATAAATTCTATGAAAATGAGTGTTTTCACATCTTCAGTTTCCTGTATTCTAGGCATTATCATTTGAGGGATTTTAGTGCCAGTTGTTAACAAAGGCAGTGTGGTGACCAACTTTATGTGTCAACTTGACTGGTTCACAGAGTGCCCAGATATTCGTCTAAACATTATTTCTGAGCGTATCTGTGAGGATGTTTCCAGATGAGACTAACATTTGAATTGGTGGGTTTAGTAAAGTAGATCTCACCTCCCCAAAGTGTGTGGGCATCATTCAATCCATTTAGGTCTGGACGACAACCAAAAGCGGAGGAAGGAAGAATTTCTCTCTCTCTCTCTCTCTCTTTTATTTTTCCTGCTTGACTATGGAGCTGGGACATAGGTCTTCTGCTTTTAGACTAGGATTCACACCGTCTGAACTCCTGGTTCTCAGGCCTTCGGAGGACTTGAATGAAATTACATCACCAACTCTCCCGGGTCTCTTGCTTGCAGACAGCAGATTGTGGGACTTAACTTCCATAATTTCGTGAGCCAATTTTTTATAAGTACATATGAGAGAGAGAGATAACGATATCCTAATGGTTCTGTTTCTCTTGAGAACCCTAGCTAATACCTGCAGTCTTCTTACTTTCAGAGAACATTCTTCACAATCCCTACAACATGGGCTTAGGACAGGATACTGCAAGACATTTAGATCACATTAGATCTGGAAACTACCAGACAGATCTCTATTTCTAATTGTGGATTGATAGGATCTGCCTTTCCTTAAAGGAATTTCAAGCATCAGTGGGCTGACGAGGAAGTGTTTTTGGAAAATATGGAATACATCTACCCTCTAAAATTCTGAAATCTCCACTGTATGCCAGTGTTTTCCTAAAATGACTGTATCAGAAACACCTGAGAAACTTGGTAAAAATGCACATTCCTGCACCTTTCCCAGATGTACTTTATCAGATTATCTATGATGGAGCTCAGGATCTTCTATCTTATATACACCCCCATATCATCTTTTCCACATAGCTTAGAGTTTAAGAAATCAATAGGAATGGCAAGCCTGTGTTCTCCCTCACATTGTAATTACCTGTAAGCAAATGAAGTAGGTCTTAACAGGTGTTTCCAGAAGTGTTAGTCTAATTAACGATCCACTCTGAATTTTAGGAGTTCCTTCGAGCTAGCCTTGTTTTTGCTTCCCCTTCCTATTGGTGGAATTGCTTTTGTATTTTTTTGTTTGTTTGTTTGCTTTGGGTTTTTTTTGCTGCACCATGTGACATGCAGGATCTTAGTTCCCTGACCAGGGATCGAACGTGTGTCCCCTGCAGTGGAAGCATGGAGTCTTAACCACTGGACCTTCAGGGAAGTCCCTGTCTTTGTATTTCCCATGCCATCTCAAATGCAAAACTACACTCCAAATACCTTCAAAAATCACTTATGGTAGAAAAACTACAATCCTGCAGCCTGTGAACCAAAAACCACAGTTACAGAAAGATAGACAAGATGAAAAGGCAGAGGGCTATGTACCAGATGAAGGAACAAGAAAAAACCCCAGAAAAACAACTAAATGAAGTGGAGATAGGCAACCTTCCAGAAAAAGAATTCAGAATAATGATAGTGAAGATGATCCAGGACCTCGGAATAAGAATGGAGGCAAAGATTGAGAAGATGCAAGAAATGATTAACAAAGACCTAGAAGAATTAAAGAACAAACAAACAGAGATGACCAATACAATAACTGAAATGAAAACTACACTAGAAGGAATCAATAGCAGAATAACTGAGGCAGAAGAACGGATAAGTGACCTGGAAGACAGAATGGTGGAATTCACTGCTGCGGAACAGACTAAAGAAAAAAGAATGGAAAGAAATGAAGACAGCCTGAGAGACCTCTGGGACAACATTAAACGCAACAACATTCGCATTATAGGGGTCCCAGAAGGAGAAGAGAGAGAGAAAGGACCAGAGAAAATATTTGAAGAGATTATAGTCGAAAACTTCCCTAACATGGGAAAGGAAATAGCCACCCAAGTCCAGGAAGTGCAGAGAGTCCCATACAGGATAAACCCAAGGAGAAACACGCCAAGACACACAGTAATCAAAGTGGCAAAAATTAAAGACAAAGAAAAATTATTGAAAGCAGCAAGGGAAAAACGACAAATAGCATACAAGGGAACTCCCATAAGGTTAATAGCTGATTTCTCAGCAGAAACTCTACAAGCCAGAAGGGAGTGGCATGATATACTTAAAGTGATGAAAGGGAAGAACCTACAACCAAGATTACTCTACCTGGCAAGGATCTCATTTAGATTTGATGGAGAAATCAAAAGCTTTACAGACAAGCAAAAGCTACGAGAATTCAGCACCACCAAACCAGCTCTACAACAAATGCTAAAGGAACTTCTCTAAGTGAGAAACACAAGAGAAGAAAAGGACCTACAAAAACAAACCCAAAACAATTAAGAAAATGGTCATAGGAACATACATATCGATAATTACCTTAAACGTGAATGGATTAAATGCCCCAACCAAAAGACATAGACTGGCTGAATGGATACAAAAACAAGACCCATATATATGCTGTCTACAAGAGACCCACTTTAGACCTAGGGACACATACAGACTGAAAGTGAGGGGATGGAAAAAGATATTCCATGCAAATGGAAATCAAAAGAAAGCTGGAGTAGCTATACTCATATCAGATAAAATAGACTTTAAAATAAAGAATGTTACAAGAGACAAGGAAGGACACTACATAATGATCAAGGGATCAATCCAAGAAGAAGATATAACAATTATAAATATATATGCACCCAACATAGGAGCACCTCAATACATAAGGCAACTGCTAACAGCTATAAAAGAGGAGATCGACAGTAACACAATAATAGTGGGGGACTTTAACACCTCACTTACACCAATGGACAGATCATCCAAAATGAAAATGAATAAGGAAACAGAAGCTTTAAATGACACAATAGACCAGTTAGATTTAATTGATATATATAGGACATTCCATCCAAAGACAGCAGATTACACGTTCTTCTCAAGTGCGCACGGAACATTCTCCAGGATAGATCACGTCTTGGGTCACAAATCAAGCCTCAGTAAATTTAAGAAAATTGAAATCATATCAAGCATCTTTTCGGACCACAACGCTATGAGATTAGAAATGAATTACAGGGAAAAAAACGTAAAACAGACAAACACATGGAGGCTAAACAATACGTTACTAAATAACCAAGAGATCACTGAAGAAATCAGAGAGGAAATCAAAAAATACCTAGAGACAAATGACAATGAAAACACGACGACCCAAAACCTCTGGGATGCAGCAAAAGCAGTTCTAAGAGGCAAGTTTATAGCTATACAAGCCTCTCTCAAGAAACAAGAAAAATCTCAAGTAAACAATCTAACCTTAAACCTAAAGAAACTAGAGAAAGAAGAACAAACAAAACCCAAAGTTAGCAGAAGGAAGGAAATCATAAAGATCAGAGCAGAAATAAATGAAATAGAAACAAAGAAAACAATAGCAAAGATCAATAAAACTAAAAGTTGGTTCTTTGAGAAGATAAACAAAATTGATAAGCCATTAGCCAGACTCATCAAGAAAAAGAGGGAGAGGACTCAAATCAATAAAATCAGAAATGAAAAAGGAGAAGTTACAACAGACACCGCAGAAATACAAAGCATCCTAAGAGACTACTACAAGCAACTTTATGCCAATAAAATGGACAACCTGGAAGAAATGGACACATTTTTAGAAAGGTATAACCTTCCAAGACTGAACCAGGAAGAAACAGAAAATATGAACAGACCAATCACAAGTAATGAAATTGAAACTGTGATTAAAAATCTTCCAACAAACAAAAGTCCAGGACCAGATGGCTTCACAGGTGAATTCTATCAAACATTTAGAGAAGAGCTAACACCTATCCTTCTCAAACTCTTCCAAAAAATTGCAGAGGAAGGAACACTCCCAAACTCATTCTATGAGGCCACCATCACCCTGATACCAAAACCAGACAAAGACACTACAAAAAAAGAAAATTACAGACCAATATCACTGATGAATATAGATGCAAAAATCCTCAACAAAATACTAGCAAACAGAATCCAACAACACATTAAAAGGATCATACACCACGATCAAGTGGGATTTATCCCAGGGATGCAAGGATTCTTCAATATACGCAAATCAATCAGTGTGATACACCATATTGACAAATTGAAGAATAAAAACCATATGATCATCTCAATAGATGCAGAAAAAGCTTTTGACAAAATTCAACACCCATTTATGATAAAAACTCTCCAGAAAGTGGGCATAGAGGGAACCTACCTCAACATAATAAAGGCCATATATGACAAACCCACAGCAAACATCATTCTCAATGGTGAAAAACTGAAAGCATTTCCTCTAAGATCAGGAACGAGACAAGGATGTCCACTCTCACCACTATTATTCAACATAGTTCTGGAAGTCCTAGCCACGGCAATCAGAGAAGAAAAAGAAATAAAAGGAATACAAATTGGAAAAGAAGAAGTAAAACTGTCACTGTTTGCGGATGACATGATACTATACATAGAGAATCCTAAAACTGCCACCAGAAAACTGCTAGAGCTAATGAATGAATATGGTAAAGTTGCAGGATACAAAATGAATGCACAGAAATCTCTTGCATTCCTATACAGTAATGCTGAAAAATCTGAAAGAAAAATTATGGAAACACTCCCATTTACCATTGCAACAAAAAGGATAAAATACCTAGGAATAAACCTACCTAGGGAGACTAAAAAAAAAAAAAAAAAAAAAAAAAATCACTTATGGCAACTAGTAGAGCAACTTTAAATGAATGTTTTCGTGTCTGCCCATAAAGACTGCTATTGCATCACTTCTGCTGGAGTTATTATAGCTTAATCAGCAGTCTGATTTAGAGGAGTGGTTTAAACGTGCAGGACTTTGGGAAGGGAACTGTGACAATTACCCCTGGATTATGCCTGAACAGGACTGATCCTGGAATCTTGGCTAATTTGGGGGAGGTTGCCTACCGCAGAGCTGTGATTGTGCCCACATTTTGGCTGCCAGTATGAGTCTGTGTTTTTATTGAATAAGAACCACTGGAAGCTACTGGATAAAGAAATTTCCTTCCTTTATCACATCAGCCCCTTAAGCTCAACACTGACGCCCATCACACATGTATACACACACACTATCATATGTTACTGCAAGATATATTTATTTACCTAAAGGAACAACTAAGATATGAAACTTACATACTAGCTGAAATTAATTTGTCTAGTGAGAATTAAATATAATTGGAAAGAAATTCCTAGCATATTTTTTTTTTTTTGAGGAAGGGAAACCCATCACCCTTCACAAGATGTTTTGCAAACTTGGAGATTTTCTTTTTGTTAAACACCTTTAACTCTGGATCTTACATCTTACTCTTGTGACTGATTCTTTTCTCTCTCTATCCTGCTATCTCAGATGTGGATTACTATTCATTTTCCTTAATCTTTCACCTCCAGAGGTTTGATAGGGAGGGCCTGGGTAACAAAAATGCAAATGAAGGCCAATCTTAAAAATTAATTGATACTAGCTATCCCTAATTTAAGAGTCTCTTCAATCACTTGAATAAGCAGAACATTTTCACCAGCCACTCTTTTTTCCTGCCTCCAATTTTCTACGTTCATATCCATCCCACTCCTCAAATGATCTGTAGAGTTTTTTTAATTCCCAGCATCTCTTCTCATTTCTTGTGACTTTTCCTATATAGGAAAACTTAAGCTCCATTTCTCAGTTTTAGTTTTCATTTTGCAGTGGCAAAAGTTTCTTCTGTCCTTTAGCTCTAGTCTCTGTAAGTGAGAAACAGTTTGGTGTTTAAAAACTTTTACCACAACATAGGTAAGTAAAATGACACATAGGAAGGTGATAAAATCATGGTTGAATGGATGGATATATGGAGATAGGTGATAGGAGAGAGAGAGAGGAAGAGAGAAAGAAATGGATAGATAGGTAGATAGATTTATATTTCTATATCTATATTATAGTTAGTGATTAACACATTTAATAAATAAAAGTGTGGTCTCCCTAATTGGTCACTAATTAATCCATCCATACATTCATTTAACAAATACTTCATTAAACTTTTTTTAGGTGCCAGCTACTTTTCTAGACCCTAGAAACAACACCAATGAATAAAATAGTCAAAATCTCCGTTTTTATTGAGCTCACATTCTAATGGAGTTTATGTTATTGTCTACGCTTCCTCCTGAATAATGCTGGAACCCATCTCCTATTCTTTGAAGCCAAATCTTTATCCTCTTTTTAACTGGATGAATAAAGCACCCTGCTGACAATTCCTTTTTTCTTTTCTTTTATTTTTCTGTAGTCTTGATCCTTTGCAATTTACTATCCTCATTTTAACCACAAGATTGAAATCTGATTGTATCCCTACTTTGGGCTCTTCACTGGTATTTCCATCCTTTACAGAATAAAGCTCCAATTCCGCAGCTTGGCCTCCAGGGCTTTTATGAGTTCATCCTTACCTACTTTTAAAATGTCACATCCTGGCATTCTGAATCACACCCCAAACTTAAAGTCATGTTCATTTGTTGCTACTTGCAATTCTTGAAATTTGCCTCAACACTTCATGCTTCCAGCCCTTCGTGCATGCTCTTCCCTCCGCCATCCCCATCTTCCCCTAGTAAAGTCGAGTTCACACCTCAGTGTCTTTCTGGACTTTCCCAGATGAGTTAAGAATTTTCTCTCGTATGTTCCTGAATGACGTAAATGAATTTATTGTAGTTCTGACCTCACAGCTCTCTTTTTGGCCCCTCCTATTCATGGTGTAGGCAGATGAGATTTTTTTTTCCATTTTTAATTGAAAATTTCATTGTGTCAGCCTTCTGATCTATGTTTTCCCACTGATTTATTTCCTGCCTACTTCTCCAGTCTCTCTCCCTTCGTTCTTCTCTTAGTTCATTACACATTGCTCCATTTTCCTTCTGCTTTTTGAGCACACAGAACCCTTTCTCACTTTTATCCTGGTGGTTCTCTCTGCCTAGAATGCCCGTCCTGGGCTTATCGAAAGGCAGACTCATACTCATTGCTTTAGGTCTCACCTCAGCTCTCACCTGATGAGAAACGTCTTCCAGGATCGCTGCTGCTATAGTGGCCTCCTCTCATTACTCTCTATCCTGACACCATGTCCATATCCTTCTTAGCACGATCCATATGAATGGATCTCAGTTATTTGTTTAATAGTCTCTGCTGATTTTCTTGAATGCAAGCTCATTGATGGTTAGGATTCTGTCTACTTTTTTCACTCCTCTGGCTCTAAAGCCCAGCATGGTGCTCAGCAAATCTATTGATTGACTTAATAAACAGTAATGGCCACATGTTGCTATTTGCTATTTGATTCTTTCTCTGTGGATACCAGACTGTGGAGATAGATGTAAAGGATATACGTTGTATACCGCTCACTTTAGTACCACTAAGAAGCATGATATCATAGATAATTAAATTATATTTTACCTTGAACATAAACATGACAAGTTAAAAAAATGCATCATGTTATAAAGATGCAAAATTATTTTAAATGAAATTATGAAAAAGATGAGTAATAAGATTTATTTTTTGATACCTAAGTCTGATCAAGTCTGAGGCTGTCTATCATGTGAATTGGGAATGGAGACAAGTCCTGCATGAAGGTTAGCATCAGAAAACCTGAGTCCTCTGATATTTGGATGATGTGGTGTAGAGAGCTGGCTGTATCCCTATGGTCACTGGTCTTGGTTCTATTATATAATTTGGAGATTGAAGGAGATGATGACCCATTGTAAGGTGCCAAGCAGAGAACGTGCCTGAAACAACCCAGGGACCCAGTAAATGTTAGCCCTCGTAGTTAAAATGATCAACAAAATAAATTAATTTCTGATATAGACTAAGAGGAATAAAATCGAAGTTCAGAAAAAAATTCACTTTTAAAGATTCAGCTTTTTGGTTGTCAATTTTTCAATATTTTCAAATCCCAGAATTAAAATGATTTTGTTTTTCTCAGGGTATTATCACTTTAAAAATGTTGCAAAAGTAGTTAATAGGTAGAAACATTTGTCTTTTTCGGTGAAGAGTTATTTTCATGTATTTCATTTTTAACTATTAGTTATTTATCAGTTTTCAAATTATGAGACTACAGCTTTGTGGGGAGGGATCTACTTTTATTATTCAAATCTCAGAAGAAATACATGCTTTTTAATAGCTAACTTTTATATCAAGACAATAAGTTAAAATGGATTTCTGGTCTCCTGACATCATTAAAAATAATATTGTTTTAATCAGTTTTGGGGTCACCAGCTTCCAAGGCAGCCCCCAGTGATCCCACCTCCTATAATTCACGCCCTGGTGTAGTCCTCTCTCACATGATCCCAGAGTTGGTCTGTGTGACCAATAATGGCAGAGGTGATGGCATGTCACTTCAGAGAGTAGGTTATAGAAGCTTGTGCCACTTTGGGAGAGATGAGCCGCCATTTTGTGAGCAGCTGTACAGAAGCCCAAGCAGCAACAAAGTGAAACCTTCTCTGGCCAATAGCCATGAAGGAACTGAGGTCTGCCAGTAACCAGGTGAGGCCTTGCAAACAGTTTCTCTAGCCCTGGTTGAGGCTCGAGATAAGACTGCAGCCATAGCTGATGCAGCGTGCAACCTCATGAGAGATGATGGAGCCAAAACCACTCAGCAGAGCTGCTCCCAGATCCCTGACCCACAGAAACTGTGAGATAATAGATGTTTATTGCTCAGCTGCCAAGGTTGAGGGTAATTTGTTAAAGATAATTAATACCAGTGTTGAATCTGATTTATGTGGTACATTGCATGTTTGAAACCCAGTGTCCTTAAAAAAATCCAGAATTTTATACGTAGTAGAATATTTATAAAAGCCAAAAAGTCAGACACAAAGAAATTGTATAATGAAAAGAAAAATAAAGGAAGAAAATAAGATGGCCTGAGTAGAGGTTTTGGTCATATGTCTGCAGCTGTGATAGAGTTTAGAGATGGTAGCAGATTGGGCTGAACTATATCTCTTCTATAGAGGAAAAGTCTGAGCTATAACCTTTGAGTGTTCCCTTTTATAACTTTAAGGCAGTTAAATCATGTTTATGGAATTAACACTTTCAGTGGTCTTTTCTGGATGCTTTTCTCAAATTGTCAAGCTTTCTCCAATGAGTCTATGTTAATTTTGTAATCAGAAAATATAAGTATTATTTTTGTTTAACTTAATCAAGTTTTAATATACTCACAGATCTAAGTTATTTAGCACCTCTGGAGTTAGGAATTAGAACTGAATAATTCAATTGTCTATGGCAGATTTTACCCAAATGTGATACCTGACATCTGGTTCTAGGTCCTCTTTATTTGAGAAATGTTTAGAATAACTGAGCATGCTTATCTTAGAGAAGAGACAATCTGAAGAAATATGAGAGCTGTTTCCAAAAATTTCAAAATTATTATATACCATAAGAAATAGACTCTGTAATAGAACTCAAATGGTTCTATGTTGATACCAGGAATAAAGTTAGAATCAAGTCACAAAGCAACACTTTCAGCTCAATATGAGGAAGAAATCTTTGACATAACGAAAAACACTAAAATATTCTGCCTTGTGAGATTGTGAGGTACACACCACTAAAGGGGAGTAAATGGACATTCACTCACTCTTTACTGGACATCTTCATGAGGGCCTGAAATAGCATGTCAGTGATCAAAGGGATGCCTCACTGGCCCTAGATTCTGTCATTGGTCAACAATCAATATTTTAATATAACTGATTAAGTGGACTCGTGATGCACACATCACAAGAATCTTTGTTTTAGAGAACATTCTTGCATTAATTCTTTGACGGCATTACCCAAATATGTGAAGATGTGTAAATGCTCTCCCACATCTGTTTTTCATGACCTAGATCTACTTCATTGGCTCCTGTAGCTGAGAGATTTTCTGAGGGAGCTGATAGACCTAAAAGAAGATCTGCAATTAACCAGGGGCACAAGGACTTGCTGGGCTGGACCTCCAGGGCACATCTCTGCTTGTTTCTATCATCTCCCCCGTTGCAGACAAGGGTTCTCAACATGGTCCCAACTTCTCATCTACCTAGCCCTGTAGTTCCAGAGGGAAAACCCATATCACCTGAAGCTCTGGATCAGTACCTCTGAACGGCTTTGTCTGGCTTGGTTCAAATGTCCACCCCTGAACCAATAACTATGCCCAGAAAATGGGAAAAAATTATGATGATTGTCCTTGGTTCATGTATCCTTCCTATAATTGAAGCGCAAGGGACAGACTATTAGGAGTTAGGAAATGCATGTAGATATCAAAAGCAATCCCTATTTCAGACCACAGTAATCGCTTATTTTTTACCCTTTCATGTTTTGTTGTTGTTGTTGTTATTATGCAATTTTGTAGAGTTATAAACATTATAGGCAAATGTACTGGAGTTACCTATAATTGAAAAATGTATATTTATTTTCTCTCCATAAATTATTGAGGTGTTTCTGCTATATAACACATTTTGAAGTTTCACCTACTTTAGAGGGGTATCATTCTTTTAATCATAAGGCACTCAGAGTCGCTTTCTTTTAACCTTCTGAGTAGTTTTTAAATAAGCATGGCAAAATCAATCTAACTGAAAGATCTGATAATTAACAAGCACTGACCCAAATCTTAACAGCATCTCCCATGGCATACAATGCCAATCACATCCTCTGCCAGAGAAATTCATGAAGAGGGTCCAAGAGATACTTCCGTGAGACCTGACCAAGTGCCTCCTCAACTGGGTCCAGCCTCTGTGAAGGACACCTTAACTCAGACAGATGAAGCGTTACATTAGAGATAGTCTGTACTGCCACAGTGCATTCTGAATTATTTTTTAACTTTACCATGATTTTACTATTTTTCATGTAGTTTTTCATAATGGAGATTTTTCTGACATTATGCTAATTGAGCTACTGAATGCAAGGATATCTTTATATATACCCTAAATTTGATGGGATTCAGACCTAGGTAAATATGGAACAATTGTAGTAACCACATAGATACAATTATTCCCTTTAGTATTCAAATTTCATGAAGATAATAGCTGTAAAACACAGACAACAACTTTCCTTTATCTTCATCCCTGTCTTCTAACATCATAACGTTAAGAATTTATGAGCTAAAACATAAACTATTTTTGATGAAAACACTATAAAATTTGATAAAACTCTATAAAATATTAAAACATAAACTATGACAATATTAACTCTATGAGTTAAAACATGAAGTATTTGGAGTATTCCTCCTACTGAGTACTTATGCCAGTGGGATTTGTCTGAATCAAAGTAATAACTCTACTGAAATACCTTAATTGTATGTCTGGCTACAGTTCAAACTTCTCGCTGTATGTGACGCAAACCCTCCCTCAGGCAATCCTGGTTTCCTGGTTAACCTGGAAAATGAATGCAGATGACTTAATAGATAATTGACTTTGTGTAGAGGGCATGATGCCAGAGAACCATGGCTTTCCCAGCCAGTTGTTTTTAAACATTCTGGGAAAATTTGCTCATTGTGTAATTTTTTTACTACTCAAAACATCTTTGTGTGACACCAAATGGTATTTGTCACAGTTTTCCACTTATGTACACAGTTGTTCATATTTTAAGGAGAATATCTCATTTATTCTAATTTATTAAGAGTGAGTCAGAGACTGTTTTGAAATATCTAAAGATCTGTTTTATATATATATATATATATATATATATATATATACATATATATATATATATATTTAAATTTATACATTCATAAAACAGATCAAAAACTTAACTTCTGTTAAAACACTGGAAATGACAGTTTTAAATATAATGAAAGCCTTCCACTTAACTGCTTTTCATAGATGTTTATTACTTTATTCGTTTACCTAAGTATTTTAGATTATAGCTAAATTAGATTAATTTAGAATATTATTTAATATTATTTGAATTTGCACAATTGAAAATGTTGCCATGCATTATTAATAAATGAACATAGAGTAATATTATTTCTTCTTCATTCATTGACACACTTTTTGATATTTTTCAATCAATGAAAACTATAAAAATATGCACTCAATTTACAGATTTTTATTAAAAAAGTGAAAAACTCATTTATAGCGAATATGCTATTGAAATATTTTCTACATCTGACTAACTGGTGAAGCCTTAACCAAAAACACAATTTAATTTTTAAAAGATATTAGCAAGTAGTTGGTGCAAGCATCAAGATAAATAGGAAGATATATTAAAATTATGGGACCCACCCTCTAAAAATAGGGTGAGAGACTTCATAAATTTTAACATTATTTTATTCCATCCTGGCTTTTTAATTCCATTCTTTCACTGTTTGTCTTCTTCATTTGTCCATTTATATTGCGGGCTCACTCATGCCATATGATGAGCTAGTCTGGGGTTAAAAAGACAAATGAGATACACATAAGATCAGATTGAGAGGATATCAAGTTTATTGGGAAAAAAGAGGTCAAAGTCTTAAGAGGATAGATGTTGATAGGTTAATCACAATTATATTGAAGTTACCAGAAAAATGTCACATTGTAGGTGAAGAGGAAAATTATAATATGTATGTGAACATATAATATTACCGTTGTTGCTTGCTGACTGCACTTACTTTTGGTTCTTCCCTCATCCATTCTCTGTACTTCTCCCTTGACTCTCAGACTATTAGACTGGTTTTACTACCCTCTTCTTCTATACTTCAATTCTTCCTTTTTCAGAATTATCAACTTTCTCCCTGTACCTAGAGTCTTTTCTACATATACACTTACGCTTCACTTCTTATCTCAAATAAAGAGAATCTTTTCTCTTGTTCATGGCTAATCTCTATACATTTGTTACAGATCCTGTCTCTTTCCAACTTTGTCCAGGCCTCATCCACCAAATTATTCCCCTCGCATTGTGAGTCTCTCATTTCTCCCTCTCCTTTCTTTGTGAGAATATACATACACTCAACTCTTTCATCATTAAAAAAATTTTTTTGGACTCTTTTCCTATCACATTTTTCTTCTCTTAATAGTCAAAATTATTCTTCATATATCATTATTCTTTATCCTCCTGACCTTCCAATTCAGTGTTCTACTTAACTACAGACTGACTTCCTGTCTCCACCCCACCAAACCAGTGAAACTACTGATGGTAAGATGATCAAATCCAAAGAACACTTTTCAGTGTTTATTTAGCACCTATGCCAGGCTGCATTTGACACTCACAAATAATAATTCTCCTCTAAAATGCCTCTTGGTTTTTTCCTTTTTTTCTTCCTCACCATTTTTCCCTGGTCATCTTCATTGGACTTCCTTCCCTCCAAGAGCTTCTTAAGGTTATGTTCACCAAGATTTTTTTTTTTTTGCGGGGGGTGGTCTTCTTCTACTTGCATTCTACTATCTTTCTCAGGCATTTCATCTACACCAATTATTTCAAATGCACCAATGAACTAAAAATTTCTAAGTCTCTTTCATCACCCAGACTACTTTCCAGAGCTTCAGATTTATAAGCTATGGGTCTATAAGACATATCCATCTACACATCCTTTATGTGCTGTCAATGCTACCTACATATAACAGAAATAATTGTTATCTTCCATCTTGTTCTTCTTGCTGTATCTCCTAAATTGATGAAGGACACCACCTTCCACTGAGTCACAAAAGACAGACATTCGAGGACTTCCTTGATTCCTCACCTTCCCTCCATCTCCACTCCAATCAACAGTCCCTGTCACGCCCTCGTCCTCAATGTATCTTGAAGCTGTTTCTGCCTCTACCTCTACTACCATTCTCTTAGATGAGTTTTTCAAATCTATCCCATGCATTGCTGCATGATCACTTCAATTACTTTTTAAATTTATTTATTTACTTATTTATTATTTTTAGCTGTGTTGGGTCTTCGTTTCTGTGCGAGGGCTTTCTCTAGTTGCGGCGAGCGGGGGCCACTCTTCATTGCGGTGCGCGGGCCTCTCACTATCGCGGCCTCCCCTGTTGCGGAGCACAGGCTCCAGACGCGCAGGCTCAGTAGTTGTGGCTCACGGGCCCAGTCGCTCAGCGGCATGTGGGATCTACCCAGACCAGGGCTCGAACCCGTGTGCCCTGCACCGGCAGGCAGATTTCCAACCACTGTGCCACCAGGGAAGCCCACTTCAATTACTTTTATTTCTAGCCTTCTCTTTTTAAAATCATTTAGCCACAATAGACAGATTAATCTTTTCTTTTAAAAACAAAAATCTAACCATGTCATCCCCCAGCTTAAGATCTTCTTCCAACTTTCCTCCTGAACAGCAGGATAAAGTGCAAACTACTTGTCAAATGACCTTAAGCTCTTAGTATCTGGCCTCTGCTTACCTTTCCAACTTGATTTCTCTCAGACTTCCTCATATGAACTTTTTACTCCAGCCAAAAACAACATGTTTTCACCTATTATAATTCAACTAGGCACTTGTCCTATCATCACAACATGAGATTCAGAGACTTACTACCTTCATATCTTGGTGACATTTATGTCTCCTTAGGTCACAATCCCATCTTGGTTTCACATAACCTATGAACTAAATTATGAAGCTAATCACCACCATCTCCTCTTCCATCTTCACTCTAGCTGAGAGGCTTCCTCCAGTGAAAAAAATTCAAGGTATAAGGAAATAATCCACAAACTTTCTAGATCACAGTTAACATCTACCTGTATGTGTGTCCATATACTCTTTTTTCCTCTGTACTTGTGATAAACTGTTTTCCCATCTAAGAGCCCATGTAGTTGGATTCTACATCTCATCCTATCTTGCTTACTTAATGAAGTGGTTCAAGAAATGTTCTTCTGCTTCTCTTACATTACCATTTTTACCTTCTTGGTTGAATCATTGCCATAAACATACAAACATGTACGAAAATATTTTCTTCTGATATCACATTCTAGCTTCCTTCCACTTTTCTGGGAATATCTGAAAATACCTGCTATCTCCAATTCCACTCATATCATTCCCTCTTATACTCACTCTAAGCAGACCCTCATTCTTACCACTTCAAAAAAACAGCTTTTATAAAGATCATTGATATTGCTTAATTCTCAGTCTCCATCTGATTTACTCTATCTGTAGGTTTAACTCAGTCACTCCTATTTACTTTAAGAATTCCTTCATTTAACTTCCCAGGCTCTACTGTGTCTTAGCTTTCCTCCTACATTCTATGTTGTACCTTCTTATCTAACCCCCAGCCCCCATTGTTGAGGGGAGGCAAAGTGTTCTCCTCACCTGCCAATCTTCTAAATATTGGGGTTCTTGGACTTCTCTTCATTTCTTTTAATAATACTCCCAAAGTTTTCTCTTCCATCCTTATGGCTTTCAATATCATCTGTGTTCTAAAAATTGACATATATATTTCCAGCCAGACCTCTCCCCCGAACTCCATACTCACATATACAACTGTCTTCTATTGAGTATCCAATAAGTATATTACATTTAACATTTCCAACATCCAATTCTTGTTGAAGAGATGACGATGGCCTTCGTTCTTTTCCATAGGGTTTTCCTTTCACCTCCCCTCCCAGTTTTCCTCATTTCAGCATATGGTAATTTTATTCTTTTGATTATTTAACTCAAAAACCTTGGGATTATTGTTGAATCCATCTCACAATTGAGTAATTTCTGTCAGTTCCACTTCTAAAATATATCCTGAATCTGGCCACCATGCTTCTCCATCACCTCTAACAGTACCCACACCACTCTTTTCTCTTGCTAAGATTTTAACAATTGCCTCTTAATTGGTCTCCTTGTTTTTATTATTTTTCCTTTACAAACAATTCTCAACTCAGCAGCCACAATTCCTTATCTAAAATCTAGGTCAGGTCATAGAGGCAACCTAGACTCATGGCCAACAGCATGGACTCTGCAGATAGACATTCTGGGCTCTACTACTTACCCACCATGTAACCCTGCATGGGTTACTTAATCTTGCTGGCTTCTGTTGATTTACTTATAAAATAGAAATAAAAATGTGATAAACATTAAAGTTGCAGTGAAGAATATATTACTTGATATGTGTAAAAAGCTTAGGATAATGTCTGGCATATAAGTTACTTAAGTAAATTAAAGAAATATTGTTTCTCTGTCCTAAGCCCTTTGTTGGCTTTCCTTTCCATTTTTATAGTGGATCCTCAGGTCTTTCATAATCCCAATCCCCTCAAACTCTCTGACATCACCCTCTGGCAGTTTTCTTCCCTTACACCATTAGAACTATATCAACATCCTTATTGCCCTAAAACACAGGAATCTTGCTTGACTCAGGAACTTTGTACTTGATGTTCACTCAGTCTGGAATGTTACCTCCCTACTACTCCCACCCCACACAGATATCTTTAAAGATCACTTCCTCAGTTTCTTTATTCAAATGTCATATTCTCAAATGTCACCTTCTATTATATAAAATATCAATCTCCCATACCAGCTCTGGAAATTACTTCTCTCCTACTCTGCTTTATTTACCACCAAAGCATTTATTGAAAGCTAATATATTATACACAAACATCTCTTATTGTCCAAATATATTTAATTTATGAATGCGAGTAGGAATAGTACAGGTTACTGTGGTTTGTCTAGTGAATAACAAGAATTCAGTTGGTGAGGAAATCATCTGAAAATTTAAAAAAATAAAATCAGATAAGGACAATTCTTGAATTCAGTAAAGGAGAGTTTGGAAATAGAGGATATAATGAGTTTGGATAGTGAGGAATATTTGTATTTCCTAAGTCAATTGCAAGTTCCAAGATGCAGTAACTGTATGATACTCTGTTGTACCTCAGAGTCTAGAATAAGACCTAAGAAAAATAGACTCTCTTGATATTTGTTTGTTTAAATTAATGAATAAATAAAATATTTGTAAACAAACTCAATTATTTTTTTTCTTCCTTTATCAGCCAGTCATAGGAAATTCTCAATGAGGTCATAAGGCAGGCTGAGGGAATAATGCTGTTGCTGCAGAAGCAGGCACAGAAGAAAGATGAGCCTTCTAGTGACTTTCATTACTTGTGTTCTCAGGAATCACTTGAACCTCTTTCTGTTTTATTATTTTTGCTTGATGGTGGGATGCTGCTAGAACATCTCATTTCATGAATTGGTGGTTCAAACCACTTGGTATTGAGCATCTCAGGTCCCACTGAACCCATGTTTGCAGTCTCTGCTATGGCACATTAACAATCCAAGAGCTATCTCAAAAAGAGAAAAATTAGTTTCTGACAACAGAATGGCTTTACAGCCAGTTCTAGGATTTTTCACCCTTATTCTCCTCTCAAAGTTTTCCATAAACCTTATGTAGCATCTTATCCACTTGGTCATAAAGGCCATGTGATAAAGCAAGTTTTCCCTGCTCATCAGATCAAATCAGCTGATATAGACTGGTGTGGTACCCTGCAAAAAAATAGATACAATTTCTAAGGAATAATTTGGGCAAAACCAGGAATTTTAAGCACTTCTGAAGTAAGGTCCTGAAGATATTTTACTCTCCTTTCCAAGTGAAAGCAAATAACTTCAGTTATTCCCTGTTTATTGGAATACAGAATATAAATTTACCAGATGCCAGGGACTATGTCGAATTGCCCTAGAAAAAGGACCACTTTAAAAACAGCAGCTCTAAAGCAGTCATCTCCGTTTAAGTTTATGAAAACTTATTTTCTTTTAAAATCTATCTGGGATAGGGGGGTGGCCAAGGTGGGAAGACCCTGAACTCACCTCCTCCCACAGGTACAACAAAATTACTTTTTATAGAGCACCTATCTATAAGAACAACGTGAAGACTAGCAGAAAAGATTTTCCACAACTAAAGATGAAGACAGAAGAAAAGGAACTATGATGAGACAAGTAGGAAGAGTGGAAACACAATATAGTCAAGACCCACATCCCCTAGTCAGTGACTCCAAAACAGGAGTAATATCATAATTGCAGAGGTCCTTCCCAAGGACTGAGTGGTCAAAATCCCACATTGGACTCCCCAGCCTGTGGGTCTGCACTGGGAAGACAAGCCCCAGAATGTCTGGCTTTGAAAACAAGCAAGGCTTCTGTTCAGGAAAGCCAGAGGGCTACAGGAAACAGAGACCCCACTCTTTAAGGGCACACACAAACTCTCATGTGCTGTGAGTCCCAGAGCAGAGACATAAGTAGTAGTTTGAAAGGAGCATGGATCAGACCCACTGACAAAGTAGTAGTTTGAAAGGAGCATGGATCAGAACCACTGACAAGCAACATTTTGAGATCCTCCCTCTAGCCTATTAGTGCTACCACCCACCAGCAGACCAACAGCAGTGCTGAGCCCCCCTGGGCCAGGTAGCCAGCCATCAAGAAGCCTACCTTGCCCTCCAGCAGGCCCACAGTCACTGCACATGGCAGGGCCTTGCAACCAACCAGGTGGGGGCCAGACCCACCTACCAGCACAAATAGAGAGCCCAGAAATGAACCCACACTTATATGGTCAATTAATCTACAACAAAGGAGGCAAGAATATACAACAGGGAGAAGACAGTTTCTTCAATAAACGATGCTGGGAAAAGTGGACAGCTATATGCTAAAAAGAATCAAACTG
The DNA here is from genome assembly GCF_009873245.2 of Balaenoptera musculus. Classification (NCBI taxonomy): domain Eukaryota; kingdom Metazoa; phylum Chordata; class Mammalia; order Artiodactyla; family Balaenopteridae; genus Balaenoptera; species Balaenoptera musculus. Next base: position 130,288,120 of record NC_045788.1, on the reverse strand, counting down.
GATTACTTTCTCACACCATATACAAATACAAACTCAAAATGGATTAAGGACTTAAATGAAAGACCTGAAACCATAAAACCCATAAAAGCAAAAAGGGAGTACACTCATTGACACTGGTCTTTTAGCGATATTTTTTTGGATCTGTCTCCCCAGGCAAGGGAAACAAAAGCAAAAACAAACGAGTAGGACTATGTCAAGCTAAAAATCTTGCACAGCAAAGGAAACTATCAACAACAAAAAGTCAGCCTACTGAATGGGAGAAGATATTTCAAACAATATATCCACTAAGGAGGTAATATTTAAAATAAACAAAGAACTTACAACTCCACATCAAGAAAGCAAACAACCCAATAAAAAATAGGCAGAAGACCTGAATAGATGTTTTTCGAAGGAAGGTATACAGGTGGCCAACAAACACATGAAAAGATGTTCAACATCACTAATCATCAGGAAAATGCAAAGTGGAACCACGAGATATTACTTCACACCTGGACAATGAGATGTCACCTTACGTGGTTATCATCAAAAGACAACACATAACAAATATTGGCAAAGATGTGGAAAAAAGAACACTTGTGCACTACATATCTTTTCAAGGATGCCCAAGCTTCCCCTTATCATTGTAACTTCGAATTTAGTGCTGAAGGGGGTGCCCTCTAAACTTCCTCAGAGGACATATTTAGGAGAGTCATTTATGACATAGTCACTGTAACATTCCCCAAAGACAGCATGAAAATCCAGTTTTCAGGCAACAAAATGAATAAGTAATAAAAACTCTTCTCAGTTGCCAAAGCCAATACTCTGCATCCACAACCTTCAGTAAGTGCAACCATTTTAATAAATTCAGCCAACACAAAAATTATGTTTATTTCTAGTCTAACACTTAGAATCCATTCTTACCTATATCCATCCTTTTTTTTTTTTTATGAAATAAACTAAACAACAAACAAACAAAAAAACTTGCAAGATCTTCGTGTTAAGCACTTTTCTGTCTAGAGTTACATTTTTTTTTTCTCCCAGAGCATGCTGAGCTTGTTTAAGATGTGGGAGCATTGATAACTGGTAAGGATGAAGCATGGAGAGAAATAAGAAATATCTTGCGTCCCTCTGCAAGATACTATTCCGTATGAATTTGTAACTAAGACTTTAAGCAATGCAGGACCAGCCCCTTTTCAAAGCGCCAGGAGGTCTGCTTCTGCTGGCAGGCCTGACAGAGTTTGGGTGATCTGGGTATTAACGAGTCATCTAAATACTCTCAAATCACTATTCCAGTTCTCAGGAATAAACCTTCCCTAATAAATCTTCCCTAATAAATCACCTAACATAATGAATTCAATTTGTGTTATAATTGAGCAATAAACAAGATCAGATTCTGAAGTTAACTTTTTGCCATACCAGCCTTGAGACCAAAGAAGTTAAGATATTCAGTCAGTCTTAGAAAATGTTAGGTTTTCTGATAATGTCTTGAGTTAAGACTTGAAAATGTTGACCTTGTCGCTTTCTATCTTTAAATTCTCTATCCCTGCCTACAGTCCTTCTTTTGCTTTTGATCCAGGTAATGGTCTGTTTTAATAGTAATTTTGTCCACCAATACCTTTCCTTTATTTGGCATCTCATACCGGTCTTACTTTCTAATGGTAAGTGGTTTCTCACTAATTTGAGATACAAATATTTAATGTAGACATTCCCAAATCCTATTTTCCTGAATGTCTATTGCATTTAACCAATTCTGCTATCAATAACCACATTGGTCAGTGTTGCGTTTTTAGCAGTACAATCTACTCTAGATGGTTTAAATGGACACACATTTGATACAAAGATTGAGGAATTTACAAAGTTGTCAGAAGGGCCAGAGAAGGCATGAGATTGGTCCCATCCACTAATCATTCATTTTCTGCTCAGTTTGCCCTCTCCCTTATGAGAAGCAATCAGGAAGCTCCCACTTCTCCTGCTAATCATCAAGCCATGCTATGTGTGTCATGTCTGGCAGAGCTGTTGCTCCTTTTACAGTTAGCTGATGAATCAAAAAGCTGCTACATATGCCATTGCTGCCATGATCTGAGTCAACAAAATGGATATATCTCACCTTGTATGTCTCAGTGATACTGTTCCTAATCTAGGTTTATGGGGGTATACATGAAAAATATAATCAAAATCAGATCCCAAATCTATCTATAAGTGGAGGAAGGGATTTTTTTAAAATTTTTATTGAAGTATAGTTGATTTGCAATGTGGTGTTAGTTTCTGTTGTACAGGAAAGTGAATCAGTTATACATAGACATATATCCACTCTTTTTTAGATTCTTTTCCCATACATGTCATTACAGAGTAATGAGTAGAGTTCCCTGTGCTATAGAGTAGCTTCTTATTAATTATCAATTTTATATATAGTAGTGTGTATATGTCAATGCCAATCTCCCAATTTATCCCCTCCCCTTTTCCCCGTGGTAACCATAAGTTTGTTTTCTACATTCGTGACTTTATTTCTGTTTTGTAAATAAGTTCATTTGTACCCTTTTTTTTAGATTTCACATGTAAGCAACATCATATGATATTTGTCTTTCTTTGTCGGACTTACTTCACTCAGTATGACAATCTCTAGGTCTATCCATGTCACTGCAAATAGCATTTGTTAATTTGGTCTTCTAACTATCTCCTGCACTCTTAAAGGATTGGAGTGGGTACTGGCAGAACAAATCCAAGAATCCATAACAAATTTTATCACAATTTCTGGGCCATTTCTTACTGCTGTTGAGGCAACAGTATAGTCTCTACTCTTCTCATGTCCTTGTCTCCAATTCTTTAATGGGATGTCCCAGTCCCTGAGCTTTACTCCTAGCGTGCACTACAGGTTTTACACCTTACCTAAATGGTTTTATTAATGGCCTAACATAATAATATTACACTGAATTAGTTCTCATCGTTTTTGATTTATGGATTAGTCCTATTATTCTAGTAGACATTCTCTGTTTTTCCATCAACCATGAAAGCTCCTGTTTCTAAACATCTTTGTAATTGAAGTGATGCTGAGGATGCCAGAAAAGAAGAAAGGATGAGTGAATATGCAGAGGAATGTGGAGTGGAAAGGAATTTGACGACATGTGTTGTTTAGCATCTGTTTGCCAAATAAAGGGGGAAAACATTTCACTCAGAATGAGAAAAATGAAAATGAGTCCTAGGATTTGGGCAGAGTGAGAAGAGTCAGAACATTGTGGAAGATAATTCTAATGATTGCTAAATTTTAAAATTCCCCTTCTGACTCATACCTCTATCTCACCTTTCCTGTTGTACAGAACCCTGAAGTCTTATGATGAAAGCACCATTAAAGGCCGAAGACTCTGTCTGGTCGGTAAAGCCGCCCCCCACTCACATGAACCAGCATGAAATCCATTGCATTAATTTTTTAAGCCTTGTTTTGAGATTGTTTCTGAAGCAAAACAAAGTCTATTCTGTCTTTTTAAAATAAGAACTCAGTTAATTGTCACGGAGATTCAGTAGGATTGCTGAAAAAAATTGAAAAACCTGCTGTATTTTAAAAAGTTAAATATTTGATGTTGTTACTTGCTTACTATGACTTATTTATTTACCTTTTTTTCTCATATCAGTGCTTGATAGTCAATGTAGGTAAAGGAAGAATGTACTCAAGTTTGTGCATATACTTATAATATATCGCAGAAGGCTAAGGAGATGAGGAATTTTAAGTCCTTACTAAAATCATTGTTGAAATGATTGACTGTGAAATCCAGGATATGAATAAGTAAAATCAAGAGGACTTAAAAGATGGGAAGAAAATATGTTTATAAAAGACTTGAAAATCATAATGAAAATGAAGATATGGTTCAGGAGAGGAAAGGGAATGAATTGAAAATGACATGTTGTTATGAAAGAATTTTGTGGTACAAGATATGAAATGAAAGCAGTTCAAGTGATATCTAAGGAATGACTACACAAAGAATGAGAAAATGGAACTGAGTGAAAGTCATTGAAACAGAGGAATCGTGTGGCATTTGAGGAGTTGTAGATGGGGAGAGTCATTAACAGGAAAATTAAGATTACCCATTTTGAGAGCAGAAAACACTCTAGAGTGTGTTTACATGTCACACTGTGTAATAAATTTCCCGTTCAACACTAAATCTTTGAATCTGACTTCTAAGAAAAATGAGAACGAAATCTTATATTTTAAAATCAGTGTTTTGTCCATGAAGTTATTTCATTACAATGCTCATGTGGTAAAAAACGTAGAAAATAAAAATGTTTCTATACTTTCCAGTCCTCCTCTAAACCCTTTCTTTCCTTTAAAAAATAGCTCAATACTTCATTAGATATTTTTTTAAAATCTGCATATACTTTAAAAAGTGTCAGACAAACAGTATCCCCACAATACTATCCTAGAATATGTCTATATATCTCAAATACAGGATTTAAAGCATAGGATGAATATTTCTAGATGTTATATAGGCCACTATATGATATTAATAATGATTGTTTTGTATTTGAGTGGAGCCACCTTGTAATATGTGACAACTCTTCAATGGGATAATCTGTAGTGAGCCTTCAATACAAATTTAAATTAGGACCCCGAATAGCCAAAGCAATCTTGAGAACGAAAAATGGAGCTGGGGGAATCAGGCTCTCTGACTTCAGACTATATTACAAAGCTTCAGTAATCAAGACAGTTTGGTACTGGCACAAAAACAGAAATATAGATCAATGGAACAGGATAGAAAGCCCAGAGATAAACCCACACACATATGGTCACCTTATCTTTGATAAAGGAGGCAAGCATATAGAGTGGAGAAAAGACAGCCTCTTCAATAAGTGGTGCTGGGAAAATTGGACAGGTACATGTAAAAGTATGAAATTAGAACACTCCCTGACACCATGCACAAAAATAAACTCAAAATGAATTAAAGACCTAAGTGTAAGGGCAGACACTATCAAACTCTTAGAGGAAAACATAGGCAGAACACTCTATGACATACATCACAGCAAGATTCTTTTTGACCCAGCTCCCAGAGAAATGGAAATAAGAACACAAATAAACAAATGGGACCTAATGAAACTTAAAAGCTTTTGCACAGCAAAGGAAACCATAAACAAGACCAAAAGACAACCATCAGAATGGGAGAAAATATTTGCAAATGAAGCAACTGACAAAGGATTAATCTCCAAGATTTACAAGCAGCTCATGCAGCTCAATAACAAAAAAACGAACAACCCAATCCAAAAATGGGCAGAAGACCTAAATAGACATTTCTCCAAAGAAGATATACAGATGGCCTACAGACACATGAAAGAATGCTCAACATCATTAATCATTAGAGAAATGCAAATCAAAACTACAATGAGATATCATCTCACACCGGTCAGAAAGGCCATCATCAAAAAATCTAGAAACAATAAATGCTGGAGAGGGTGTGGAGGAAAGGGAACACTCTTGCACTGTTGGTGGGAATGTAAATTGATACAGCCACTATGGAGAACAGTATGGAGGTTCCTTAAAAAACTACAAATAGGGCTTCCCTGGTGGCGCAGTGGTTGGGAGTCTGCCTGCCAATGCAGGGGACATGGGTTCGAGCCCTGGTCTGGGAGGATCCCACGTGCCGCGGAGCGGCTAGGCCCATGAGCCGCAATTACTGAGCCTGCGCGTCTGGAGTCTGTGCTCCGCAACGGGAGAGGCCGCGATAGTGAGAGGCCCGCGCACCGCGATGAAGAGTGGCCCCCGCTTGCCACAACTGGAGAAGGCCCTCGCACAGAAACGAAGACCGAACAGCTAAAAATAAATAAATAAATAAATAAATAAATTTATTAAAAAAAAAAAAAAAAAACTACAAATAGAACTACCATACGACCCAGCAATCCCACTACTGGGCATATACCCTGAGAAAACCATAGGTCAAAAAGAGTCATGTACCAAAATGTTCATTGCAGCTCTATTTACAATAGCCAGGACATGGAAGCAACCTAAATGTCCATCGACAGATGAATGGATAAAGAAGATGTGACACATATATACAATGGAATATTACTCAGCCATAAAAAGAAATGAAATGGAGGTATTTGTAATGAGGTGGATGGAGTTAGAGTCTGTCATACAGAGTGAAGTAAGTCAGAAAGAGAAAAACAAATACAGTATGCTAACACATATATACGGAATCTAAGGGAAAAAAAAAAGGCCATGAAGAACCCAGTGGCAAGACGGGAATAAAGACACAGACCTACTAGAGAATGGACTTGAGGATATGGGGAGGGGGTGGGGTGAGATATGACAGGGTAAGAGAGTGTCATGGACATATATACACTACCAAATGTAAAATAGATAGCTAGTGGGAAGCAGCCGCATAGCACTGGGAGATCAGCTCGGTGCTTTGTGACCACCTAGAGGGGTGGGATGGGGAGGGTGGGAGGGAGGGAGATGCAAGAGGGAAGAGAAATGGGAACATATTGTATATGTATAACTGATTCACTTTGTTATAAAGCAGAAGCTAACACACCATTGTAAGGCAATTATACTTCAATAAAGACGTTTAGAAAAAAAAAATTTAAATTAGGATAAAAAAAGAATACCTACAAATGGGTCCAACTGAAGATGACTGTTATAGAATCATCTCACTCATCAGTTCCCAAATGCTACTCAGTTTTCTTACCAGCAGGTAAGAAAACCTGCTGTTTCAGGATTTGAAACACTGATCTCTATTATTAATCCATTACTCTTTTTAACCTTTAACAAAGGAAAAAGATGATGCTATTAACCCAAATTAGGAGATTTCTATCCCTGAATCCCTATTAAGTAAGTTTGGACACTAACATTTTTATTTTTGTTCATAAATTGGAATAGGTTTACATCTATGTTTGTTTGTAAGCTTATTTATAAGATGGGGACAAGATCCAGCCATTGTGGTTATTTCCTGTGAATACAGAAATGGATAATCACTCAGTTAGAGACTGTGCTTGGATCCTTCTCATTTCCCATCAGTGGAATTTTATCTCTAAAGTCCAAATGGAAATAACACATAGTGAGTGAGTGATGGCAATTTAATTTATGTAATGGTGGGCTAGGTAGTAAAAATGAGTCTTTGTCTTGCTGTACTTGATGGAATGGATAAACTACAAGTTTCTTTCTAGGTATCAGGGAGAAAAGAGAGAGAGAGGGAAGCACTCTAAAGCCAGAGATGTGCTACATATGTGGATTATTTGAGGATATTGGTCCACTGATCTTCTTAGCCCTTGGGTTCTCATGAGTAAGCATACTGTTCAGTAACTTTCTAAATCTCATTGTCCTGTTTTCTAAACTCAGATGGTTATAGCTTTCTATCAGAGCACACTATGCCTTGTAACTAATTTGTTTACACTTGAACTGATGGAAGAGGGACTTTCTGAAAAAGATCTTAGTAGCAGTGTTAAAATAAGTTCACTTGAATATATAAGAACAAAGTGGTGTAAGTGAAGAATAATAAAAATGTCAACAACTTGACAAACATGAAGATTTTTTAACACAGAAATATAGGCAGATTGAAGCACACTTTTCTTAGTTTCGTTTGTAAGACTAGCAAAGGAGAAATTAACTACAAAGCCTGTGTCAACATGGTGTCAAAACAGTCCATCAATCAGTTTGTTATTTCAATCGATCAGTGAAATAAGTAGTTCATTGAAGGAAATCCATTTTAACAGTGAAATCAGTAAATGTTTGATTGAATGTTTTACTATTTAAAAGTCATATAGTACATCCTATAAGAAATTGATTGGGCAGAAAAAATCATACAAGGAGAGAATTAACATAATGTGATGAAAATCACCAACAACATTAAGTAACTAACAAAGCCTTCTGCCCTAGAGGAAAAGGAAAAAGGATGAATTCCAGGGCTGTTGTTTACTAAGAAACTCTGAATGGTAACATCCAGTTTTACACATTAATTATAGCTAATGTCAAGCAATGTAACAGGAAAAACTAATTAAACCAGATATTTCACTCATTTCAGAAAAACATGCCAGTATAATGTAGTCTATTATTCACTTAGGATGTGCAGAAGAAATAGAGACTGCAGCCCTAGCTGAGATGAAGACATAAAACATTATCATCTCAAAAGCATGTATTGCTTTTGTCCTTTTAAGGGCAAATTCTCCCCAAAATTCCTAGATCTGAAACAGGCAAGTGAAGATGGAAGTTTGGAAGAGTGAAATGCCATGCTTCCCTATGTATTGGGTTGGCCAAAAAGTTCGCTCAGGTTTTTCCATAACATCTTATGGAAAGACCCGAATGAACTTTTTTGCCAACCCGATATATGATGAAAATTCACACTGTTGATTATATGCACAATGAATATGCACCTGTTCTGACATATAGCTTTCTGAGGGGGAAAAATAACAGGTTGTTTGTGTTCATGACTAACTCTCTAAACTTTAAAGAAAAATATGCACCATATTTAGGGTGCAAGTTCACACATACACTCTAGAACAGTGTTTTTTTAACTTTAATGTGAATATGTGGTCTGGGCTAAGGTCTGAGATGAGATTCTGTATTTCCAACAAGCTCCCAGGTGACACCACTGCTATTGGTTCATGACAACACTTCAAGTGGGAGGCTTTAATATAAACTACACAAGATAGAAAAAGGTTAAACCTAGAAGGTACCTTACATGACATTTAGTGTAACTACACATTTTAAATATGAAGAAGTAAAGTCTCAGAGCAATGCAATGACACAATTCCTTATTAGCTGACAATATCAAAACTCAAAACTCCTAACTCATAGTCAAATGTTCTTTCCGACAGGAAATGATTAGAAACCACCTAGAATCATAGTCCTAGGGTCTGTGTGATAGGACCCATATCAGGAACTTCTTAATTTAAGATATTATGATGTCTATTTTGAAAGTAAATGTGAAACATCATTTCAAAAATCTTGTTTCCCTTGTGAGTATTTTAAAAATTTTGTCTCCCTTGTTCCAATTCCTCACTCAATTTTTGTCTGTTGAATGTTTACAGTAGAACAAAGTTCATCTAAAATAGCAATTCATCTTTTGTTAAAACATGTCTTTGTAACCTATAGATGCCACATGTGAAACACCTGTATGTCTTCACAAGAAAGCTAAAGCTATGAAACCACAAAAGTAACATTCAACCTTCACTCATCACACCTATTTAGCAAGCAATTATTGAGCAATTAGTTAGGCAATATCTACAAAAAAAGTATAAAGTGTGACACCTGCTCTCACAGAGCCTTTAATCCAATGGGGGAGATAAAATACAATTGCATTAAGAGTTAAATAATAATATGTAGTCTGTGCTTACAAAGTTCAGAGAAGATAGAAAGAAGAGTGGATTGGAAAGTTCTCAGACAACAAACTAAGTAAATTTAAATTGTGTCTTGAAGGAGAGGGTAAACATATAGTAAGAAACAGATCATGGTGGAAGAAATACCACCTTGCAAAGAAAGTACATGCAATTCAGGATTAGATGGAGAGGAGCTAAAATTGAGAAGAGCTAAAATTTGCTTTGTGGAAACAAAGGTGGGATTCTTGAGCTCTGCATGCCCATTCCCCCTCCTATTAATCCACATAGATCACTTGGCGGTAGAGAAAATGTGAAGATGTCTTGCCGCCTGAGGCATTCACAAGGTCTCTGAGCAAGGAAGACAGTGGGTGAGGGCACCTTATCAAGCTGCTTTATGACCCAGCATATGCACTATCCTGGTGAATGTTTTCTTGCTCTTGAGAAGACCATGCGTTCTTCATTTGTTGGGTATTCTGTTATATAAAAGAAAATTTAAATATTTAATCAGATCAAGTTAATTGATCATATTACCCAAATCTGCTATATTCATACTACTTTTTAGTATACTTCTGCTATCAGTTACTGAAAGAGGAGTGCTGAAATCTCTAACTTTATTTGTGGATTTATTTTGTAATATATTTCAGTAAGTTTTTGCTTCATGTATTCTGAAACTCTGTTCATAGGTGCCTATGTATTATGGGCTGTTATGTCTGCTTGATGAATTGACCATTTTATCATTATGAAATGACTCTCTCTGTTTCTGGTAATACTTTGTCTTTAAGATCACTTTGCTGGATATTAATATAGCCACTTCAGGTGTCTTATGATTAGTGTTTTCATGGTATATCTTACCATTCTGTCACTTCTAGCCAGAGTGTTTCTATATTTAAACAGTACTATTCATTGTCTGCAAATATAATTTTCATTTGAAGACCAAGAACAAATTCCACCCACCTTCACAAGTCTTCCTGGATTAATTAGTCCAGCCAGACTGAGTTGTTACTTTGGCTTCCTTTTCAGAAAATTTTGTTTGTTACTCCTAAGCCAGCATCTGTCAGAATATTTTTGTATAGTCTATTTTTTTCTGGATAAACCATTTATGATCAATGATGAATACATTCTTTCTTGCTCAGAGTTATGTGGTGAGGCTATCTGCTTATACATAGATTCCTCTTTCTTTGGACTTTAAACAGTCTAAAGTAAAATCTTTATTTTTTTCTGTGTTGTTTGGTCCAGCACCTATTTCAATAAGTGCCCTCAAATATATGCCAAGTAAGTGCATTGCGTGTAAGGCACTAACAATGGCAGAATAATTTGTTTGATTAATTTGGCGTTTTGTAAATGTAAGTGAACTCCACAGTTTCAGAAAAATAAATTCAAGGACTTATCAAAAGATTACCTGAATTTAACCTACAGTTTCTCCTTCTGATTTTCCACCTTTATCCTATAATCCTTGTCTCTGCAATATGGAACTGATTCATTTCCCTTCTCTTTAATTAGCCTCTCCCTTCTTGGGTTTTACTCAGTGACTCATATAATACTTGAATCCTCACCAAAATGTCAAATCCTCCCTATTTCCTTATCCCTCACACCTGTATTTCACTCCCCTTCCTTTGTTGACACTCCCAATTGAATTATTAGTCAGTTAGACTTGAGGTGGCCACCCTTGTCTTTTTCCCCAGCCCCATCAGGCCACTCTGTTCCCTTGGCAGGCTTACAACCAACAGTGTTTAGTAAAATTTTTGTTTTCTGTTTCTGTTTTGTTTTCTGGTTTATAAAATAGATCTGTAGAGAAGCAATTCTGTGACCTTGCCCAATACGCTTTTATGAAGATGACAATAAAACTCTGTTCTTGAGTAAAGAGGGACCAGATAAGGCTAGCTGGTGTGGTTAGGACATCCTCATAAAGAGGCATTGACTGTCCATTAGCTACACCTACCCCAAGGCTAACCTTGCCAGATAACGACATAGCTCTGGGTTCACATTTGGGTGGAGTAATTCTGGGGAAATGACTTAACCCCTCTGTGACTCATTCAGCTAATTTAAAAAGTGAGAATGTAGAAAAATGGGATAGATGAACCTATTTGCCGGGCAGGGACAGAGACACAGATGTAGAGAACTGACATGTGGACATGGGGTGGGGAAGGGGGTGGGATGAACTGGGAGATTGGGATGGACATATATACAGTACCATGTGCAAAGTAGATAGCTAGTGGGAACCTGCTGTATAGCACAGGGAGCTCAGGTCGGTGCTCTGTGGTGACCTAGATGGTGGGATGCGGAGGGGGGTAGGAGGGAGGTCCAAGAGAGAGGGGATATAGGTATACATATAGCTGACTCACTTCGTTGTACAGCAGAAACTAACACAACATTGTAAAGCAACTATACCTCAATAAAAAATTAATGAAAAATAAATAACTATAACCAGCATCCAAAAACAAATGAGAATGAGCAAACCTGTCTTAAAGATATGTTGTTATGCTCTAATGTGATAACTATACAAAGCATGTGTACCAACGTTGCTATAGAAGTAGAGAGAGTAGAAGCAATGTTTGCCTTAGTAATGAACTCTCTTTTTTTCTAGTGAGCAGGCATGTTCAGGCATGTCTTAGGGTGAGCCCTGCAGCTCTGCCAGGTGACAAGCAGCAGGTGGCTCTCAAAGAAGTGAACTCATTCCAAGGAAAGTGTAGGGGATCCTCATGAACTTTGTCCAAAGGAAAAGGCTCTTCTATGGGAACGAGCACAACTAGTCTACTATAAGTGGCCCACATCCCCTTACCAGTTCTCCTGCATTCATGGCAGGTGACTAGGGAGAGAGGTTTACCAGGTAAAAACCTCTCTGGAAAACAGATGGCTGACTCACTAAATATCTCCAGGGATATAGACACCTTTGGAAACTGTATACGAACAGAACTGAAATTCAATCTAGCTCACATGGAAGTCTCATCTGAAGCATATTGGAACATTGACCAGGGAAGACAACACCTACATAGTTTCATACACATTACTTTTAAAATATAAATAGTAATGAGTAACATTACTGATTGTAAGAAAAGCAAATAAACACAAAGCATTTACTACTTCTAAATTCACTAAAATGAATTCCCTAAGAAAGTAGACCAGAATAGGTACATTTAAGTTGAATCTTGAGCTACTACAATACCAAATGTTCCCATTTAAAAATTCTTGTTAAAAGGAAAATTAGAGTTTAGTATGATTTCTAGGAAACGTTATTGCATATCATAAGATCATTCAAACTTACTTTGTAAGGCCTTGTCTCTTAATTTCACATCAATTAACATGATTAAATTAAACATTTCCCAAAGTGTGTCCCAATAAACAATATTCCAAAGAAATAATATTTAAAAATAATTCTGTGGTTAAATAGGCTTGGGAAATGCACATTATATTCATAACTCAATACTTGGTGATTTGAAGTAGCCATTAGTATATTAAAATCTCAAAGAATTGCTGCAGTAAACTTAATAGGTTTAACCCAATTTTCCAAAGCCCATCAGCCCTAGAACTCAGTTATTTGAAATAATATCTTTTAAAAACCTGGAAACTCAAGTTTGGAAAATGCTGATATTAATGTATTTTTTGCAACATCCCAAGTTCTAGTCATCTGTGTTTTTCTACATTTTATTTTCTTAATTTGTAACACGGTTCGGTTTTTAACTATCATCTCAAAGAGTTATCAGTATTGACAGGAAATAAAAATGTTAAAGGATCCACACATTAATTGGTGCATAGTTGACACTCGGAAAAAAAAAATATTCACTTAATTTAGCACAACTAATAATATGCAACTGATTCAGTTAGGTATAAATACTAAAAAAGACATACCTTTAGAATAATTGCTTTCAAATTAATTTTTATTTTACCCACAGTTAAAAAGAAAGATACATATATGTATATATGCATATATAATATATAACATAATAATATGTTATATATGTAATATATATTGTGTGTATATATACATACATACATATATTACACATATATGTGTAGATATATTTTATATATATATATATATATATATATATATATATATAACTTTGCAACTATAGCCCACAAACACATACAGTGTAACTAAAAGTTTCAAAAAACAGATTATTATTCCTCCCTGCAATGTACGTTATATTCTATTCTATAATATTCTAGTCTACATCTTAATTTTAAATCTGATCGTGTCCCAATAAACTCATTTTGTAAACATTAATAATTTGAAAAATTCAACTCTAAAAGAGTTTAACATCCACAACAAAATTATGTTACCTAAATACGGAAGACAATTATCTGACTTTATTGCATGAGCCTGGAAGTAGCTAATGTGACATAGGATGGTTTGCTCCACACCCACAAACCACAAATTCTAATTAGGAAATTCATCCATGGGGTTGGTATTCAGGAATTGTTTCTGAAAATGAGAAGTAAAGTGATCTACCTTTTACACAGATTTAGATAAGCCAGGAAATGTGTCTAACAGACTATACCTGGCACCTCAAAGATCCTATCAGATATGAAAATTCTGATATAGTACTTAGCAGAAAAAATTTTAAAACTTAAAAAGAGTGTTGCATCCACTGACCGTCAGAAATTCTTCCATATATTTGTATCATAGATAATTATGTTAAGATTTCTAAATCCACATTTTAGATATAGATTCTTAACTTCTGAATTTTGTGTGGCTGAAAAGTAAAGTTGTACAAAATTTTCATACGTCAAAAATGATGGTTAACTTAGCATCTTTCTTCTGTTGGAAGATTATTTGTTTGACAGATTGATGAGCAATGTTTATTCATTAAAAACAAACACGTATATTGAATTTCCAGTGTCCTAAAAATATATATATAACAATTGGATCCTGAATAAACATTTACTTCCTGTTACTACCTCCATACATTTCCTGAAAAACAACAATAACAACACAAAAAACCCAATAAATCAAAGGGAAAGGATTCAAATGCACAGAGAAAAATCTATTAAATAAATAAATTCACTTGTGAAAGTCTCCAACTTGGGATAACTAAATTGATTTATAATCTCTAATTTGTTATACTGTTCTGTGGGGCAGAGCATATAGATCTAAAAGCTTGTTCAGCATTTATAATTATGTAGTTGTGCAATGCTGAATACAAACTGTCTCACAACCAAGCAAAGAGTAGTGTTGAAAGCAAAACAAGGAGACCATGTATGTGCTACTGAACGAAATAAAAATATATGCATCACCCAGACTTCATAAGTGTACCCATTGTTTATCTTTATGTTTTCATTCCTAACTGGAGTTTCATGTGATATTCATGAAATATTAAATATTCAGCTTAAGTTTCCTGCCTTATAAGGGACTGGTAGAAATTCTTCTAAATATAGGACCACACAGCTTCAGATTGTAAAAGGAAGCCTCATTTAGGCACATCCTGCAGGGAATAAGCCAGTGAGTGTTGACATTTTGAATGCTCCTGTGGTAATCAATTTGCATGTTGCAAAATGTGGAGTGGGATCAGCAATGATTTTTCTATCGTGCTGTTTACTAACAGCTATAAGGAGTTATCCCTTTTATCTAAGCTTGAAAACAGAATATCCAAGGAAAGAGAAGATGTAAAGTTAGAACCTAGGAATTCTTATTGTCAGGATTCTCCCAAATGTCAAATAAATACTAGACAAATAGAAGTATATTCCGAGACAAATTTTCAGAGACCAGTAACACTGATCAAGATTCATATAACCCTTTCTACACAGATGAGTAACTGTGCAGTTTGCAAATATCTCCCGGACAGAGATTTTGGCTTTTTAGGCAACATCTGTTCAGAATCAGGGTTTGGCCACAAGAAAATGTAAACAAATAGGAAAAAAAATAAAAGTCTGGAGTAGCCTTAAGGATCATCAAGCATTATAGCAGAACAGCTAAATAGCAAGGAATTATCAATAAAAGTTATTCTGTCACTAATACCACTACTAAAACAGAAGAGTGAAATGATGTAAAGCAAAAGAGTGAAATCAGGGTAGATTAAGTGACTTAAGGCACACTGCAGATTGAGAGGGGAGAGATCATGCTTTATATTTTTCTTGTTTACCCTCAGCATTTAGCATCATGTTGGGCACAATAGGGGATCAATAAATACTTGGAGAATGATTGCTCCATCCACAAATAAGTGTACTAGGTGGATAATTAGTTGCCATGGGGAAAACAAGTCTTCCAGCGTTAATTTTCTACACTGATTGAACTCAAGAAACGGAATATACAAAGGGGCTCCTTAGCCTTTATGGTTTTTCCCTTGAAGAAACTCCAACCATCATACTGATGACAATTTTTTATTTCTTATTACCATACCGTATGATCAGTTCTGCTTTTGATAAAATACATATACTTGTGAAAAGTAGATTCCTATCATTATAGACAATGACATCAACACATAAATAGTGAATTTAATAATTTCTTTTAGTGATGCTTTGCTCACCTTCTCCCAGATTCCTTCATTCCACTTACTGTGCCTTCACCAAACCTCTCCACTCCAAACCTCCTATTTACACAGACCATCTACTTTGTTCCAGTATAATGGGTCTCTTTTAGCCCAAATTCTAGTTTTGGTTATGTAAGTGTCGACTTCACAACCAGCTTCATATTCTTTCTAGATTCCATCACACAAGTAGCAACATACCCGACACACACATACCCACACACACACACACATCACCCAACGTTGGATCAATCTTCAAGCTTCGGCCTCTATCATTCAACTTCTAAGGGTTTTTCTTTGCAGCACAGACACTTCTAGAGAAAGGTAAAGAAATAGTTGTTTGGTCTTTGCCATCCAATTTTAAGGTGGCTCCCTTACCCTTCTCAACAATCCTATTCCTTCTTGATAATGTTTAAGGTCACTTCACATCTTCATTTTTCCTCCTATTTGTTTATATTTTCCTGTGGCCGAACTTTCATTCTGAGCAGATGTTCTTATCTCATATTTCCATGAAGAGCATTCATTCCTGAATTGTTTCTTTGATTTTTTTTTAAATTAATTAATTTATTTATTTATTTGTGGCTGTGTTGGGTCTTCGTTTCTGTGCGAGGGCTTTCTCTAGTTGCGGCGAGCGGGGGCCACTCTTCATCGCGGTGCGTGGGCCTCTCACTGTCGCGGCCTCTCTTGTTGCGGAGCACAGGCTCCAGACGCGCAGGCTCAGTAGTTGTGGCTCACGGGCCCAGTTGCTCCGCGGCATGTGGGATCTTCCCAGACCAGGGCTCGAACCCGTGTCCCCTGCATCGGCAGGCGGATTCTCAACCACTGTACCACCAGGGAAGCCCTCTTTGATTTTTATATCGATATAAATCTGCATGTAAGCCATTCATTACTTCAGGCACTCAATGAGCAGTCACCAAGTACTTACCGTGTGCTGGCCTCTGTTTTCACAGATTCAATGGTGAACAAGAAAAGCAATGCCCTCAGAGAACTTACCTTCTATTGGAGTTGACAGGAGGTTACAATTAAGTGTTATAAATGCCACGAGTTCAGTATGGAAGCACATAGGATTGTCACACAAGTTGGAATTAGTTGTGTGATTAGTGATACCTTCTTGGAGTAAGGAATATCCAAATTAAGATCTGAGACAGTGAGAATTAACCAGGAAAATGGTGTGAGAAGAGATAGGGAATGAGATCCAGGCATAAGAAGGAGCATGTTCACAAGAGGGAGAATATATACAGAATAACAAGAGATTCAATCTGGCTAAAGATGGAGTGATAAGAGATGTTCCTGGTGAAGTCATCAGGGGTCCACCATGAAAGGCATGGAAATCAGTTAAACTAACTGAGAAAAGACCCTGGTTGAATCATTCATACAGCTATCATAAGTGTTAAATGAGATAATATCTGGTACACAGGTATTTAATACTTTAAAAAAGCTAATATGGGGCATATGAAGGAGCTTGTATGTAATACAGAGACCAGTAGGGAACTATGAAAGTATTTTATCCAGGCAAACAACATGACTTAATTCATATTTTAGAGCTGCCTTGTGGATTGGAAGAGAGAGGTGGAAAAGAACAAAAATTATCATCGAAGGCATCAGTTATGGGACTTTCCACAACAATCTCTGCAAAAAGTATAGTGACCTGAATAAGTGTGGTGGCATAGAGGTGAGAAAACATAGTTGGATTCAATAAATCCTTAGGAAATAAAACCAAGAGGAGTTGCTAATAGATGGGATAGGAGAGAACAAGGAAAAGGAAGGAGCAAGAACAACAGTGAAGTTCCTGGCTTGCCTAACTGGGTGGAGAGGGGCTACTATTAAGACACAGAACACTGGACAAGAGCAGGACCGGGGGTGTGGGGACGAAATGGCTTTAGCCACAGATACATGAGTTTGAAACTTCTGTGAAATCTAGTATCCAGGCTGCCAGTCAAGGGAGAGATCTGGGCCAGTATCCAGAATTGGGATTCACCTGCATAAGGGTGATCCCCACGGAGCAACATGCAGCGGTGTAGACTGAGTTAGAAGAAGAGAGAGGAGAAAAGAGTTAGCAAAGGTGCCAGAGAGATAAGACTGCCAAGAGTGAGGTGTCATGAAAGCCAAAGGAAAAGAATGTTTTAAGAGTAGAACTATACTCAATATCTTGTAATTGCTTATAATGGAAAAGAATCTAAAAAGGAACATATATATATATATATTTCTTTTTACCTGTATATATATATATGTGCATATAGCTGTACACCTGAAACTAGCACGTCATTGTAAATCAACTATATTTCAATAAAAATTTCTTTTAAAAAGAGGTGAAAAAGGTGTCAGCAATTTGATTTGATAGCAAAAGGGCATTGATAATCTTGACAAGAGCTATGTCAGTGGAGTCATGGGGCAGAGAGGGTGTGGAGAGGGTGTGAATAAGAAAGATTTAGTAAGAG
This sequence comes from Balaenoptera musculus, assembly GCF_009873245.2. Taxonomy (NCBI): domain Eukaryota; kingdom Metazoa; phylum Chordata; class Mammalia; order Artiodactyla; family Balaenopteridae; genus Balaenoptera; species Balaenoptera musculus. The sequence goes on along the minus strand of NC_045788.1, from coordinate 130,269,945 downwards.
CGATAGAGGGAAACTCTACTTAAGTTTGGTTTTGAAGAGGAAAACTGAGAGAGTCTGCAGCTGAGAGGTATAGCAAACATAAGAGAAAATAGCTTGTGGATGGGGAGACCAGAGAATGTGTGCAGGGACGAGCAAGGGGCCAGTGCAGAGGGCTGCTTGGGAATGCAAACCTCAAAGGCAATAATTGACGACACAAAGTTTTGGAAGATAGAAGAAGCTCTAAAGGTTCCAGAGAAAGCAGTTAATTCTGGCAATGGGGAAAAGAGAAATCTTATCCCTCCATCTGTGCTTTAACTCCTTCAAATGTCTCAGAGATCCTTCCGTTTGGATACATTCCCTACAAATACGTAGAGAAATGCCCTCATTTGGCAGGGAAAGTCCACTCTTTATTCTCTGAGTCTTCTAGTTATTGACACCATGTGTTTTACACACAGCTTCAAAGATGCTGTCTCTATCCACTACCTCCATTTTCTCACTTTCACACTGCAGTTAGGATTTTGTTCCTGGGGGTTAAACTAAATATCTCTAGAAAAAGTCAATAGTTTTAACTCTTCGTCACAAGGGATGTTTCTTCCTCTTCTTTCTTATATGACTTCATATTTAAAAGGCCTATATTTTTAACTCAATGTTCTTTCTTACAGCTCCCTCCTACTTTGACTTCCATGATGTTATTTTGGAACATCCCCTGCTTTTCTGACAGTTCCCCTTTGATGTGTCATCCATGATCTATTTCTTAATGGTGGACATTATTCATTGATTGCCCTTCATTTTTCTCTATCTTTTTTTCCCCTTGGTGAGCTTATTCACTTAGACATTTAAGTTTTCACCTTGATGTCCTCTCCCAAATCAATTTCACCATCCTAACCTCATTCTGATTTGTAATTACAATCACCTCCATAGCATTCCCCTCATTTGTCCCCCGACTGTATCTCTTTAGGCCAGACACTGACTTTATGGTCATTCCCTCTTTGCAATCCCTTCCCCAGTTTACCCACTTCTGTCCCTGAAAACACAATACTGCAGGCACAAAATATGGAAGCTGCACTAGACTCAGCTGTGTGTCTTTCATCTCTATTATCTAAGCCACCACCAAATCTTATGCATTAATAACATCTCGACTGTTTGACTCCTTCTTCACATTTTCCCTGCTTCACCCTAGTCCCAGCTCTAATGAACTCATAGAAAGTTACAAGATCTCTTAACTTTAATGTTCCCAAAGTCAAGTTGTCTTGCACATCATCACCACATTTGATTTTCAGAAAGCCATTTTTACCATGACATTTTCTTTATCAAGAATTCCATGACCTTATCAGATCAAGGTCTGTACTCCCACACTCAACATCAAGCTTCATGGTTATTTTCATTCCATTGTACTTACCTAGACTATTCACTATTTTTCAACTTCTGGCTTCACTCTAGACTAGCCTGTCGCCACAAGATGTATGACTCATATGCATCCTTGTTGCTAAGACTTCAATAGTGTTTGTCCTCTTTGTAATTCCTTACTTATCTCAAGTCCTACATCTTCTTTGAAGTGTTGTAAAAAACTCCAGTCAAAGTGAACTTTCTCATTATTTACCCACTAATTTGGACATTTAAATTTACATTAAATTTGGTCCTTCATTATATATAATTATACTATTTGTTTCTTTTAATTTAGCATATCTTATTACTTCAAAAAAGTGAGGAATATAAAGACAGTAATTATTTCACATATTTCTGTCACTAGCTAGGACAGTTTAGAAAATGACTCAGTTATTTAATGAAAACTTGTTGAAAGAGTTGTGTGAAATCAAAAAATTTATTAGGCTAGTGTCACAAGAGCTGATAATCAGTCATAATCCTAGAACTATGCAGACACAGATGTGAGTTCTTAAAAGAAGGACTATCAGAAGCTAGGTTGTTCAGTGCCATCCATGATGCCACAGGCCTTTGGAATTTTCTCGCACAGCATAAAATTGATCATAGGGACCTGGTCAGAAATAGGTAAAGTGTGACATTTTCTTCCCATGTTAGGGAACTCCAAGCAGTGGAATAAACAGTAATTTTTTTTATGAGAAACATGTGCACACACACACACACACACACACACACAAGTTAGAGCAATGTAAAGAATTTGAAACATGCTATTCCTCTGACACTTATCCAGTTAAAATAGCTTAAGAAATAGCTTGGCAATTCATTTATGATAAAGATTCATTCTTGGAAAAATCAGTGTGTAGTGTTATCCAATGCACACACAATTTTATCAATGTGATCCTAAAATATAATCATTCCATTTTAGTATGAAAAAATGGCACCTATATTGCAGTGTGGCTCTACATAATACAAAGGTAAACAGGACCCATAGCAATTTGGAAAAGAGTCAAATTTCTGGCAGTTCCTCTTTATAGGAAGAGTAGGAGGGATTCGCAAAGGTGTAGTAACACAATACACTGTGAAATACCTGAGGGGTTCAATAAGCTCTATTTTCCCAAGTGAATTATGTTCTACTTTTGGAAGGCACACTACCTTGTTCCAGGTTGTAGGGTACAACAGTGGAAAGTGCCAGTATGTTTGTGTCCTCAACAACACATTTTCCAAACCATCTGAATTTTAGGGAAAAAAGTAGAACATCTGATTAAAAGACCAAATATTAAATTCAACTCATCAAGCTTTCACCTAAATACCTAACATTACATGTAAATCACTAAAGTTAGGTTCTGTATTACACTTTAGCTTTAAAAAAATTGTGAATTTCACCACATGTTTTAAAATCAACTGCCTTAAAATCTTAAGAAATTCATAAATTTTGTACCCTCTTAAAATATTCCAAGCTTTGGTGTCCCTGTATTTGTCATTAAGGTGTTCATAATGGGTGAATACACATGGCCCATCTTGATATTAAAAATAATTCTTGACCCCAGGCTCAATCTTCATCATGACAAAGAAAAAACAATCACTAACTAAAATAAGAAGGAAGGAAAGAGTGGAGAAAAAGAGAAAAAAGAGAAGAAGAAAAATAAAGTTCCACATGTAATCATTTGACCTTAAATCAGGCAAAAATATTCTATATTGCTATCTATAACAAAGAATATTGTTGAGAAATTGGCAATTTCTCTAAGGAAGTGCAGGTTCAAATTGGAATGCACCTGCTAAAATAAAATGATCTATCCAACTTGAGTCATACATAGCTTCCTGTTCAAAGTCTCTATCTAATGCTAGTGCCTAGGGAGAATCTTTATGGGTTCTCATCAAGCAGCTAAGTGCTTTATAAAATGTCAACTATTTTAAGTTCCAGTGACACTGAGAATATAGAACATTCTGTTCACCTCTGTGATTGCATCAGAAGCATCATCAAACTCCCAAAATAACAAAGCCTGTTCAATTGCACTCTAGGGACTGGTGGTCATGGGATTGTGCCTGATACTAGCCAAAAATAATAGAAAAATTTTAGTAATTTGGTTCCAGTTTAAGAAGAGGAAAGATCAGAGCAAATCATTTCAATAGTATTTTCAGAATTTCTAAAATGTGATATAAGACAGGTTATGGAATTGTAGGGCTTACAAGTTGGACAAATTACTAAAGGTCACCTGGTCAGAGGTATCACCGTGAACAACATCCAAGGAGGAGAGTTCAGGCTCCTTTCTACTCCTTGAGGCAGCTATTGAACTTCTGAAAAGATCATGAGAATCTTTGCTTTATGTTGGTTACTTTCTATACCATTAACCCTACATCTATCTGTCTTTTGCTATAAACATAATTCAGTCTTCTATTGGGTAACCCTTCAAAAATTTAAAAGAACTGTCGTGTTACCTGAATGTATCTGTTTGTTAGATTAATATACCTCAATGCCTTCAACTCTTCCTCTACAAAATACTTGTCAGAACTTTTACATTCTGTCAGTTCTTCTTTATAAGCATCTATTCTAATCTATCAATTTTTTATTGCAACATTCAACATTAAACCTAATTCTGATATAAGATGTCTACATATTGAGTTTGTCACCTTTTATAATCCAGTGTTCATTGCTATAATGTTGAAAATCTACAAACTGCCCTTTCCAGTTAGCTTTATCCAAATGTAAATGGAATTGTATAGAAGAAGGGAATGCTTTGAAAATTTTAATTACTTAAAATATGTATCTGTATAATTTACTGATTATTCCTTGTGTTATGGTATCGGCTGTTCAACTGTTCACTTATCTTTCTTACAGTTTTTGTTTACTCATATTTTATAGCTTTTTTCCCCCAAATAAATATACGTTGACACATGAAATAAGGCTCAAAGATAATTTTACTTTTTTTTTTTTTCTTAAGAGCATTCCAAGGGCTTCCCTGATGGTGCAGTGGTTAAGAATCCACCAGCCAATGCAGGGGACACGGGTTTGAGCCCTGGTCCAGGAAGATCTCACATGGTGTGGGGCAATTAAGTCCGTGCACCACGACTACTGAGCCTGCGTGCTGCAACTACTGAAGCCCGCACACCTAGAGCCCGTGCCCTGCAACAAGAGAAGCCACCGCAATGAGAAGCCCGCGCACCGCAACGAAGAGTAGCCCCCGCTCGCCACAACAGAGAAAGCTCACGTGCAGCAACAAAGACCCAACGCAGCCAAAAATAAAACAATAAATAAATTTTAAAAAAATTAAGCAATCTTATGCCTGACAGTGAGTTCTCCCCACGTACCAGGCCCCTAGGTATGCGCTATACCAGTATGAACTCCGAGTCCTCATAACAACCCTGTGAGTTAAGGACTGTGGTTGACCCCAGTCTATAGATGATGAAACGCAAGCCCCCACGATGATGCCCTGCTCTTCAGCATGCCTCATCTTAACACTCCAGCCCAGAACCTGCAGACCACCCGCCCACCCCTGCCCCCCAGTACACACCAGGCTGTTAGAAAATTTAAAACAAAAAAAAAAAGGAGCATTCCAGGAATAATGTACTGATAGAGATTATATAAATTACATGTCATGAATTTATTAAAATCATTAGTTTTATAAAAATTAGAACAAGGCCAAAAAGCAGTTGTTTTCTTTCTTTTTTTTTTAGAAAATTTAATGAATTTGTTAGGATGTTTAAAAAGTTTAACAAGTTGTAGTTTTGAGAAAGAAGGCTAAAATATATTAGCAATAAAACTGGACTGTAATGTTTTCTCTAAAATAGTGATTAACCCAATAAACGGCATACATAATCTACAGTGGAAATTTACCAGTGTTAAAAAGAAAACTATACTTTTTAAATCCATTCCTTTTGATGTTCTAGTGATAAATTCAGTGAGTAAACATGCATTAAGCAGATTTTAATTGTGTACAAAACTGTATTTAAGAAAAAGAATGAATAAGACAGAAACTATGTGAATAAATATTCATGGCTTTGGATTTGGAAAAAAATCCTTAGATAGCCAAAAGCATGACTAACAAAAGAAAAAAAAAGGTAAATTGGACTTCATTGAAATTAAGAATGTTTTGTTCTTCATAGGACACCATTAAGAATGTGAAAAAAACGACCCACAGAACAGGAGAAAAGAAGTCCAAATCATATACATGATAAGGAACTTCTGTCTAGAATACATAAAAAGCTTTTACAGCTCAATAATAAAAAGACAAATAATCCAATTTAAAAATAGGCAAAGGATCTGAATAAACATCTCTCCAAGGAAGATATACAAATAGCCAAAAAGCACATGAATAGATGCTTAACATCATTGTTTTTAGGGAAATGTTAATCAAAACCACAAGATACCACTTCATACAAACTAGAATATCTAGAATTAAAAAAGATAATAACAAGTGTTAGTGAGAATGTAGAGGAAATGGAAACTTCATACACTGCTGGTGGGAAATGGGAATGGAAAACAATCTGGCAGTTCCTCAAACAATTAAACATAGAGCTACCATATGACCCAGATATTCCACTCCTAGGTATAGATCCAAAAGAAGACCCCTATATCCACATAGAACCTTGTACACAAATGTTTATAGCAGTGTTGTTTATAATAGTCAAAAGATGGAAACAACCCAAATGCCAGTCAGCTGATGAATGGATTAATAAATGTGGTATATCCATACAATAGAATATTATTTTGCTATAAAAGGGAGTGAAATACTGATACATACTATAACATGAATAATCCTTGAAAATATAATAAGTGAAGAAGCCAGCCACAGAAGGCCACACATTCTATGATCCCATTCATATGAAAGTCCAGAGTGGATAAATCTAAAGAGCCAGAAATTAGATTCGTTAGTGATCACTTAGGGCTGGGAGGAAGATGTGAAGGTAAGGGGATGACAGGTAAAGGGTATGAGGTGTCTTGGTGAGATGATGAAAATGTCCTAAAATAAGGATGGTGATGGTAGGACATATGTATGACTATACTAATGACCATTTAATTGTATAATTTAATGGGTGAATTATACAGTGTATGAATTATATCTCAATAAAGCTGTTAAAAAATTCTTGAGAAAGGAAAGTAAGTTTAGAGAACTTGCTCAACCAGATATCAATATTTATAGAGTCATAGTAATGACAGTGTGATAATGGTGCAAAGATGGACAAACTGACCAATCAAAAAGAATAGAGTTTTTAGAAACAGACACATATGAATGCTTGATTTACAACAAATGTCATACTGAAGAACACTGGGTAAAGGATGGTCTTCTAAATACATAGATCTGGTTAATTAAAATAAAGTTAATATGATATAAACCATGTTTTAGGGATCTCACAATCTCATTCCACTATCATATATCAGAAAGGTAAACTCTGGTGTCTAAAAGGAAAATTAAGTCTTGGCAAACTTGTTTAGAATTCTCTCTGCCTTGCCCTTATGTGGACCTACCTAAAATTTGTGAGCGTGTGGAGGGACACTCAAAATAATTTTAGCTCAGTTGAATAGTTTACATACTATTCCATCAATTAATTATTTAAAGTAATATTTTTGACATTTTAAAAAAGGAAATTGTTTTGAAGGAATAAGGCCCTAAGCATTGTCTTTAGTTTCATCGCTCCCTCTCTACCTCTTTTCTAAGGTAAAATGATCTTTGGCATTTAAATTCTCTTACTACCTGCAGTGTTTATCCATAAGGAACTCTGCTGCTTTCTGAGACCCATACTGTCAACTTTAAAAGTGATAAGCAGTCTCAGAGGCTCAGATGTTGCCTTATTTTCATGCAGTCATTTTTTATACTTTTCCCAACATGTAGACTGAGCACTTTATTCAGTTGCAGATGATTCTGGAATGGGTTTTTTAGCAAATATGAGTGAAAGTCGATAATACGTAATGAAGTGCTAACATGTTACTACTTATGAGCTCCAAGGCCAGATTTCTGTCAAGATTATCGTACAGTTATACCATCTATCAGATTCAGATAGTGTTTCTTTATAGTGAGTGTAATAAGTATGTGAGGGGGGATTTTTGATCCCTCTATAGAGCTTGGGGCAATCAGCTTCTCTCCTCAAATAAGAATCACAAAAGCTTTTTCTGCATCTATGGTGATGCAATATAGTTTTTATTCTTCAATTTGTTAATATGGTGTATCCCATTGATTGATTTGCATACATTGAAGTATCCTTGAATCCCTGGGATAAATCCCACTTGATCATGGTGTATGATCCATTTAGTGTGTTGTTGGATTTGGTCTGCTAGTGTTTTGTTGAGGATTTTTGCATCTATGTTCATCAGTGATATTGGCCCGTAATTTTCTTTTTTTGTGATACCTTTTTCTGATGTTGGTATCAGGGTGATGGTGGCCTCGTAGTATGAGCTTGGGAGTGTTCTCCCCTCTGCAATTTTTTGGAAGAGTTTGAGAAGGATGGGTGTTAGCTCTTCTTTAAATGTTTGATAGATCTGGTCCTGGACTTCTGTTTGTTGGAAGATTTTTAATCACAGTTTCAATTTTATTACTTGTGATTGGTAATGTTTATATTTTCTATTTCTTCCTGGTTCAGTCTTGGAAGGTTGTACCTTTCTAAGAATTTGTCCATTTCTTCTAGGTTGTCCATTTTATTGGCATATACTTGCTTGTAGTAGTCTCTTATGATCCTTTGTATTTCTGTGGTGTCCGTTGTAACTTCTCTTTTTCATTTCTAATTTTATTGATTTGAGTCCTCTCCCTTTTTTTCTTGATGAGTCTGGCTAAAGGTTTATCAATTTTGCTTATCTTCTCAAAGAACCAGCTTTTAGTTTCATTGATGTTTGCTATTGTTTTCTTCAACTCTATTTAATTTATTTCTGCTTTGATCTTTATGATTTCTTTCCTTCTACTAACTTTGGGTTTAGTTTGTTCTTCTTTCTCTAGTTGCTTTAGGTGTAAGGAAAGGGAACCCCCCTACACTGTTGATGGTAATGTAAATTGGTACAGCCACTATGGAGAACACTATGAAGGTTCCTTAAAAAACTAAAAATAGAACTACCATATGACTCAGAAATCCCACTCCTAGGCATATACCTGAAGAAAACCATAATTCGAAAAAATATGTGCACCTCAGTTCATTGCAGCACTGTTTACAATACCCAGGACATAGAAGCAAACTAAATGTCCATCAACAGAGGAATGGTAAAGAAGATGTGGTACATATATGCAGTGGAATATTACTCATCCATAAAAAAGAATGAAATAATGCCATTTGTGGCAACTTGGATGGACCTAGAGATTGTCATACTGAGTGAAGTAAGTCAGACAGAGAAAGACAAATATCATATGATATTGCTTATATGTGGAATCTAAAAAAAGGGTACAAATAAACTTATCTATAAACCAGAAATAGAGTTACAGATTTAGAAAACAAACTTACGGTTACCGGGGGTAAGGAAGGGGGAGAGATAAATTGGATGATTGATTGGCATTGACATATACACACTACTATGTATAAAATATATAACTAATAAGGGCAGCACAGGGAACTCTATTTAATACTCTGTAATGGCCTATATGAGAAAAGAATCTTAAAAAAGAGTGGATATATGTATATGTATAACTGATTCACTTTGCTATACACCTGAAACTAACACAATATTGTAAATCAACTATAGTCCAATAAAAAATTTTTAAAAGTGACCATTACATTACCTTAGTTGAAGTTTTAACCATCTTATCTTTGCACTGCCTCATTAAAAACAACCTTAGAAATATTCACTATATTTAGAAAGTAATGTGCTAATACTGATCAAGATATGTTAACATGTTTATAACATTTAACACTGTAGTTTTTCTCTTGGCTATTAACCTTAAAATAATCCAAAAGTAGGAAAATAATTTATACATAAGTATAAATGTTATTACCTATGTTAGCCAGCAAAACAAAAATAACCTAAATGGAGAATAGAGAGAGCATGGGCTGAGGCAGGGGGTCATAAGCAAATTATGACTTATGTGTTTGATGAAATTATAGAACCATCAAAGCAGTTGATATGAAGACTGTATAAAAACATGGAAAATGCTAAAGATATACAAGTCCTTATACTAAGATTTCCCTTAGTCTAATAATAGTCATGCAAACCTTATTCAGTTTATATAGGTAAGTGTAGGATAAATTCTTGGATGCTAAAGACAGAAGATTGGGTCAATATCTTTAAAAACATGATTAATAATACTTTTGATAGGTGCATAGTATTTTCCAGGACAAAGTCCAGTTAAAATTGTGAGACCACCAAGCTTGCCTTTCTTGGTGAGTAGCTGTCACTTTTTGGCCACTTAATACTAAGCTTCTTTTATATCATTACCTCAATTTTCCCTTGGGGGGAATATCTAATATGTATAGACTTTGGAAGTAGTGGCTATTTTCCCACACCCTGGTGTTGTCAGGAGTCAGGCAGACATGTGAATGAGGATCAGACAATCTCTGGCTTCCTCTTCAGGCTTTGAATCTCGCACAAATTATATAACTATATGGGGGTGGTTAGACATCATGTTCATCATAAGCGAACTGCCTGGTAATCCAGACTTTTCCTTTAGCATGACCTTCATTATGAGTCCTGTTGTCCAGCACACCAGAGCTCTTCATATTTTGCCCATTTTCCCCAACTTTTCCCTTTTCACCCCAAGACAGCTTGAATTATTTCCATTATGTATAACATAGAATCCTTTCTGACATATAGGCACACGTATGACTTCACATATTAAAGTTGTTCTCAAGTCCATGTGCTAGAGAGAATAATACATAGAAACTGTTGAAAAAGAAATTCTGAATATGAGGAGAATGTTGTGGGGGAATAAGAGAAGCAGAAAGAGAATCAAAATTAAGGAAACTAGACAAAGAGGACTAAGTTTGTAAATTCAGTTTATAAGCATGATGAAAGAAATCGGAGTTAGAGTGAGCTACTTTAGGTAGCTAAGGTAGGCTTGATGGAGCCTAAGCAAAGTCTGGTTTGGATGTGAGAGAATCAACACCCTCTCCTCAAGGGTTTTCTAAGCTATAATGGAGAAAATCTCTGTTTCATTTTTACACTGTTGTAGTTTGGTTTTCTTTAATTAATGTGTGTGTTGTGGGGAATAGAGGACTTTTTTTTTTTTTTTTTTTTTTTTTTGATGATGACTTTGTTTGGAAAGCATAAAGCATGTTCTTCTGCTTCGGCACCCTGGAAAGGTGACTGAAAAGAAGAACATGATGAGTTTCTGTTTTCAATCTAACCCAAGACTCTTGCTCTGACCTCTTATCCGAAAAAAGATATTGGATAAAACTAGAGGATTTGTTTTGACAAAGGAAATGAAACCCACAGACCCAGGACTGCTTCTTTCTAGAGTCTAGGTGAGAATATTTAGGACAGAGTTGAGCAGTGAACCATTCCCTTCATTCTACCATAGTTTATCATAGAACTTTGCCGGTCTAAATGCCCTGGGTAGTTGTTTCCAGAGAAATGCTTTGCCCAGTGGAATCATAGTTATCTTGTTGGGAAAAGTAGTCTCCTGTGCACAGTCTTTTGACCCTCACTTGGCCATGTGAGAATGTGCCTTGAGCCTGAAACTTCCTTACCAAGAGATAAAGAGTCCATATGGCCTGTGCAGGGCTTATCACCTTGTGTGGGAATATCTTTTCCTGTTTCAGGCTAAATGAGTATTCCTTTGTTGCATAAACACGTACATCAATGGCCTTCAGGCATGCTCTCAATTACCAGTATTTCAGATTCTAGTGGAGAGGGACAGGTGTCTTTCTGACGTGTCACAAGAGCTGTGCTCATAGGCCAACTGCCCTGCATCATCTGCTGGAGGAACCTGCTGGCCATGAACCTGCATATTATTGGAGCTGTTCTTGCCCTCTCTTCTGCATGTGAGTAAAAGCATTGTTCATCCAGTGATTGACTATTGTGTTTTTCTTGGCAACTCAGGTACCAAGATGCAGTGGGCAGAAGTGTCTGGACTTCTGATGCTGGTGGCTTGCATTGTGATGGTCTTGCTCTCCTTCATGTAGCTGGAGTCTTCCCTTGGCATGTGGAACCAGTACACAATGATCAGCTTGACACGTGTCACCTGGCTGAACAATTTACTCATGGAGGAGCAAGCAGAGTGGCTCCTGTCATCAATTACTTCCAGAAAATTTCTTCTAGGCCTTGGCTTCTAAGAAGAAAATGTAAGAAGTTTTCCCAAATATAAATGAAGGAAACTCTGAGAAAAGAAATTGAATCCTGAAACAGCTGGAGATGGCACTCCACATTAATGAAATTCAGATATTAATATTAATGTAACCGTTTTGTTTCCACAAAGCATACATCATGGGGATATTTTGGGTTATACTGAGAGTCAACTCTGCTATTATATTATTATGGTAGCTCATATAAAACCCCATGTTTTGCTAATCCACACCAGCTTGAAAATACAACCAAGACAAAGTCACAAAACCATTTCACTCTTCTTTTGCGTATCCTTCCTACCTGTGCTATCCACACTCATTGAGAGCCAAGACTTGATCGAATACTGCCTATACTGTGATGCTCCAAAGGGCTTTCGTGTGCTCCCAAAGAGCCTCCCAGCTGCCATGTTTTCTCACTCCAGGTTGAATCCCGTCACAAGATTACAGTCTTTGCTGCTACCGCAGAGTTTCAGCCCATCTCGGACTCACTTCGTAACAAGGTCTTTGGGTCTTTGGATGCTTTGTGGGCTTTCAGCTTCTAGGTTGTTGTATTGCTATGAGCGAGTAGTACTGGCTTCCACAATCATCTCTTAAACCAGGAAACATAGTTGTTGCCCCCTATTATCACTTTTGAAAATTCTAGTACTTGTGCCCTCATGTTTTAGGGAGATTTCAGCTCTTAATGCTGTTAAGTGTCCTCTTCATGAGATCCTGTGAGGTCCCTGCCTATAACTCCTTGGTCTTCATATCAATAAAGCCCTAATCACCAGTTACCCATTTTCTTTTTTCTTTTTTTTTTCTGAAAATTTTCTTTGGGTTTGTAAGGGCAAGAAGGTCAAAGCATCCAGTGAAAGGCATAGTCTTCCTTGGTCAGGTTCAGAAAATATATTAGGTCAAGATAATATAATTCCTATACTACATTGGAAGACATTAACAACAATGAGTCTGAAAGCATATAATTAGGAAGACTGATTCTTTTTGTATCCCACTTGACAGTGAGCATGAAATGATTATTCTTGAGGTTAACCTGAGGGTTTTCAATGAAATTACAATCTCCATGTGCTTCTCTCTACCTTGTCTCAACTAGGACCCTACTTCTTCACTAACAAGTGTAAAGCATGTTTTCCAGTCAGGGCAAAGAACAGAGAGAAAACCAAGAGTGTTAGACACACATAGCTGAAGTCTCAGATTTGTGGGTCATAGAACTGCAGCTCTCCCAGGCAAATAATGAATGCAGGAAGCTATCATTTTGTCAAGGCTGTTGGAGAAAATAAACCTCCTTAACAACAATATAAACATCTTGGTGATAAAGGGAAGTGTGAACAAAGGCATAAACACAGCCTGAGAACACAGAACAAATATTATTTAGTGAGACCTTGCATGAAAAACTAACATCCAAGCATAGACCAGCCTCAGGAAAGGGCAGGGTGAGGCACTTCAAAAAGTCAAAAAAAGGAAAGCTAAAGGTAAGTTTCTCTTACCAATTCAACAATGAGAAGAAATGGGACTTTATATCTGAACCTGTCCTTTTATTTCTACTTTATTCCCTATCCTGTGTCATATAAAAATATGCTTTTACATATATTGTAAAGGAATAGAAGTAACTGAAGAATTATCCCCTTATGGTGCTAACCCCAAGTCTCAGAGGGAGATTAAGAAGACCTTGGGAAATTAAAGGAGGCTCAGATAAAATGGACATATAGCTCCTTTATTATTTCAGGAGGTGCCAAGGTAAAAAAGAAATTTAAAAAATGGGTCTTGCTGCCTTCTTTTGTTATTTAGCCTCTTGAGTGCACTGTTTTCCATAAAAATCAATTTTACCCTTTAGGGGTGTGTGTGTGTGTGTGTGTGTATTCTAATAGTTTCACTCACTAGGGGAAAACTGGCTCTCCTCTTTTCCCACTTTTCCCTTCAACATTTTATTGGATTTGCACCATAAACTGAAATTTACTGTGACCACCAGACCTGAAACCCAAGGGAACAGTACATAGTCAATGGTTCCAAATTTAATGTGGATGAAGAGGGAGAAGATTCTTGGGCAAAGGTCTCAAACTCAGATGCCTATAGGGACCAGGTAACTGAACAAGTAAAGCAGCTGCTCTATCTACAGGAACCAGCTCCTACTCAACTCTAGTGAATTATTGTCAGAGCATCTGGATTTACTAGAAGAGACAAAATTTTGGATTTTTATTTAAATTCCTTTTATTGTGAAATATCAGCTTCTTCTTTAATACAAGTGGTGTCAGCTAAATAAAACATCCAAATTATAGGTTCCAGAGCCAATACTTTTGATCACTTGTCTGGGCCAAGAGCTCCTTCCCATTGGAAAACAATTTGGGGAGGGTGGTGGAGAGATTGACATAGGCAGCCTTGAAATAGAGGACTTTTTGATGAGAAAATTTTAAGTGGAGAGCAAGGGAAATGAGATCTAAAATTAGCATGTAAATATTGGGGCAGAGGACACTAGAAGACATTCTTGTCCTTAAAACACTTTAGCTTTCCCCTTCATTAACTCTTCAGTTAATCATTAGGAAAATTAAGAAACAAGTATATCTGCATAACATCATGTTACAAGGTAAAGAGGAAGAGTCTCCTTCCAGCCCATCTCCTTACTGGCTCCTTTTGAGGACACACATCATTCCAAGGAGTAACATTTGAACAAACTGAAGTGACCAATGAGCAGCAGTAAACAGTCTCCTGGAGGCACCCAAGCTAAGGGGTACTTCAGAGAAAACAGTTCAATAGGCTTAGTGAAAACTAATATCGTTCTTACCCCATGTATTTTAAGAGGCTAATTTTGAAGGGAACATGTCAGTAAACATCCAGATTGCATGTGTAATTCTGGTGGAATATAGTTTCTGGATTCTAAGCAGGGCTTGTTGTGATAAAATGCCGAGCTAAAGGGCCCTTTCAAGAACTGTTAGATTAGATAGATAGATAGATAGATAGGCAGACATAGGTATAGACGTAGACATAGACAGTGTCTAATCTGATCCATCTCAACATCAATTATTTCCAGGAGGAAGCAAATTATTCCCTTTCATAGAATGTTGTGATAGCTAAATATATTTCTCTGTGCCACACATTACCCTTTCAGAAGAAGTATGGATTAAGCTGGCACCATCATTCTCCAAGGATATGAAAATGTATCAATTTAAATGTGTGTGTATGTGTGTGTGTGTGTGTATGTGTGTGTGTGTGTGATTTTTCATGCAGTAGAAAGATACTTGTAGGTACCTAAGCTTGAAGGTAGTAGCTTCCGATATGAGTGGGAATTTCTGATGTATGAATATTTCCTAGGTCTTACTATGGGGTCTAAGGTTTAGTAAAACTTTGTTAAGTTGATTTTTTCTGTCCCTGGATCTGCTGACGCTAAAAGGATGAATAGCTTGGTCAAGACCCAACACCAAATCAAAGGGTAATTTATAGACAATTTTAATACTCAGTGGAACTATAACTAGAAACCTAGTGGAAACCATTTTAAGTAAACTGTTAATTCATTATATTTTTTCAAGTAACTGTAAAATTTTCTTATTTGGTTTTGATTACCAAAGAAATAACTGTTCATCATAACCATTTTCAAAAGCATAAGAAAGGCATACAAAGAAAAATAATCAAGAGTAACTACAATCCCTAAATCAAGTGGTAATCTTGTTCAACTGTTGAACTTTCAATTTTTTTCAAGTTTGAACAGTTATTTTTAAAAATCTGCAATAAATATATTTATCTAGACATTTTCCTATATTTGAGCACATTTTAGGATAAATCTATACATAAAAACTTCTAAGAGTATGTATACTTGCGTTGTTATATTTTGCCAAATTTCCCTCCAAAAGTTTCTACCAATTTTTCTCCCACCGAAATTATATAAATAACTCACTAATTCAAAAAATTTAGTTAAAATTTTAGCAGACCTAATTATTATCATAGTAAGATAGTAGATAATTTGGTAAAGCAGTTTTAAAAGCAGAAGAAATTAGCGTGATTTTGCAATTGAATACTTTCTATCACTTAAGTTTATTTATATTTTCTTTCAAGATCTTATTTTGATGACACATGAGGTAAGCACACACATATTTCAAAGAAGAAAAACATACAGCAATGGCTTCAATTCATCTTATGTAATTTACATTTACCATTTTTTAAGCTAAAGCCAAATCCAGAATTTTGAGAATAATGGACTTTCATGAGCTCACAAAAGTTCAAGAAAATTCAAATAAATATTTGTTTCCAAAGCCATTAGCACATTACTCTTATCAAACCTTTTGTGCCAATCTGTGGCTTACTCACTGACAAAAGATGTCAGAGCTCTCTGACTTAATCAGTGAAAAGAAAATGATTATTATTGTTATGCCAGAGGCTTAATTAAGATTTTAAAAAGTCACATTTTCTTTCACTCATATTGAAAACTAGACTTCAACAATAATTAGTTTATTTTAAATCATGCACTTTCATTAAGTCTAAAGAAAATAGGAGCTCTCAATTCTCTGGAATTTTAAAGTAAACATTATTTACTCAGAGAACAAAATGTTCCTGGCTCTCTTTTTTGCTTCAATATGTCAAGTTATGATCAAAGAGCAAAAATTAGAATTAAATGATGAAATAGCACAGCAAGAATCAGATTTTTCATCATAATCATTCTCTGGCACAGAAACTGTGGTTGCTTCCATTCCTTTCAGTGCAACAAGTATTTATGATGTGCTTATTGGAAGTAAAGTAATTCATAGGCTCTGCAAATGCAAGAATTCATACAATAAAATGCCTGCCTTAGATTTCCTTATTGTCTAGTAAGGAAGCCTACCCTAGAAACCAACTGGCAATTCAATGTAACTGGACAAAGCTAATTTAGTGGTAGGGGCAGGTAGAAGCCCAGAGGGGGAACTCAGCCTGAGAGACTGAAGCATGCCTCTTGTGATAATACATGGCACCTTAGCCATGACTTGAAGGATCTCAAACCAATAAAGTCAATCTGAACATGGGTAGAGAATGAAAAATAGAAAGAATCTATGAACTAGGTCACAAAAAGGAATGCAGTCCTGGGAATTGAATGTTCCAGTGCCTTAACCCTCTAGGGGCAAGGTTATTAGGCAGATTATAAAACATACTGGACACTGTCTGGAGAGAAAAAAAGGACAAGAAGGAAAAACATGAGTGATTAGATGCTGAATCCTAAATTATTCAGTGCATTGACTGTTTTTTCCCTCTTCGATACCTTTTATTTTTTTCAGTTTATTGAGGAATAATTGACAGATAAAATTGTATATTTTTAAAGGGGAAATATGATATATATATATATTGTAAAATGATTACCACAATCAAGTTAATCAACACATCCATCACCTCCTATTATTAACTCCCTTTTCTCCACAGTCTCACTAACACTTGTTAATTCTTGTCTTTTTGAAAATAGATATTCTAACAGGTGTGTGGTGTTATCTGAGTGTGGTTTTGATTTTCATGTCCCTGATGATTAGTGATGTTGAGCATGTTTTCAAGTATCTGTTGGCCATCTATATGTCTTCTCAGGAAAAATGTCTATTTAGATCTTCTACCCATTTTTAATTAGATTTATTTTCTATTGAGTTATGAGAGTTCTTTATATATTTTACATAGTAACTCCTTATCAGATATATAATTTGCAAATATTTTCTCCTATTCCATTTTCATTTGTTGATGGTTTCCTTTTCTTGCAGAAGCTTTTTATTTAGATGTAATGCCACTTATTTATTTTTGCTTTTGTTGCCTATGCTTTTGGTATCATATCCAAAAATTTATTTTCAAGATAATGTCAAAAAGCTTTCCCCCTCTGCTTTCTTTTAGGAGTTTTATGATTTCAGATCTTAAATTTAAGTCTTTAATCTATTTCAGTTTAATTGTTGTGAGTGGTCTAAGATAGGGATGCAGTTTCATTCTTTTGCATATGTATGTTCAGTTTTCCCAGCACCATTTATTGAAAAGACTATCCTTTCCCCTTTTTGTGTTGACTGTTTTCAAGGTTACTTTCAGGATGTGTTCTAGAGATAAGAAAAGTTTCTGAATTTGGAGATCAAATGATATCAGCTATGGGGAAAGAAGGACTATTTATAACTATTTTTCAAACTCTAGAGAATGTAAGATTCATCTGAGATCTTTTAATGTAGAAGCTAAGATCTAGATATTATTATTCATTATGTTCTGAGTAGGGCTCAGGTACCTGGCCTCTAATAAATCACCAGAAGGTGATTCTGTGGCCCATACTGCTTCTGAGGAGAGTCAGAATATCACAGCTCTTGGTTCCCAGAGAGAATGAGGACAGAAATATTTAGGAACAGAAAAATTTCCTCCAAAATCTCAAAAGTCAATAAGTTACTGCTGCAAAAATTCCCAATACCTTCTATCCACACTCAGAGACCATGGGTATCAATTTCAAGCAGAAAAACTTATTAATGTTCAGATGGGGAGGCAAAATTAGATAATTCATAACACATATCTTTTTGTTCCAATATTTTTACTCTAATCATTTGTTTGAGTAAAGGGAGTACTTCTTTGATTATGAACATAAGTAAATCTAAATATATTTGCCTTTCCCCAGAATGTTTACATTTTAAAACATATGCCTATGACACTAAAGTAAATCCATTGTATAACAACTCAACTCCTTTTTTTCCCATATGTAAATTAAGTAACATAGAATTATAAAAATGGGTCTGTGGAAAAATACTAGAATAAACATACCAAAAATAAAGGTAAGAAGGCTCTGTAGAAAAGAAAATTATTGAAATGAATGCACCAGGAAAAATCAAAAAAAATTAAATACAGAAGTGGCATTTACAATACAGAATTAAAGAAGAGCTATTGTGCTCAAATTGGAAATGTCAATGCATATGTCTTATTTTCCAGCACAGACAGAAATTTTTAGAAATGCCGTCTCCACCTACTGCAAATGCCACTACTGCAAACACTCCTGTGGGAACCAGAACAGGCTTTGCACAAAGCCGACTGCAGAGAAAGGAGAGGTCACTGAGATCAGAAAACTGTTATGAAAAACAAAGTGCACAAAATAAAAGCAAATGAAATTTTCTTGTCAGTTCAAAAAAAGAAGATAAGGCACACAGTTTGAAAATTCTTATTAACTTATTTTTTCCTATTTTTTTAAGTAGTCAGCTAGTCCCAATTTTCTTGCCTCTTCCCTTTCAATGGCTTCTGTTCTCTAGATGTCAATCATATAAGCTGGCATTTGTCCAGCTAAACAGCTAAAGAAGTCCTGAAGGAGAGAATGTGTTTCACTCTGCAAGTTATTTCTCTCAATGGGATTCATTGTAAGAGTTGTCATTTGATGTATAACTCATTATATTCACTAGTCTGTTAGCACAGAAAAGTTTATATAACACACTAATAGAAAGAGTGTGTCAGATGAGATTAAACCAGGTGCTTATATATACTGATGTGGAGCCTGCAGAGCTGGGGGGAATCATGATGATAATGGGTATGATCTCTCCTGTAGTGTGTGCTTTCTGGATGAGTCTCTAAATCTAGAGGTTCTGCCTGTACAAGAGCTTAAGCTATCCCCTCTGCCAAGTGCTTCCTTGTTGTACCCCAGTATGACCAAAAAGTATGCATGTGACTTGACTGTTGTCAGATGGTTCTTGTTAGACTTTGGATGTAGAGATGAGTGTCAAACAAACTGGGAAATAATTTAATTAAGTTTCTTTCTACAAGAGGAAGGATGGTGATGAGATAGTCAAGTGATCTCTGGTGCTCTTGTTCTTGGTCTGTTTCTGAGTCTTCTTCTACAGACCTGGTTTCCCATGCATTTTGTAAACTACCTGATGATAGCCTTATCAGTATCTTTTCCTTATAACCAAAGAAACCAGATGCAATGAAGAAACTCAGTACTGGAGCAGGCGTGAGAAGGTCAGAGAAAGGATGATGGCGAGTTGGAGGATGTTGGAGCTAGTCTTTCCCAGTCAAAGAGACCTGGGCAAGCCCAGGTCACATTTTTCTTTTTTACCAAGTATTTTAAACATCACCTTAGCATTGTAAAAGATAACACAGTAAAGTCACTTTCCTAGGGAGCCTTCCATAACCTCTTGATCTAACATTTCGAACTCTACCGCATAATTCTTCCCAGATTTATTTTCCTTTGGATTTATCAGTAACTAATATATTACATATTTCAGTAATTTATTTTGTTTATAGTCTATCACTTCACTAAAGCTCCATGAGGCCAGGGATTTTTGCTTCCTTTTTTTGACTACTATATTTACAAGGACTATCACACTAGAGAAGATAAATGTTTATATGTTATATGAATGATTATATGAATAATCTTGTCCAAGATTTCCAAGACTCTAAAAAGATTATATAAAACAAAAAGTGTTGTAAAATACTTTGATTAATATTCATTGCAAGTACCAGATTTTCAGTATAGAATTTTTCTCATGGGTACTGTATAATTAGTGTTTGTCAATGCATGTATTCACCAAAATGACCTGAGATATTGATTAAAGAACATCTGTTTCTAGACTCCATCTCAGACCTACTTACTAAATCATAATTCTTTCTTTTGGGACCTAGAAATCTTCCAAATAAATTAAATGCATGCTTTAGTTAAAGAAATACTGACAGAAATATACAATGAAAGATTCTTGAAATTTTATCTATGTACTATCCAGATGTCACAAAGCCAAAGTTGGTTCAATAAATGTACATGAGTATGTGCATGTCAAATCTTGGTTTTTTTTGGAACTTTAGACTCGATAATTGTTGAGTAAAATCAAGATTAACTTTTACTAACACAGCATAGGATAAGAGAGAGATTCAAATTTCACCTATAGTTGAAATAAAAGGTAACAAGTAGGGAAAAATGCATAAAGATTGTTTAAAAGAGCAGAGATAAATGCAAGATTCCCGGTTTGACAATAGAGAAAAATGAAGCAGTAAGTAGAAATATTTAAAATAAATCAAAAATTTGAATCATAAAGATACAAAAAGATTTACTATTTCTACAAAAGATATGCTTTAAAATTGATAATAGAGGTAGAAAATATGTAAAATAAAAGAGTGGAAAAAATAGAGATAAGAATGATGAAGACATTACATTAAATATGAGAGAGGATATAAAAGTAGATTTAAGCTCTTGAACTTAAGGGACGCCATCTGAAATACTGTTCCCAGAGGAAAATGGTGTAAAGGTTAGGGTAATTTTCTCATTGTGGCATGCCTCAAAGCATCAAATGAGAGGACAGAAGAGTGGAGAACAGAGGGAGATTTTGGATCTGAATTAACAGACACCCTATGCAAAACTCTTTAAATATATCCATATTCTAAGATTAATATATGTTCCTGCTTGTATATTTTATGCCAAGTTTAAGTAAATAAATCCTGGCCAAAAATCATTTCCCTAATAGGAACAAAAATAGCTGATTGTCAGATAAAAGTCAGACCCTAAAATTCTACCTCTTGCATTTGCTTTCATTTCTATCTTAGAATCACACGTGTTCTTCTGCAGAGAAAAGAGGAACCTTCAAGGCCAAGATAGTTCAAGGACAGTTATCACTGTCTTACAATTAAGTATGCTGCTTTGTTTGTCCATGGGTCTAAAGGGAAAAATGCTTCTTTTTAACAGGACAGCATGTCGAGGAAAGAGGAAGAAAGCTCTTTACAGCATGCCAATGAGAAATGTCTTTTCCATAAAGTTTTCCTCAGTAACCCAACTGTGACTGTGTACGCTCAAGTATAAGGCATTTCCTGCCTTAAGTACTAGATTTGGACATCAAGAAGTTTATCAGCTGAGTTTAACTCAAATACATTCAATATGCAACTCACTATGTGCCAGGCACTTCACAAAATGATGTAGAAGACACAAAACAGTGAGATAAAGTGTGTGCATAGATAATTATACATTAGAAGGTACTATGAGCATTACTATAAAAGACAGCCACACTACAGAAGTTTGCCAAGGATGGTGCCAAGGATGGTATTGCTATTTTTGGGGGAAACAGTGCTGAATTTGTCTAGAAACAGAATTATTTAAGATAGGTTGTCAAGTTGTAAAATTTGTTTTCTTCTTTGAAGGAACCAGGGGCTAATTTCTCTCAAAGAGTTATGAGAACCAGCGAAATCAATGTTCATGCACTAATATACATACAAAAAAAAAAGTGATAGACATTAGAAAGTTAGTTTGAGTATGAGATAACTTTCAGAAAACAGTGAAACTCAAATTCTCCATCATCTACTTAGCCACAATCTATCTTGGTAAATAAGTTAGGAAGTATGTCAAATAAAAATCAAAATAAAAGGCTGTTTTTTTAAAAAAAACAACATTATCAATAGGAAAGGAATTTAGATAAATTGACACAAGGTCCTCACTTTAGATAGTGTGAAAGAGTTCAAGGGCTATAGAGTCTTCAATAAATGCAATGCAAATGCTCCAAGTGTCTAAATTAAGATTTCTTCTGCCCTGAGCAAATCTATATGTTCCCTTCCTGAGTTTAATATTCTGTACTCTTTATTTCAAAGTATCTTTGTGAATGAGAATCTTCTATTTATATCTTTTTTTTCTTGAGATATGTTAGTGTTATTAAATAAATTTAACTTTCCAATAAATATTTTAACTTTGGTACACCTTATTTGAGTATAATATTGAATCAAGGGAAGTAGTTCAAGATAGTGGTGTAGAAAGACCCTGAACTTGTCTGTACCCATGGACAAAATAAATCTGTAGCTACATGTGGAACAATTTCCTGCAGAAAAGGCCTGAAAACTAGCTTAACACCTCATCCATAACAAAAGATAAAAGGACCACATGGAGATGGTTAGGAGAGGCAGAGACATAGTCTTGTCAAAACACCACTCCTAATGCAGAGACCCACAATCAGGAGGGTCTCACAAATACAGAGTTTATCCCTGAAGAGCAAGGGGTTTACACCCCACATCAGGCACCCAAACCCTTGGGTGAGCCCCCAGAAGGTCTGGCTTTGAAAACCAATACGGACATCCTAGAAGAAATGGATAAATTCTCAGAAACTTACAATCTCCCAAGAGTGAATCAGCAAGAAATAGAAAACATGAAGAGACTGATACCAGTAATAAAATTGAATCAATAATAAAAATATTCCCAACAAACAAAAGTCCAGGACCAGATGGCCTCACTGCTGAATTCTACCAAACATTTAAAGAAGAGTTAACATCTATTTTTCTCAGATTATTCCTAAGAAATTGAAGAGGATGGAACACTTCCAAACTTACTCTATAAAGCCAGCATCACTTTTATACTATAACATTTACAACTGAATAAAAAAATAGAATAAAATACCTAGGAATAAATTTAAACAGAAATGAAAGATCTGTACACTGAAAAGTATAAGGCATTGATGAAAGAAATTGAAAAAGACACAAATAAATGGTAAGATAGTCCACACCCATGAATTGGAATAATTAATATTGTTAAAATGTCCACATTAACCAAAGCAATTTACAGATTCAATGCAATGTCTATCAAAATTCTGGTGGCACTTTTCACAGAAACAGAACCAACAATCCTAAAATTTGTATGAAACCACAGAAGATCCCGACTAGAGAAAGCAATCTTAAGAAAGAAGAAAAAAGCTGTACCACATTCCCTTATCTCAAACTATATTACAAAGCTATATTAATCAAATCAATATGGTATTGGCATAAAATTAGACACACAGATCATTGGAACAGAATAGGGATACCAGAAATAAACCTACACATATATGATCAATTAATTTATGGAAAAGGAACCAATAATATACAATGGGGAAAACAGTCCCTTCAATAAATTGTGTTTGGAAAATTGAACAGCCACATGCAAAAGAATGAAACTGAATACTATCTTACACCATACACAAAAATTAACTTGAAATGGATTGTAAACTTGAGTGCAAGACCAGAAGTCATAAAACTCCTAGAAGAAAATCTAGGTGGTGAGCTCCTTGACATCGCCCTTAGTGATATTTTTTTTGGCTCTCATTCCAAAGGCAAGGGCAACTAAAGCAAAAATAAACAAATAGGACTACATCAAACTGAAAAGCTTCTGCACTGTGAAGGAAACCACAACAGAATAAAAAGGCAGCCTACTGAATGGGAGAAGATATTTGCAAATCATATGTCCAATAAGGGGTTAATATCCAAAGTATATAGGAAACTCATACAACTCAATAAAAAAAAAAAATCTGATGTTTAAAATGGGCATAGGTTCAAAATTGACATTTTTCCAAAGAACACATATAGATGATCATATGAAAAGATGCTCTATATCACTAATCATCAAGGAAATGCAAATCAAACCCACAATGAGATATCATCTCACTCCTCTCAGGACAGCTATTATCAAAAGGACAATAAATAGCAAATGTTGGCCAGGATGTGGAGAAAAGGGAACACTTGTGCACTGTTCATGGGAATGTAAATTGGTGCAGCCACTATAGAAAACAGTATGGAGGTTCCTCAAAAATTTAAAAATAGAACTACCATATGAACTAGCAATTCCACTTCTGGGTAGTTATCCAATGGAAAAAAAAAAAAAAACCCACTAATTTGAAAAGATATATGTACCTCTGTGTTTGTTGCAGCATTATTTACAATAGCCAAGATATGGAAGCAACCTAAGTGTCTCCATCAAGTGATGAATGGATAGAGAAGATGTGGTATCTATATGCAATGGAATACTACTCAGTCCTAAAAAAGAATGAATATTTTTTTCATTTGCAAAAGCACGGGTAGACTTGGACTGTATTGTGCTTAGGGAAATAAATCAGCCAAAGACAAATACTGTATAATATCACTTATATGTGGAATCTAAAAAACAAAACAAACAAACAATACAAAACAAAACTCATAGATACAGGGAATAGATTGGTGGTTGCCAGAGGGAAGGGTGTTTGGGTGAAATTGGTGAAGGGAATCAAAAGGTACAAACTTCCAGTTATAGAAAAAGTCATGGGGATCTAATGTACAGCATGGCGACTATAGTCAATAATTTTGTATTGCAAATATGAAAGTTGCTAAGAAGGTAAATCTTCAAAGTTCTCATCACAAGAACAAAATGTTGTAATTTTGTATGGTGACAGATTGTAACTAGACTTGTTGTGGGGATCACTTTGCAATGTATACAAATGAATAATTATGTTGTACATCTGAAACTAATATAATGTATGTCAATTATACTTCAATTAAAAAGTAAAATAAAATGTTGAATTAAAATGATAGCATAGATGAATACGTATTTACTGTAATCATTTTATTTTTGAACCCACACCTAAAAAGATATATTCCTTCATCCACCCTTTGTGGTATAGCCAGGACTTTTTTGTGTGTGAGTATAGTTGAACCGACTGGAACTCCTTTCCTTTTTCTAACATAAACTGTATTAATAACATGTCACCTAGAATTTCCAGTATTGACTCCTTTAAAGTGAATTAAGAATTTAAATATAGTTAAAACAATCTGAATACAATATCATTCAGGATCTTATTGTTGTTGTTTTCTCAATCTTTTGCAGTATTTGTTTTTAATTCCACATCCAATTTAATAATATTTTTTTTAGCAACTTGCCTTTATGGAGATTTTTGAAACACATATTTTAGTTTTCATAAAAATAACAATTCTCACTCTCAAGTTTCATTGTTTAGTTAATTTATGTGATTACAACAAACAGGTTGGAGGGAAAAAAATGAAACTAACTCTTGTTGAGCAATAGCTAAGAGTGAAAACTGCTACACCGCAGTGAACTAGTGAGGCGATTGCCAGCTAATCAAATGTTTCACCAGGGTAATAGAGATTGCATTATCACAATACTACAGAAAACTCTTTATCAGAACTTGTGTTCAATAAATCAGGTGATATTTCACAGCCAACCAAATTACCCCTAATATCTGTGGATTTATATTCTGTTATTTCTAAGTTCAAAATATAGAAATTCCATAAAAGTTGAGATATGGGAAAGCTTTTATTTGTTCCAGGACAGCCATTAAACAGTCCTGAATAGAGGTGGCATTTAAGTTTTTCCTTGAGTGATAGATAAGATTTCAATATAGAGATGGAGAGAGATATGAAAGATAAAGGGAAAAACATGAGCACTGGTAGGGTTTCCAGATAAGATACAGAATGTTCAGTTAAATTTATAGTTCAGACAAGCAACAAATAATATTTAAGAAAAATATATTCCATATATTACAGGAGATATATTTATACTGAAGAAACACTATTTATTGTTTATATGAAATTTAAATTTACTGGGTTTCCTGGATTTTTGTTTGTTATATCTGGCAATCCTATTTGTGAGGCATATAATTAAATCGGAAGCAGGCCAGTTTCACTGGGAGATAAAAGTGAAATGGTAGGTAAGAGTCCATACTTGAAAGGCCTTGAATATCACTGGAAGGATTTTAAGAGCAGTTAAGATGTTACCAATCATATTTCAAGTAGAAGCAATAGCATAAGAATGTAGTGGCACACCTGGAAGAGAGAAAGAAAGAAAGAAATAAAGAAAGAAAGAAAGAAAGAAAGAGAGGAAGAAAGGAAAAAAAGAAAGAAAAAAAGATCCCCGCCCCAAATTTAATCTCATAACACACAGAATAAACACTATTCAGTGTGAGAAAGGTCTACATGGGTGTGTGACTCCCAGAAGAAGATTGGAGGTCATCTTGGGGTCTGTGTACAACAGAATGTTATGAAAATAGTATCTTCCATTACTTTTTAATTTTAAACATTTTTATGTGAGCATGCAGGTTAGATTTGCAGTGGTGAGTCCAGAATCCAGAAGACAAGGAAGGAGGTGCCTGTTGTAAAAACAGGAACCTATAAACAGAGATTAAAGAGTAAATGTGAATAGCTAGTGGGAGGCAGCCACATAGCACAGGGAGATCAGCTCGGTGTTTTGTGACCACCTAGAGGGGTGGGATAGGGAGGATGGGAGGGAGGGAGATGCAAGAGGGAAGAGATATGGGGACATAAGTATAACTGATTCACTTTGTTATAAAGCAGAAACTAACACACCATTGTAAAGCAATTATACTCCAATAAAGATGTTAAAAAAAAACAACAACAAAGAGCAAATGTGAGAGTCTATATTAATAAATCTATCTCAAGAATCAGTAAATTTTATTTTTAACCTGCAAGCTCACAGATTCTGGAAAGAAATCACACATATTTTCTTTCAGTCTATTACTTCATCAGGATCATAAATGGTATTGCTACACTTAAGCTAACTGAACAGATATTCTTCCTGATTTTGTCTGTATTTTCCACAGGTTTTTGTTTCAATGATTCTCACAGTGACTAAACTTTTATCTCAGGCCCCGAGAGCAGTCTTTGAGAGTCTTTATTGAACTTTATTTACTTTCTTGAGCCCAGGAGCATTTTTTAGACTCCTCAGAGCTTTGAAAGCAACTGGTTTCTTCCCCCCAGAGGAAATTTGAACAGTTCACAACAACTGGTAAATAGCTCAATTCTTCTTTCTTTCAGAAGATGAAACCAAAGATGAAAGGGTGTGATTTTTCTGTTTCATCGAGGTCGCACTCACCACCTAAAAGATCAATCACATGGAAAACAGAAAGTTTTTCAGCACAAGGATGACTTACCATAGAACATGAAGGGAAAGTATAGGAGGTAGATACATGTCCATAGTGGGATAAATCAATACTCAAGGAAAAGTAAAACCACCTAGAAATTCATTAAGTCTAATACAATGTAAAAGAATAGGTACAAAGTTGTTGATTTAACCTTAAAATCTTCCCTGGGTATGACAGATATTGCTTAAGAAGTCCTGATATCTTCCAGTTTTCAGTAATCTTTGGTGAGCAAATCTGAGCTAAACTAATTACATTATCAGAATTCCAAACCAGAGAATGATTATGGAGTTAAGTCAGGCATTAGCAGTGAAAATTTAATTTGTGTGTCAATTTGTTACACAACTACAGATTAGTTTAGGTGCAATTGTAGTGATATTTTTGTCTCTCTGGTGTATTATGAGCTATATTCACAAAGTCTACTTTCATGAATAAAACATCACTGAGTGTATTCCAATGTCAGTTGGGGTAACTAAAGCAAAAATTGCCTCTGGGACAAAAGACAGCATTAAAGTGAAGACACCCTCACCTTGGGCTACATCACCACACAAAACTACAGGGCCTGGAAAACAAAGACTCTTCATTAAGGTCATTTTTCATACATCACACTAGCTGCTCATAAGCCTAGAAACAAGGATCAATTAAACAATGCATTCTTTATATATTTACAGGTCATCTTCAATGTATACACAACTAATAGACACACACACACACACACACACACACACACTGCTTTTCAACAGCACATCAAAAAAAGAAAGAATAGTCATCAGAACGCTGAAAAAGTAGAGTTCAAATTATGGTTCAATAATGAAAAGAAAACAGAATAGAAGTAGTCTAAGGATTGAGAGATAGATTGTGTTAAACAACAAAAATACAACTGAATACATTTATTTATTTATCTATTTATTTTTTAACATCTTTATTGGAGTATGATTGCTTTACAATGTTGTGTTAGTTTCTGCTGTATAACAAAATGAATCAGCTCTATGTATACATATATCCCTATATCCCCTCCCTCTTGTGTCCCCCTCACACCCTCCCTAACCCACCCCTCTAGGTGGTCACAAAGCACCGAGCTTATAATCCGAGCTTGTTATCTGGTGCTAGCTTTGTGGTGGAAACGGGAATTCTTGATTTTCCCGGTGCAGTTTGTACACCTAGGCTTTGGGTAGGGTCTTTCTCAGCATTCTTGCTCCTCTTTCGCAGGGCAGCAAAACTCTTTCTTGTACCTGTGGTAGATTGGGGACAAGAGAGGTTTTCTTGTCTCTTTCTAGAGGGAGCAGAATTCTGTTTTGTATTCCTGTAGGATCCAGGTCCTAGGAGGGTTTCCTGCCTGCTAGAGGCTTTTACTTCTACCCCTTGCACAGATGCAATGGATCTTTGTTTAAGTCCAGGACATAAGGGTGTCTCATGCCCTTTCCTATGAGAGAAGGGTCTGGAGAAGTGAGCAGTGAGCCACGCCTGTCCTCCAGTGCCCACTAATCACCACTTGCATGCCTGTACCACTGAGGGGACTCTCTCTCTTTGCTCCAAACTTGAGTACTTGGTGGAAGCCCTTGAAAATAGTTTGGAAGTGGACACAAACTCTCTTTGTGCCTGTGGCTTTCAGCTATTCCAAAGGGAAACACTAGCCCACACTTGGCCTTTATGAATTTATTAAAGTTTTAGCTGATTTCTTCTTATTAGTTTCTATAATGAAACTAATTTTTTGCTTGTGTGGTGAAGGGGGTCATCAACTCTCTGATGAACTCAAAAATACAGTTATAATTTAGTTGATTACCCAGCTTTTTCTCATTGTCAGGTTGAGAATGATGTTCTCTTCAAGTTTTCTACATCCTTAGGTGAAGCAGAACTCAAAGTATTTTTTTTTTTTTTTTAATTTTTAGGGAAGGCTCTTTTATTTATTTATTTTATTTTAATATTTTTATTTTTGGCTGTGTTGGGTCTTCGCTTCTGTGCGAGGGCTTCCTCCAGTTGCGGCAAGTGAGGGCCACTCTTCATCGCAGTGCGTGGGCCTCTTCACTATCGCGGCCTCTCTTGTTGCGGAGCACGGGGTCCAGATGCGCAGGCTCAGTAGTTGTGGCTCACGGGCCTAGTGGCTCCGCGGCATGTGGGATCTTCCCAGACCAGGGCTCGAACCCGTGTCCCCTGCATTAGCAGGCAGATTCTCAACCACTGCGCCTCCAGGGAAGCCCCCAAAGTATTTTTTAAGTCCACAAGGGTAAAGTTCTAATGCATATTTCTGGTTAAAATGATTTTTAGCACAATACATAGTTATTGAAATAAATATACTAAAAAAAAGTTTAACATCTCTCAAGGATATATAAAAAGTCTATGGGAACATATATGAAAATATTCTTAATTCTCTCTAGGTAAGGTGGGTCAGGCCACCCTAGAAATTCTCTCTAGAAAAAGTGAAATTTGTTTGGTCTCAAAAGATGAAAAGAGATTATTAGGCAGAATAATTTTAATGTGCAGTCATGTTTAAGACTATTGACCTAAAGGCATATTCAGGGTAAAGTGCAAAAAGAGTTGTCATTATTTTTAATGACAAAAATCTGGAAACTACCCAAATGTCCAACAATATAAAAGGATGTTTAAGTAAACTAAAACACATTCATAAAATACAATGTTATATAGCCATATTTGGGAAATTTAATTGGTGTTTAAATTAAAAAAGAATTTTATAAAAATATGTACAAGAGTAATCTGTACACAATATGTATGCTCTAATTTACATATTTATGTTACAGAACCAAACTTGGGTCTGCTCACCTCCACATGCCATAAAACCAACCTACTGACACCAGGTTGTGGTGAAGGAAAGTGCAATGTTTATTTCAGGGCGCCAAGCAAGGAGCCCAGGACAACTAGCACTCAGAACACCTGAACTCCTACATGGTTTTCAGGAAAGAATTTTTAAAGGCCAAGTGAGGGAGGGGAGTCACAGGGTGTGTGATCAGCTCCTGCACAACTCTCTGATTGGTTGATGGTGAGGTAATAGGGTGGGGTCACAGGGTGACATCTTAGGCTCCAGTGGGCCTGGGGGCTATGTGTTGATGGTCATCAAGTAGTTAACATCCACCACTTGGTGGGGATTTTAGCATCTGTGAAACAACTCAGGAAATGTGCATCAGGTACTGTTATCTGGATACTTGAGAGAGGTGTTAAAGCAGATGATATGGGGGAGGGGTCTGTACCAGGAAGGTCCCATCGGGCCCTGCATGGTTACATATATTTGTGTATACACACAAACACGCATATGTAGAGAGAGGTACATGATAAAACTGTTGAAGGTTTTTCTGCTATTGATATTTTTAATTAAAAAAATTAAATTATCTTAATTGATTTAATTTATTTTAATTTCTGGTATTTTTAAAATGTCTTACATATAATGTCTTTAATCCTGGTGCCTAAAAAATGAAAGGTATTAAAAACAGGTCAGAATGATAACACAAACATTAATGAGGATATGGAGCAACAAGAACTCTCATTTATTGCTGGTGGAATAAAATTTTAAAAAGTGTTACAACCACTTTGGAAGATAGTTTAGCAATTTCATACAAAACTAAATATACTCTTACCATACAATCCAGCAGTCATGCCCTTGATATTTTCCCAAAGAAGCTGATAACTTATGTCAACACAAAGACCTGCACACAAGTGTTTATAGCCGCTTTATTCATAATTGCCAAAACTTGGAAGCAACTAAAGTGTCCTTCAGTAGGTAAATGGATAAATAAACTGTGGTACCTCAAGACGAGATATTATTCATTTGGTGCTTAAAAGAAATGAGCTATCAAGCTATGGAAAAACATGAAGAAACCTTAAATTCATATTAATATGTGGAAGAAGCCAATCTGGAAAAGCTACATACTGTTCTAACTATAGGACATCCTGGAAAAGACAAAACTATGGAGAAGTAGAAAGATCCGTAGTTGCAGAGGGATGAACAGACAGAGTACAAAGGATTTTTAGGGCAGTGAAAATACTCTGTGTGGTACTATGATGATGGCTACGTGTCATTATACACTTGTCTAAACCCACAAAATGTATAACACCTAGAGTGAACCCTAATGAGGGCTCATCAGTTGTGACAAATGTACCACACTGGTGACAGATGTTGATAATGGAGGAGGCTATGCATGCGTGGGGTAGCGGATGTATGTAAAATTTCTATACCTTCCTCTTAATTTTGCTGTAAACATAAAATTACTACAAAGAAAATAGGTGAGAAAATTAGAAAAAAAGAAAATAAAGTTAAGTGAAACCTAGGAAGAGATAAATGAAATAAAGAAAGTATGCCTTGGGTGTTGTACCTAAGGCTAAAAATGATTTTTAGCTCTGAGCTAAACTTTGCTCAACATCTGCAAATTTTGCTCTGAGCTTTCCCGCAACCATTGAAAAGATGTAAACATGTCATCAGATTCACAGTATTCAGAAGATACAAAGAAATGGATTTCCGAGGAGAAACATAGTTAATCTTGGTATTAGGATTCAAGAGAAATCTCTGGGTCTTTGTAAAAGGAAGACATTGGGTAATGGAGTGTTCACCACCCTAACAATATTCTGGTAGTAAATACAACCATGATTTGCATAACTCTATTTCTCTTAGAGTTATTTACATGAGAAAAAAAAGTATGACAAAGTGAGGATGCCAATTTAAGGTGGAAAATATAAAATGGCCTAGATAAATTCCAGGTTTCTTACAGTCCTGGTTTCCATGCAAATTGAGTGTGGAGCAAACGGGAATAGATAGATGACGCATCCGCTTGGTATTTGTCCATTCACAGTATTTCTCCTGCCTGAACTTTGGTGCAGTGTTAAGTAGTGACAAGTTCTAGGTCTCTTATCCTGTGAGAATCTGAAATGCAGCTAGCCCATATGGAAATCTCCTGAGCAGTGAGGAACCTGGGGCAGAAGGAGGCTTAAACAAAAGTCACCCAGCTTTCATACAAAGGGATCCCAAGAAGGACTTGCAAACAGGGTCTAAATTGTCATCCAGAACTAATTTGGGCTTCACTTTTTTCTTTTAGCATCTTTATTGGAGTATAATTCCTTTACAACGGTGTGTTAGTTTCTGCTTTATAAAAAAGTGAATCAGCTATACATATACATATATCCTCATATCCCCTCCCTCTTGCATCTCCCTCCCACCCTCCCTATCCCACCCCTCTAGGTGGTCACAAAGCGCTGAGCTGATCTCCCTGTGCTATGCGGCTGCTTCCCACTAGCTATCTATTTTGTCGCATGGGCTACACTTTTAACAAACAAATCAATGACCAATGAAGACCTTCCAGCTTTCAGCACTGCAGTGCCTGTGGCAATAACTTGACTCTAGAAAAACTGTAAAGTCATTGTAACTTTACAATGACTTAGATTATTAAAAAACAACACACGCAACTTATTAACAACCAGTCTGTCATACAGTAAGCAATGTAAATTTAAGGTGTTCCTCCAAATTAAAATTTTCCACAATTAATTCGAAGATAAATGAAAGCATTCATAAGTTGTTTAAAGCAGTTAGGCATATAAGTTGGACAAATTATGATCTACCCCAAATGATGAAATTGTTTCTGGAATACTTGATTGACTTTTATTTTATTTTTTTCTGGCAGTAATTGAATAGCATGGCTAGTTGTCAACTAGGTCCATTCTATTTCATGACAATAAAGCCATGCCATCTGCATGTGTAACTGTCTAACTATGCTCTGTTTCTACTTGCTATAGTGAAGGAGCATACATGTGCTAAATGACAGCAATCCAGGTTAATTAAGTGAAAAAGAAACAATGCCCCTGTTTTATCCTTCTGGTAAAATTGCCTGAACTATGAAAGAATTGTTTCTACTGAGCCTGAACTTCAAAAGGGATTCTGTGTAAACATTAATAAATATGGTTCTATAAGTGCATGGATTTTAGTCTGTCGTTATTACTGTCTCAGAAAAAGGCTGAGGAAAGGTCACTTAGAGTAACAACATATTATATTTTATTCGAACAAAATGATAAGAAATATAACTGAAGAGCAACCACAGAAATGAAAAGACTGTGAGGAAGTTGAAAATTACCTTGAGTCCACGCTCATAGATTCTTGGCATTTGGGATCACTAGAGATGTGAAAGGAAGTATCATAAATCTAAGACAAGGTTCTACTTAAAGACAGCAGCCTGTATGTGCAGGTAGTGAGACACCCCTCTTAAGGCTGTCAGATATGCTATAAGATATCCAGTTATATTTTAATTTCAGATAAATTCTTTTCCCAATATAAGTATATCCCCAATACTGCATGGGATATACTTATACTTAAAAAAAGGTTTTTTACCTTAAGTTAAAATGTAACTGAGTGTGCTGTATTTTATTTGCCAAATTGGGCAACCCTATTCCCCCTCTCTTGGGGTCCTTTTAAATTTTCAGAAAATAGAATAAAAAGGTATAAATGTGTTAGGGAACCATTGACCAAAACCGCCTGCCTTGGCCAGGCACGATAATAACTGCTCGAATGAGTTATCTCACAACAGGAGCTCCAGTAAGGATGAGGAACTGACAATCTGCCCCCAACTGGAAGAATTTGGGAGAGGCCAAAAGGAGGGGGGAGACACCAGCTTACAATACTTCCTGCCAACCTCCCAGAAACCCTCACTCTGGAACGCATCTTGACTGAGAGACGCACACTGCAGGAAGGGCCTTGAATCCGACCAAATATGGACACGGGCAAGATAATTGGCCAGAGACAAGCCAGAAGGCTAACCTCACCACCAAAAACCCTGAGACTGCGAGCCATGTGGCAGAGCAGTTCTCCCAAGTTCCCTTACCCTGCTACTAGACGCTCGAGTAGTACCCCTTTCCAATAGTCTTTTGCTTTGTCAGCAAGTGTCTCCTCGGACAATTCATTTCTGAGTGTTAGACAAGAGCCCTGGAAGGGGTCTCTCTTCCGGTAACATGCACAATTGCAAAGAGAATGTGAGTTGGCTGGGAGGTTGATGGAGGCATCAGGAGAGGAAGAAGAAAGTTAAACAAAACTCCACTTGAAAGAAAGTGGATGAGATAACATCGGTAAAGCACTTTGTAAATGGTTACAGCCTAGAATGCCTGTAAAGGAGCTTCAATGAAGGAGGCAGCCAGCCTCCCTGACAGCACCCTGGAAAGGTCTGGACTAAGGAATATAGAAGGAATTAACAGAAAGTCTGTATCCTGAAGAGCTGATATTCTACACCTCCCAGCACCACTTGCAGAAATGCAGGCAGCAAAGCTTTTACGTCTCCTAGCAATGTGACAAAAATAACCACAACAATAAATAGCTTTTTCAAAAAGAAATCAAAAGACCTTTTTGGCAGGAATAAGGCAGCTATGAGGGAGTGGTTGCCTGGAACCACCAGGTAAACCAGAATCAGGTAGTGGTTCTACCTGGAACTGATTTCTCAACATCTTGCCCTAAAGCAAAGCCTTTGAGTACTCACACACTCAAAGATACAATTCAGCTTTCCTCCCTGGCACACAGTAAGAGTTCAAAAAAGGTTAGCTATAATTATAATGAGAAACAGACTTCTTAATACTAGAGCAGTAAGTCAGACCCAGTGGTGACAATGCTCTTTGAGTGTTTCTACATGGTAGCTCAACAAAGAGATATGATATTGTTCCGACTTGCTTCTCTAAGATAGAAAAGAAAGCAAGGATTCAAGATAGATGTGTGTGCCTTTGGCTAGAATAACTTCAGGACTTTATCTCTTGAGAAATTAAAATTTGGGGGAATGAGTTGGGAGGGGGCAAGGAACTCTAACATGCATTGCAGCTGCTTTTTATTGTCTAGTCACCAGAGTACAGGATTTCTGCCTCATAAAGGAGTATGTGTCCCTTTACCACTTAAGGGGAATTCAGAAGTTAGGTTTTGTAAGATTAGGAGTCTTAATCAAAAATATTCCCATTGGTTAACTGAATCTTTCCTTCTAATGTATCCATAATTAATCAACTCCAAAGAAAAGCCCAGAGGGGCCAGTGGCCCTTTCCAAGCTATTAACAAGAGTGTATTGTAATTAAAGGAAGCCTTTTCAAGCAGTTTTTTGCATAAATATTTGAAAATAAGACTTTAGTAACTAAAAGTACTTAAAGAAAATATGGAAAGGGGAGAAGACAAAGAATTTATGAGCTATTTGTTTGTCCCTTAGGTGCGGATTTTTATCTCATTGTTACACAACAATTCCTTGCACTGCAGCCTATATGAGACCACACTGAAAGGAGCAGATTTGTCTCCTGAGAGACAAATGACAAATTTCCAGAGAAATGAATGTGAAAAAGTTATGTAAAATTGTTTTTTCCTTTAAAAATTGTTCACGTAAAAAATGACACTGAGAGTTACAGAAAGCCTCTGGAGGCTGGGGATAAAACTGGTGACCCGCAGACTCAGGCTGGCACCCTTATTAGGAGAAAACATCCTGAAATTTCAAATGAAAATGAATGCCTGAGATCTCTGTAAAGAAAATTTACACTAATTCAGAACAAAAACAAAAACAAACAAACAAACAAAAAACCCAAAACAAAAACCAATGGCAAATTCATTGTGAAACAGGAAGAAATTGCTGTGTTCCACAAAGTGTATAATCTAGGTGCTAAATAACCTCTCTAGGCACGAAAAGGGAAACAAAAAAAAATCATTCATGGTTCTTCTTGCAAAACTTCCTTGCTTTATTACTTGAAGCAGCTTAGTTACTTGTATACATGAGATAATGAAACTTTTCCATCCAGAAGTGACCACAGACAAAAGAACTAATAACAATAATAGTAATAAGTGGTATTAGTAGAAAGCTTGTTGTTGAAAAGAAGCAAAGTGTGTACTTCTTTGCTAATTTGAAGAAGAACCAAAGGTTTTGTATCTTAGTTTTCATTTTTAAATCTATTTTAAATAAAAGACACTGCAGAAGCAAAGGTATGTTCTGATGAACTTGAAGTATTAAAATCACATAGTGTGTTTTTATTATTTATTATTTTATATATATGGAGGCAGTTGACTCACTGGGAGAAGATCTAAACAGCAAGAGTTAAGTGACAGACCATGTTTTCAAAGATTTACATCTGGGTTGTGAAAGCCATTGAACCAAATTCAGTGTTTAAAGCCAGAGTCCAAGTTTAGGAAAATTTTCTTTGTTAAAGCAGCAACAGGGCAAGGGCTAGTTTTTCCACATAGGAAGAGGTGTTAATTTAATTTTAAAAGTATCCCCAGTGTTTTACCCCTCAGAGGCCTTTTGCAGCCCCTCCTTTCAAGAGGTGGCATGTATCTCCCCTGGCTCAGGCTGATCTAATGACTTGTTTTGGCCAATAGAATGCAGTGAAAATATAGATGTGCCCAGGCCAAGCTAGATTCCAGTGGCCCTATGTGTGTCCACTCTCTCTCTCAGAACTTTGCTGCTGCCATGTGAACAAACTCAGGCTAGCTTGATGGACTGAAAGATCGTGCGGAAGAGAGCCCAGTTGTCCTAAACCTGTCTGTGGCCAGCTGATTCTGCAACATGTGAAAGAGTCCAGCCAAGGTCATCAGAACCATCTAGTACCCTCTGACAGCTGACCACAGATGTGTGCCTGAGCCTGGCTGAGACCAGAAGAACCATCCAGCTGACCTTTAGCCTCCTGAACAATACTAAATGCTTTTTGTTTTAACTCACTGAAATTGAGTTGGTTTGTTACACAGCAATATCTAACCAATACAGGAAAGCAGTGATAGATTTACACACAAAACCACTGGAATGAGATTTTCTTTCATTTTCTTTAAATTTATGTACCAAACGCACTGAAAATTTTCCAAAGTGTGAAAAATATTTAAAGAGACAGTGCAAAGTTATCCCTGGGGATCAGGCAGAAGACTAAGCAGTTCCATGACAAAGATGTGTCTCTTAAGTGGAATCAATGAAAAACAAAATCAAGGGCTAACTGAAATCAGTCAGCAAGGAGATGACAGACACATGATTTTTTCTTGAGGAAGGGAAGTGTGTAGGCTACAACTCACTTAGATTCTAAGTAGTCTGATTTCTGCATGCCAGAGAAGTCTCTGAAGGTTGCCTCATGGTGGAGAAAATGCAGAGCTAGTTGTCCTGGCCCCAGGCTGGTGAAGCAAGGAAACAGTGAGCCATCGGTTGCTCTTTGATCATTTGAAGTACAGTAAGTCCCCTACATACGACGAGTTCCATTCCGAGAGCGTATTCCTAAGTTCAATTTGTTCGTAAGTCCAACAAAGTTAGCCTAGGTACCCAACTAACACAATCTGCTATATATAGTACTATAGTGTAATAGGTTTATGATACTTTTCACACAAATAATACATAAAAAACAAACACAGAAAATAAAGGAAACATTTTTAATCTTACAGTACAGTACCTTGAAAAGTACAGTAGTACAGTACAACAGCTGGCATACAGGGGCTGGCATCAAGTGAACAGGCAAGAAGAGTTACGACTGGAGGAGGGAGAGGAGGTGGGAGATGGTAGAGCTGAAGGGTGGTCAGTAATAGGAGATGGAGGGCAAGCTGCAATTTCACTCACACCTGACGTTGATGGCACAGGTTCTGGTTCCTTGCTGGATTCAATTCTATCTACCCTCCTAAAAACTATCCAGGGATGTCTGGGTAGTACTGTCCCAGTTACATCACCACTGCATTTATGTTTGCTTCTGGACGTCCTCGGCTTGAAATAAAGATACTGTACTATACAGTACTGTACAGTAAAGTACACAAAAGCAGAACCGCTTGTCAAGGACACACGCACGTGACAACGTACGCCAGACACATGAACTAACTTACGTGGTTGGACATGCAAATGCATGTTTGCATCTTTAAAAGTTCACAACTTGAAGGTTCGTATGTTGGGGACTTACTGTACTTTATTTCTGGTAGTATTTCCTAAATACCCCTCAGTTCCCATCTTGAGACTGAGAGGGATTAAACCTCCCAGAACAAAAAAATAAGAATCCCTGACATTTGACACAGGTAGAGTTTGTCTGGAAAACAATGGTAAGGGCTCCACCTCCTTTCTAGAAGAATGCCTGTAACTTTTTGGAAATGACTGAGTCATTCTTGTCACCAGCCTTCTTCTCAGAAGAACAAGATCACAGGTGTTTTATTTTTCTCATTATTTTCTTAAAGCAATGCTGGATATCACTTATACAAGTTAAGACTTGATTATACTTGACAATGAAGTAGCTCTTTGTACAGAAATTCATCTTTCTTACTAGTAGCAATAAAGTTTGCCTTTTCTTCCCTGAAACGTCTCATCAGCTCATGTTACCTTTTTATTATAGCTCTCACTCTGTCCTTCCCTCCTATACTTTCTTGTTCCTTCTTTTCTTCTTTCCTTCTTTTTTCCTCCCTTTCTTCCTTCCTTCCCTCTCCCACTTTCTCTTTTTTGCATTGAAAAAGCCATGGCAGAAAGCTTTTTCTATTTTCTGACAAAGCTTGTGAAAATGGACTCACAGGCAGAGAGATACTTAATACTGAAGAATTGAAAAGCTGTCATAGAAATTTTAGAATATTGACAGAAAGGAGTATATTAGTTTCCTTTCCTAATGCTGTTGTAACAAATTGTCACAATTTAGTGGCTGAAAGCAGCGCAGATTTATTTCTTATAGTTCTGGAGGTCATAAACCCAAAATTGGGTCTTAAAGGGCTAAAATCAAGGTGCCAACAAGGAGTTTCCAAAGAGAAGTTGTTTTCTTGCCTTTTTCAGTTTCTACAGGCTGCCTGCATCCTTTGGCTCATGGCCGCTTCACTCTGTCTTCAAAACCAGTGGCAGAGCGTCTTTTCTCTCTGGCTCTGTTTTCCTTTGCTTTGTCATCACATTAACTTCTTTCTGACTCTGACCCTCCTGCCTCCCTCTTAAAAGGACCCCTGTGACATTGGGCTCACCCAGATAATCCAGGATAATCTCTTTATCACAAGAACCTAACTTAATCACATCTGCAAAGTCCTTTTTGCCATATAAAGTGACTTTCATAGGTTCCAGGAATTAGGTTGTGGAATTCTATAGGGGCCATTATTTTGCCTACCACAGAGGAGTAAGCAGAAACATAATTCTGAACAATTTTTTGAACATGAATTGTGTTTTAGGAAACATTTAAGTGCTTCCCATACACTATTCAATTCATCCTTATAGAGCTCAGTGAGATATGGATTACTTTCCCTTTTATACAAAATTAAATAAATTATTACCATAATTTATTTTACAGAACTAAAGTTCTTATAAGAATACCCCTATACTTGTATAAATTTTTCAATGAAAAATTAATCATTCAAATATGTCTAATTTAAGATAATTCTTAAAAATCTTATAAGATTTCAAATTATTTGGGTAGTCATTAACATAAGAACATTCTTTTCCTAATATTGTTTTGGATTGGGTTGACCCATGACTTAATAAACCATGGTAAAATAGTCTTAAATATTAACCCCGGATGAATCATTATCTGTGCCTTGTAGTAAGTTTATTCAAGCTTAAATCTGAGCAATATTTTGATTTCCCATCCATAAACTGGTATAAAATATTTTCTGGAATTTTAGCCTTTGGAGAATGTCAGTTCTATAATTTACCTATAGTCAATCTATTGTTCCCTTTTGAGAACAAAGATATTATATTGAGAACAAAGATATTATATCGGTAAACTATACAAAGAAAAAGATATTCTATAAAAACATTTATTCAGAAACCATTACCTCTTGTTCAAGGGAAACTTATTATAGATCTTAAATCGATTCTTAAGAATTTCTAACCTTGGATTTCCTGTAGGTCCAAGACACAGAAGCTAAATTTTCTGAGTGTTTTTTTTTTTTTTTTTTCCTATTCTGTCACTGTGTCAGAATTGGGGAGTAAGACAAGGAGAGAATCAAGTTAGAGAAACATAATGCATAAATAACGTTGCTCATTTTTAAATTCAAGAGTCTCACTAGGAAGACTGAGGCACCCAAGATGAAGGTATAGTCTGCCAGCCAGTACTGTTCATTTATCAGTTCCATTTACATGAATATGTTAACTCAAGCTATCTTGCCCTCAATCTCTACATCCTGATATTATTCGAAAGGATCACCAAGACACATACTGATGTGAAAGACCTGAGAATGAGCAGGTTCTGAGAGATGGAGCAGAGGAATAGAGCTGTCTCTAAGAAGTGTCATTGCCCTTGGTGTTCAAACACCAAGATGACAATATCTGCCAACAAGGATGCTGCTGGCCAATAGCTTCAAGTTACACGATTTGACAGCAAACCTGAGTCACATATGCTACTGGATTGGACACTGCTGCTAGGTAACTTTATGAGAAATGCTTGTTTCTCTAGCCAAGTATATTCTTTCCCTTATAGGAAAAGCTCAGTTTTTCATACTTCACATTTAACCTGGCATCAATATTCTTTATTATTTGTTTGCTGATTAATACATTCAGGATAAGCAAAGCTCCTTACCTTCTAAAAATCAAGAACAGATATTTTGGCTTCTCAGATTAAGGGATCAGGGAGTTTAACCCTTGTCAGCTGTATCATGCAGATGACTTGTTTATTCTATTTCAATATTTAATGTAAGTTTTTTGACAGACAAACTGAATGGTGACAGGAACAGGTATTCTATGAAGACCATTGTAAACTAGGATAAATAAAGCACCAGAATGGTATATTTTTAGTGAAGAGTCCATTTTACTTTAGATAAAGATACATTTTCGTGACAATTTTTAGACCATAAAACATTAAAATCTGGGCTTACTGGAGAAGTAAATAAGCAACGTCTTTTATTTCTGTGTCCTATGGGCACCACTAACTGGTCTCTTTCATATATGTACTCTTTAACAAGCAGTTCTTTGAGAACCTATAATGAACTTGGCATTGGCTAAACTCGGAGAAGGCATGTATGAAAGAATTTACTCCCATCCTTTGACAAGGGCATACCGCACTTTAATATCCATCAGAATCTGAAGGTATCAAAATAAGCAAGTGACCAATAAGAAGTTTAAACAAAGGGGGGTGGGTAAGAGTGAGAGCCAGGAAAGAGACAAGAAGGGGCAAGGGAGATAATGCCCCGAGCCCAGGGGGCTCACAATCTACCTGGTGAGGTAAGACACATATTAAAGGAATTAAAATAATAAGTTAAAGCAATATAGAATAAAATAAGGCAGTATAGAACGAGGCATAGTGGGGCTGATAGAACTTTGGAATCGTGGCCAAGTCAGTAAGGAGCCGCCTGACTCTGGTTCGCAAGGTATATGGGATGAATACATATACCCTTTAAAAGTCAACTTGTCAAGTTGTACTGCTTGAAACTTATCTGCTGTTTTCTTTCTCTGCCTCTTATTAAATGTTGTGCCCACTCAGCAAATATTCAGCCCCGTCTTTCTTACTTACAGAGTATCCATTTTGTTCAGCCATCCAACATCTTCCACATGGTCATGTGCTCACCGGGAAGCTGTGATTCTTCTGCTTGTCAGTAATCCGTTTAAGCATGAGCACAGGAGCATGTCTGGTCAATAAAGACACAGAGAAGAATGTGGAGGCTTCTGGGAAAGATGTCTTGCCTCCCCTTACCTCTCATAATTTGAACACTGGATAAAAATATCCTTCTTCTTCTCATGGAATTTGTCAGGTCTTCCTATGGAACTGCAGTGGAAATCACAAGGAGGACTGCCTTGAAAATAAAACTAATCCATGAAATACGGCAGAGTATAAGAACAGCAAAAACTTGGATCCTTGATGTAGTTTTTGAGCCACTAAATTCACCCACCTGGGAGCTACCATCCTTTGACAGAACTGCAATGTGCTGTAATAGATTTTCTTCACCATATGAGATACTTTGAGTTGAGTTTCTTATTGCATGCATCCAAACACATCCAAATTAGTATATCCTTGAACTTGTTATTTGGCAACTTCATGCTTCATTAACATTTTTATATGATGACACACTAGGGCAATGAAAATCCATGGAAGTCAAGTTAGTGCATTTAACCATTTATTCAAAGAGTTGATAGACTAGAAGGGTGACACCACTGGCCAAAAAGAATTTTAGGGGTTATGTATGGACTGGAAATAGACATAAAGAATCTCTTTCACTTGTTATTTTAAAAATTAACAAAAATATCTTCAACTGGAATGGTATATAGATTGTGGCATTTGGCATTTTCCTTACAAGTTGGCTAAATCAAATACACATATTTGATTTAAAATCTTGGGACACATATAAAATTTCATAATCTGTAAAGAAAGAGAAGACAAAATTTTAAATTGCATAAATAAATATTTTGATGATGGGATATTTTATAAGTTTGACCTCAAATTAGAGACATGTATCGGTGACACAGGGTTTTTTCAATCTTTAACTATTTCAATGAAAAAGAGAACACATTGTTCAGTTGATGTTATGTAGATCAAACATCTGATAGATATTCAATATCCCTTTATAACTGATTCCGTGTCAAATAGCCATATCATCAACGAATTGGAAGTTCACCTGCATTTCCTAATTCCTAGAACAGAGTTTCTTGTGCTAGATGGCATTGCCTCCCATAACTTCTTAGTTTCAGTATGCATATTTATCCACATGGCTGTATGCATATCCTGGACAGAAACTAATTAATGAATGCATCTATTTATAATTTATCAGCTGTTAATTTTCCATTAGCTACACATTTTTTCATTTGTATCTATTTGGGAAAAGCATGTTTGTCATTTTCCACAGGAGAAAAGAAAAAACCTAATCTACTATATCACTTTAAAATGAACTTGCGGATGATGTAAAGCAAAACAAAATAATAACTACCTAAAGGCTATTTAACTCTCTGAGGCTGTGTTACAACCTGTGCAATCCCTGTTATTTCCAGAAATATAATGACGGTTTTGCCTTTTTATTTTGATAGAAAAATAATCAAACTGCTTTTTACCCCAAACTATCAGACAAAATGACATATGCTAAGACCCTTGGAGTTATTATGTAAAAGTTGAGCCCACAGGTTCACTAATTTATGTGGAAAATAGAGAAAAACATGTCAGAGTCATAGGGAGAGAAACTTTTAATTGGAAATTTGCATTTACAGTGTAAAATTTTAGTCTCTCAAGGTTGTTACTTTCTGAGTGGATGGAGGGAAATAGAGTAATTGAGAAAAGAAAAATGTAACCGGCTTTCTGTCAGTTTTCTGGCCACGCATTGAAGTGGTACTGCTCAGTGAATGGAACTGTTGAAATTCAGGAGAGGTACAAAAAGACCTCTTATACTATGATATAAGCATCACACAAGTGAATTGAACTGTTAGCTTTTATGCTTTCATCATTTTCCAAGCACACAGTAATGTTAGCATTTTGTTCTTGCCTGCTGTTTGATAAAGTTATGTTATATCTAACTCCAACTAAGTTGTTGGCAGAAATTATTTGAATAACTACCTGGATAGCCATTATACTTTATGCAAGTTGGCATCTTGGTAACTCTCAAATAAACTGCTTGTTTAAAGATAACAAAAAAGGAAAGAAAGTTGAATATTTTTATGGCTACATGTAAAGACTATGATTTTTTCACTTAGATAGTTCATCATTTCTTGTTTATATATTTTTTCCCTATTTCAAATCTCTGAAATTAAGAGATATCTTATAAATAATGGTGTGAAATATTATAACTGACAGCTCCCCGCTTACTGAAATAAGAAATAATTGTGCAAATTATTCATAGAATCTAGGAGATTAAATAGAGTAACTTTACTATAAATGAGTCTTGGTATAATCAGGATCTTTCTAAATTGAAACTGTATGGTCCTTTTAACTACCTGCCCAATTTATTTTGACTTTGAAACATGAATTTTTCTTCCTCTGTGATTTTACCACACTCCTCCTTCAAAGTTCATCCTCCTTGGC
Source organism: Balaenoptera musculus (assembly GCF_009873245.2). NCBI lineage: Eukaryota > Metazoa > Chordata > Mammalia > Artiodactyla > Balaenopteridae > Balaenoptera > Balaenoptera musculus. Next base: position 130,225,969 of record NC_045788.1, on the reverse strand, counting down.
CACCCAGCATTTTCAACATTTGGCTAAAGATAGATTTCAAGTGTCACCTCCTCCTAAAAGTTCTTGTTGGTTATCCCAGCCAACATGGGGATGCCATAGCTTTTAATGCCTCAAGCTCTTTAGAACTTTTTAACTCTGAATGTGAAACTTTCAGCTTACACTACTCCAGATCTATGTGTGGGTTGTGGATTATGCTACAAGGAGTGAGAACAGGATATGGGAGAATGGATGTGGAATTGTAGAATAATTATCTATAGTCTATATTCATATTTTTGCATGAATTTTTCATGGCTCAAATGGAATCATTAATAGATAAATAAAGCAGGGCATTAATTCATTAATGTTATAAGCAATGTTTTTTTCCCCATTATTGCTCTATTTCACTATTGCAAATGTGACAAAAATGGGTTAATATAGACCTTTATTATTGATCTTCTGGTAAAGGTTCTTGGACATATTCTCATTTTGTTGCTAAGTGTATAAATATCAGATAAATTCACCTGTGTTTATTTTTATACTTCAAGCACTGAATGTTATAGGAAATATTAACCTAAGTAAATTAATTGATTTTGATTTACCTAAATAAAAATGATACAATTATAGAAAATTATATTTTCAGTTGTTAAGTTATTTTATCAAAAGGAATATATTTCATATGGGAACTATAATATCAAGAGCTTACTTCCTTTCTCACTTCATATTTTACCTTAATGGGAAGACACCTTTGAACATTATTATTTAAAAAACCTGTAAAATCATGTCCAGTGGCGTTTCTTTTTTCTTTCTTTTTGTGTTTGTTTTTTAGTGTCTAGAAGGAAATGGGACATCTTTCATTTGAAATGCATAGAAACAAGTTTAATATTTTGCTGAAGACCTGTTGTGATTGCTGGTGATTTACAATGGTGATTAACCATTATCCTAGGAAAAATAGAGTTTAAGTCAGCAAGTTTAGCTGTTAGGTAGAAATACTGCTGATTGAAAACAATCTGGTGTACATGTTCCATGTATACAAGGCATAGAATAGAATGTCAGTTAGTATCGCATGTTCATGAATTAGAACAATAACTTCTCTCTTGGTAATTTATAACAGTCATAAATTTTTCTGATGATAGTTGAGAAAAAATTAGAAATCGCTACTGAAACAAATTGTTCTGAAGCACCTTCTGGCATTTTCTGAAAAAGTAGGAGTATTGACATGGGGTCCTGATTTAAAAACTTGAATCTGGCATAGTTTACTACTTAGGTTTTAGCTTAATGAATTGACATTTGTTTAAAGTTACGTGGAGAACTCAAAAATCCAGTATTACCACATAGCTCTTATGGGGAAAAATAGAACTACAAAATAACCAAGCTTCTTTAAGATTGGAATATAATTTGAGAACTAGATGGCTAGAATTATCAACATCATCTCTAGGGCTTCATTAGAACTATAGTAATTTGTTCCTCAAACACTGATGTTCTTCTCTCATTCTAATTTATACCTATTATGACTCAGCTTCTCTCTCCATTTCCATTGTTTCCACTCACACTGACCAACTACTCATTCTCTGTAACTCCTGCATTCATATTCCAAAAGAGAGGCTTTATTTGGTTTTAGTAGTTGCCATCCAATCTAGAGTGCCCTGTCTAGCTTTCACCCTAGTCCACTTCACAAATCAATGGATGATGTTGAGTCAATTATCCGTTGCTGGTCCAACTGGCTATTTATTACCTTAGTGGTGAAGCCATGTAGTAGAGAATATGGTGTCCTGAGATAAGAGGCCAATTGGCTGCTCTTCTCAGCAGGAAACAATCTGAGTGGCAGTCTCCCAGAACAAAGCTGTATTGTTCATCAGTATAGGCAGCTTTTCATCCAGTTGGGAAAGTCTAGGTTACATGAAACCAAGATTAATAACTATCAAAACTTAAATCGGCAGGCAATACTAAGGCCATATATTTCAAAATATGTGATTACTAAAATTTTTATCCAAATGGTAACCTCATTTTAAAAAAGCATGTGACTGTTGGAAATTATGATTCATTAATATTTACGGAGGCCTTATTAATATCATAACATAATAGCAAAAATAGCTATCATCTATATAATAAAGATTTTTTTGTTCAACGTTTTATTACTGGGCCCACAAAAAGAACTCAATAAATGCTTGTCGAATTAAGAACAAATAAATGAAGGGATAAATGAATGATTATGGTTTTGCCTCATTTACTATCTTATTTGATCCTCATGATAATAATTCATTTATTCAATGAATATCTCTAGAGTGTCTATTATGTTCCAGGCACTTTGTAGTAGATATTATTATTGTTGATTTGTGGTTGTGATTGTTGTTATTTCTTTGTCATTATTATTATGGTTTTTATCCCCTTTTCAATAAATCTAGTAATCAGAGAAATCTCAAAGCCTACAAGTAGCAAAGCTGGAATTTTATTCCACAAACTTTAAATCAAATCCCAGAATTTAAAACTGTCTTTCTAGCGTGGTGGTAGACCAATGCCTCTTTCTGTCCCAGGGTCTTACACAAGTTCATCTTTCTAAGACAGCACTCTTCCTCTACATACTTGGCCATATTGCCTGGTTAATTACTACTCATTTTTCAGATTTCAACTCAGAAGACAGTTCAGGAAAGTCTTCTCTGCTCCTCAAACTAATTTAGGTTCCCACGTAGCACACTTTCATTATTTCCTGAAACTCTCCTTCAAAGTGTTTTTCATAGACACCATTAACTAATTCACTAAATGCTTTTAATATTTTTCAACTCTCCTAGTATAATGCAGGCTTTTGAGGGCAAAGCCTCCGTGTGTTTTACTTACTGTTAATCTGTAATCCTAGAACAGGAAAATATGAAGTGTTCAATAAACTGATATTCATTGGATGTATGAATATACTAGGTAGATCATAAATTTTGAAGTCAAATACATGATATCAAAAGTGACCTTGAGGAAATCATCCAATCCCCAAAAAACCATATAATTTTCTTCACCCGTAAAACGGAAATAAAGAAATCTACTTGAGTATGAGTATACAATAGTTCCCCTACATACAAATGAGTTCCATTCCAACAGCGCGTTCATAAGTCCAACAAAGTTAGTCTAGGTACCCAACTAACACAATCGGCTATATAGTACTGTACTATAATAGGTTTATAATACTTTTCACACAAGTAATACATTAAAACAAACAAACAAACACAAGAAATAAAGAAAACATTTTAATCTGACAGTACAGTACCTTGAAAAGTACACTAGTACAGTACAACAGTTGGCATACAGGGGCTGGCATCAAGTGAACAGGCAAGAAGAGTTACTGACTGGAGGAGGGAGAGGAGGTGGGAGATGGTAGAGCTGAAGGTTCATCAGCAATAGGAGACTGAGGGCAAGCTGCAATTTCACTCACGTGTGACTTTGATAAAGCACACGTTCGCATCTTTGAAAGTTCATAACTTGAAGGTTCGTAGGTAGGGAACTTACTGTAATTTTAAGCTGAATTTCTGATACACAGTTGGTATTTAGTGAATGCTTTATTTCCTATAATATAAAGTTTGAGAAGTTTAGCCTGTTAGTTATTACAATTGAGGTGCAAGAAAACATCACCATTTACCTGACTGAAGCAATGAAAATCACAGGCATGAAGCCTAGAAAAATATAAATAATTCTTGAAGGATGAAAAGCCCAAATTTATTACATAACTTTAAACATCTAGACTATTCTTGCTTCACAGACAGGATGTTTTTCTTAACCTTATACTGAGCCTTGGAATTGAAGTAACACGGAAGATAAAGGACAAGTTTTTATAACATAAAAGCATCCTCCAGTCCATACCCAAGTGAAGATCATCTAGTAAAAACTGAAACAAAAATTGTTTACTATCTCTATTAAGGTTCTAGAAGCTAGAAATTGCCTCAAAAGGCAAACAGGACTTGTATATGAGGGGGCAATGGACGGGGAGGATGAGAGGAGAGTTTCTTATAGAATATATGATAACAATCCTTCTCAAACTTAATGTGCACAAAAATCACTGGGGATTTTTAAAAAAAAATACAGATTCTGATCCAGGTGGTCTTGATTTGACCTGACATTCTGCATTTCTAATGAGCTCCCAGGTGATGTCATCAACACTGGTTCATAAGTTGCAAAAATATTGAGATATTATTAAAGAATGAGCAGCCTGAGGAAAATAAAATTCTACCTACTTTCATTAGAGTGTGAATAGAAACTCGGTGGAGATGAGGAAGAGTTAGGTCCCCAAATTCACTTTGACCCCTATCTTTTGACAAGTGATTTGGAGAATGCATTATCCAATATTAGTGCAAACCAAATCAAAAGTTTTTCAAATTAGTTTCCTTATTCTTGTGGTTGAATGTAAGATTGCTTCAAATTTAAAAATACTGCAAATTCAGTTCAGTTCATTTCAACAAACACTTGTTCATGGATATCGTATACAAAGGACTATGCTGAGCATTTGGGGGTTTGTTCAGATAAATTATGCATGGTTCCTGAGCTCTTGTACTTCAGCATGGGAGAAGACACTCATAAACAACTCAGTTTCAAGGAAGACTGTAGTAAATACAAAATTAGAAGATAAACAAAGTGCCATATTATTATGGGAAAGAGAGGTCTATGCCCCGCTCAGGAAAGTTGGGATGATGCTTCCGGGCAGAGGTGGAATTCAAATTGGCTTTGAAGGACAGGTAGGAATGCCAACAGGGCCTTCTGGATGAAGTACTTAGAAGTGAGAGAACACAGGGTTTATTCCACAAACAATGGGTGGCGAGTAAGCCTCCAACGGAGGCTGGAGGTAGAGGGACTTTATTAACAGGTAAGGCTGGAATAAAGGAGGAGCTCCATGTTGGCTGGTTTGACTACAAGACTGAGAAAGCCAAACACCTTCCTGTAGAGAAATATGTATGCACATTGATGGGACTGAAAAATAATTGTGCCAATATTGTGAAGGATAGTTATAGAGACTAGGTTGGTGATTGGCAGGATTATTTAGAGCACCACATTGGGTGTGGAGTGGGGAAGATGGAAAGGTTAAAAAAAAAAAGCTCCGGGTGAGACAAGAATTTATATAATTTGACAAGGGTTACTTTTGTACATTTTTTGGAAAAGTGAGAAATTTTAAAAATAGACATAAAAAAATATCAGGAATTAGATGTAAGAAGAAATGAGTTTTCAAATTATAATAATGTGGCCAGCTCATTGTAGAGCTTCGTTGACCCTGAGTTACTGTCTCCCAGAAATGAGGGGCAACGCTCGTACCCAAGGGCATTAGAACCTTCAGAAGCCAGGGCATAATACCAGTGGGGTTTCCTTCCTTACTCCAGACCATTTACTTTACAGGCTGAATAAACAGTTAAGGACAAAAGTAATTCAGGCAAAGACTGCTTGACTAATACTTAGCTTCGTTTTCTTGTTATATGCAAGACCAAAAAGCCACGTGAGATTTTCCATGAGATTGTATTTTGTTCATTAGAAAGAGAATTAAAAAGTCTTTGAACACTTGCTTAGCCACAAGGAACATAACTTATTCCTCAGTTATCAATGACATTTTTAGGTCTCCTGTGCTCAAAATATATGTGAGAGGTATTTTTTAGGGAGGAGGAGATGGAGTTTTGTTTTGTTTTAGCATTTATTTTTGCATTAGAGGAATATTATTTTTATCTTATAAAACACACAAATCTATAGTATAAACTAGAAGAAAACAGGACAATTTTAATGATCTAGAAGACGTAGCAGTCTTTCCTGAGCCTTCTTAAGCCCTGAGCTCCCTTTCCTGACCTTTTTCTAAGTTATTTTACTCTTTTATACTTAAAGCAACAGACTACCCCTCTTCAGTGTCTTTTACTATGGTCTACATCAAAGAATATTTCTAAGATAAATTTTGGTGGCCTCAGAGGGTTGTTTGGGGGAGTAAATTAGATTGTCTAGGTAGAGTTCTTTGCACAGGGTAAATTCTGTAAAAATATTAGTTTCCTCCTCTCCCTTTTCAGAACACTGAGAGCTGAGCTTGGAGCTGAACACATTGCTAAGTATCTTGATTAATACTAGAAAGAATTAAGGCTAATATAAAAAAATATCTGTAGCTTTGGTCATTGGATGTCTTGTGTAGATAATATCCTCATGTTTTGGTTACCTAATCGTATCTCAATGCACAGTAGTTTGTTAGATTTTTGTAGGAGGAACTGAATCTTGAAATGGGAATTAGCTTTCAACTGTATTACAAGTGAAAAACAAAAGATTATTAAGCAGGAGTCATTTCTAATGAGCAACAAATTCTCTCATTTTATAGATGAAAAAAATGCCCCCCAATGTATAATTCTACATAAGAAGAAAAGAAGGTGTAGAAAATATCACATTAAGCTTGGAAGTCTTTAGAGTTAGCATATATATTAAATACATTTAATATATTACTATAATTTTAATATAATTAATTTTATTTAGTTTAATATAATTAATTTTTAATATAATTCATGTAAGTTATTTTTTAACAGTCAAATGTAATTCTATAAATTGGTGATTATTCTCATGGAAAGTAGCTCTTCTATATATTATATTTAAAAATATTTATAGGCAATAAAAGAAAAGGAAAAAAAAATTTAGAACCCTACAGCTACAAAGTTTGTTAAGGATGATTCAGATATTAAACCTTTAGGTAATTAGGAATGACATTTAATGAGCCATGTTTTAATAACAAAGTTGAATATTACCTTAAAAGCATTTTCTGTCTCATTTCCATGTAGTAATTCTGGTTTCTGAAAAACATATGGGAAGGGGGTTCATCAATTCAGTAGCATGGTTTGCTGATTGCTCTTCTTTTTCCTGAAGGATGGAATCAACTCTAAAATGGTGATTCTAAATGTCATCATTTGATTGCTTTATAATTTGGGATATAGTTTTACTTCTCAGATATTTTAGATAAATATTTGAAATAAATAACTGAATATGACAGAGAGTTTGGACATTGTGATCTACAATATTTTTGCTCAAATGGTATTTTCACCTAAAACACATTTTAGCATTCACAAACTTGTTTTTTTTTCACACTTCTACTGGTCCCTTTCAAATTTTAATATGAGACAAAAAAAAAAAAAAAGTACCACAGGAAGTGATTGCACTTACTTTATTAGTTAAAACTTCTTCATAAAAAAGAGTAGTATGTTTAGGAAGGGAGCACCTAAATATCCGACTTAGATCAGTGAAACCTAATTTTATAGGTTTATAATCTTTATTTTGCTCTCGTGACATATTTAATTTGTTCAGAAGAGAGAACATGGTGCCCTCTAAAGAAACTCTAGCCAGCTGGGTATTGTAAGGAGGACCATCTGCTCAAATAAGCTCCATTTTTAAACCTCAAAATGTTTTAACTATCATTTATTTCTTTTCTTGCATAATATTAAGGGAAAATTATATAAATCCTGATATTTTTCCTTTGCTAGTTAGCGGATTAAGTCTCTTTCATTCATAATGTGGCCCCAGCCAAATTGAAAATAAGAAAATGTATCTTAGTACCAGTTGGGATGGTTTTGATTACCAATAATAAGAAAACCAAAAAGGAAATTTACTAAATTCCAAAACAAGAAGTTCAGAGACAATGACTCTGTGATTAGTAATTTCAGTGGCTTCACACACCATCAAGGATGAAGGTTCTTCTGCATTGTAAGCTCTGTCATTCTGTCTGTGATAACCTCTTCACAGCCTAGTTTATCCCATAGTTAGGTGGTTGCTGCAGTTCAAGATGCCACATACAGATGTGACAAAATTCAGAGGAAGAAGAGGGCTACTTCTGCCAATAAGTCTTTCTATGAGCAAGGAGAACTTTTCGAGGAAACTCCTAGCATACCTCCTTTATATCTCACTGGCCAGAGTTGAATCCTATACTAATCACTGCCCTGTGACTAAGATACTCACAATTAGCTTAGATGAGCAGTCCATAAGGTGTTGTCTACGGACCCCTGGCTGTCCCCAAAATTCTTTTGGGGTATTGGCAATATCAAAACTAGTGTCATAAAAATATTGGTGTTATTTGCCTTTTTTCTGTTGGTGAAATTTGCACCGATAGTGCAAAGGCAGTGGTGGGTAAAACAGTTGGTGCCTTAGCACCAATTCAGCAGCAACATCAAATTGTACTAGGGGTCACTGTATTCTTCACCACCATACACTCATAAAAAACTGAATTAAGCAAATAAGTTAAGAGCTTGCTTCATTTAAGAATGTCCTTGACAAAGCAAGGAAAAAATATTAATGTATTAAATTTCTGTATATCAAATATATCTCAATACAAAAATTTGACTTGTTTATATGTCTTATTATTTTGTGTGACAAATTTGGAAGTATACGTAAAGCAATTCTATTGTGGACCAAAGTATGGTACTTATGTTTAGGAAAAGCTCTTATGCAGTGTTTGAGTTACAATCTGAACCAGCCACTATTTTCATAGATCACCATTTTTTCTTGAATGAAATCTGGTGGACACATCGCAATTTTTCAGACTTGGGCATTTGCAGATATTATTTTGAAAAAGAACAAAGTGAGTCTGTGACTTCAAGGAAAACCACTAGCACTAGTTTTTGCCAATGATAAAATATTATCTTCCAAACAAAAACTGGAATTTGAGAAAACTATTTTGTTACCATGAGCTGTATAGCTTTCTAATACTTAACGAGTTTTCTGATGAGATTGATGATCATGTCAATAAATGTGATTTTTTGCTATTGTAAACTGAAATGTATCAAAATTTGGAAGATCTGCATAACTCACTGAACCAACATTTTCTAAATGACCAGTGAATATTGCTATAAAATTATGCATGAGTAAAGGATTCATTATTAGTGCATATAAATTAAGGAATTTAAATTTAACCATGACCAAACGTTTCACCAATATCTTTTCAAATTTCACAAGACTACTGTTAAGAAATGACCACTTGTTAAGTTTTGTTTCTATCAAAGAAAAATATCCACAGTTATATGAAAAGTCTATTAAAACACTCTTTCCTTTCCAACAATCTAACCATACAGGCAGTTTTTTCATATTCTTCAAACAAAATAACATAATACAACAAATTGAATGCAAGGCAGATGGGAGAATCTAGCTATCCTCTGTTAAGGCAGATATTAAAGAGGTTTGTGAAAATATAAAACAATGCCAACTTTTTAAACTAATTGCTTTTGCTTTGGAAAATGCAGCAATTTTTCATGAAATATGTTATTTTTTTAATGTAATATTAGTGACCTTATTTTTTAGTTTTAATAAATATTTAACTGTATATATTTAATGAATATTTTTAACATTTCTCAGTTTTAAGTTCTAATATGTTACATTTTGATAGATATTTAATCCAAAAGATCTTTGGGGGCCTCAATCTTCGTAGGTATAAAGGAGTCTGGAAACAAACAGTCTGAGAATCCATGGGCCAATCAGGAATCCCCCTTTGCGACTAGAGGTAGAGCAGCCTCTCCTGAGGCCATGATTACCTGGAAAAGGATGGAAAGGAACCTTAGGCCCTGTAAGAAGGGTGGAAGATGGGAGAATGGTTGTTGGGAAGGCAATCAACAGTGTTTGCTGAAATCTTCTACAGGATCACAGAATTTCATCTGCAGTGTCTGGAATGGTTAATGAAATCAGTGGCTTTCAAAGTGTGCTGTTTGGAATTTTTTCAAATGGAGGACATTGGCAGGTGGGAATCAGAGTGCTCCAATCAGAACCACTACAAGTATATCTCTTTTACATGTTGGGCTTCCTCTTAAGATTCATTTAAGATGTAATCTGTGGAAGAAAAATGTTTGAATACCACTGATTTAACATTTCCATTGTGGACGTATACACTTCTGATATCTAATCTCACAAATTAGGTTTTAAGCTTCTTGAAGATCAGATTAGAGAATTATTCTCCATTTTCTGCTAAACATCAGAGCCCAATGCTTTATATTGAATGACTATAATGCTGGTTAAATTTAAATAAGCTTTCAAGTGGCATTTTCCCCTGTTTTTTCAGGCCATATCCATAATCAAAGGATTGTATCTTGGAGACAGTTGTGTCCAGAGATGAGACTGGTAAAGTGTGTGTGTATTTGAGGCTCATGTATTTTATTATTGGTCATTGTGAGTTAATGTTTTAGGGGAGTATTTCTAGGATGCCTAATAACACTATTTAATTTGGGAAAGCACTTAATCTTCAAAGACATTTGCAAAAAGCAGTAGGTAATTGATCTCTGCAACAAGTCTTTGAAATGGGCAGTTATCTGCATTCCTATTCTCCAGGGAGAATATTGAGACTTTCCAAAGGCCATTAGAAAGGGGTTGACACCACAATGACTTAAATTCTATTCAGGGTGTCCTTGGGGAGACAACCATAACACTAGCCTGCAAGGCAGACCAGAATTACAGAAAAAAAAAAAAAAAATGCCTGTGCTAAATAAAGTGGGCAGGAATACTACATTAGCTGAGACAAGGACCAATAATATCGATTTTGAATCACTCACTTCTGTGTTAACTTACTTTGTTGATGACTGGATAGAATGCAAACTTTACCGAAACGTAGTTCAGATTGTGTCCCCTATCTCCCGTTAATACCCCATTTCTACCCCTGAAGATAGCTTCTAACCAAATAACAGTATATTTAACTCTTTGCTGTAAAATGCATATGTTCACTTATTACTATATTCTAAATATTCATTTCCAAATGGCAAATGACATTTATTCAGGTTGTCAAACCATGATATGCATGCTATGGAGGGAATGCGTTATTTTTCAAAGTTATAAATACCCCTCAGGGCAGGGACAACCTTTACATACACCACAGTGCCTAGCATCTTCACATAATTTGTCCTCACGATGTCTAATATTTAAATACCCCTTACAGGCACTGTTTAAAGCGCTTTACAGATATAGGCTCATTTGAGTCTCACAACTGCTTAATTCAACTTACAGCTCTTAATTGTATTTTACAAAATAGGAAGCTGAGACTAAGTAAGTTGTCCTGGGTCACACAGCTAGGGATGGGTAGAGCTGGGAACCAAAGCCAGGTAATCTGGCTCCAAAATCTGCACTCCACCCACTAACCTATAACCTTGAATTAAGTTTGTAATGGGAGGCATGAACTGGGACTCTAAAAGAAAAATAGGATTGTGGTTTTTGGTCGGTTGTTGTTCTATGTAGCTCTCACTGAATAAGAATGAAGATTCTTTTTCTTCTGTTATCTCACATCAAAAACCACGAGGACCATCCACTGGATGACTGGATGAGCATCTAGCTAATGGGATCAATTTCTGTGTTCCGAGGCATCCTTAATTTATAGTGAGATTCATACTGAGGGTTGCAAAAAATTATTAATCAATATGCATATTAGTATTCAAAGATCACTGTGTACCAAGCCTTTCTATACTTATTTACTTAGAGGATTGTTCTCTTAGTGTACCCCTCTAAATGCCTGCAGATTCAAGGGTTGATGTCAAAAGAGCATGCTTTTAAATGTCTTGTTTTATCATCATAACTACTCTCTGCCACATGGATTTCTTTCTATCATGCTTCGTCAATGTGGAGATACATGGCTTGCATAGTAGGGAGGGAAGGTGTGAAGATATTCAACAACCACGTGATTTCTACGAAACATCTCTACTGTCACTGCCACCATCACAAATGGGTTGAGACAGCTCAGAGGGTATTTCTCTTTAATCATTTTATGCCCAGATGTATGCATTTATAGCAGCATGTGAACAATTTCTAGAAATTTTGCCATTCTCATTATGGAGTGCCGAAAATAATGCACATGGACAATTTGCAAAGTTTCAAAAATTTTGAATTAGTCTTTGTGAGACAGGCTGGGACTTGGGACCCTTTGCTGGGACCTGGGACCCTTTGCTGCAGTGCTGCAATGCTTTCACCTGGACACACCTCTCCTCGAGTAACAAAATACAAAGAAACTGTATGGGACTAAAACTAACTGTGTGCATGCACAGTTGGGGCAAATTCTGGGCCCAAAAGTTACAAAGAGACCAAAAAACCCAACTGCCACTTTTGAAGAGCCTGGAGCAAAAACACGGTGTCGGGAGCAAAAGCAGGGTACTGCGCATGCCCCCTGTACACACCGCCACCTAAGGGGTGGGCAGAACACCTAAGCCACCCCTCCGGCCCGACCCCTGGACACACCCCTACCCTCACCCCATATAAGGAACAAGCTTGCCCCACTTAGGGAGTGAGCAAGCAAGGGAACCTGTTGTTTGTTTTCGCTCCCCCCCCTGCTGCAGCAGGAGCCCCAATAAAGCCTCGCCTGAATTTCTTTTCTGGCCTCTAATCAATTTCTATTGATTGAGGAAGGCCAAGAACCCTGGTCAGTAACATTTGTACCATCCTGCCTCACCAAAATATCTTAAGCCTCACGTCCCAAACTTAAGATTACTGTTAGAAAAACCTTTGTTCATATCCCAATTCTCCTTCTCCTTAGCTTTATGTCCTTATGCAATTGACTTAATAGTCCTTTCTCTCAGTTCCTTAACTGTAAAATGAATATAGTATTACTTACCTCTCAGGATGATGTGAGAATTTAATGAGAACATGAACATAATGTATCTGGAACACACTGGGTTCAATTCAGGCTCTTTTATTTTTGAATTAAGAGTTTCAGCTTATCAAAGACAGTTTCCCTTTCTGATAGTTCACAGAATCTCTTCTCCACTGAGACCATATTCTGCAACCCTTAACCTCAAAGGCACGGAGGATGACAGATCTGAATCAGCCTAATTCTCTCCCACCCTGTTTTTCAAGAGTTAATTGATGCCATTGCAGTTACAGATGGGTGAACTACTACCTCATTTGCAAGCTGCTCACTGGAGAAAATCTCATCGTATTCAGACCTCAAGACTAGTGTTGTGTCAGAGTCTCCTGGGAAATGTTTTAAAAATGCAGATTCATCAAGCTCTACTCACTCAAACCAGGAAGCACAAAGCCTCAGAATCTGTATTTGTATTTATTCCCCAGTGAGAAGTGGGTAGCCAGGACTTCTCCAGTCTTCTGAGCCCCTTTTGAAACTCTTTGCCTTAGGTCTTTACCGCTCAGTGTTGCCCATGAACCCCCAGCAGCAGCTGCTGGGAGCTGTTAGAAATGCAGAATCCCAGGCCTTCCCACCCAAACCAACTCACTCAGAACCTGAATTTTAACACGATTCCCATGAATTTGTGCACATGAAAGTCTGAGAGCACTAACTTTGACTTTTTTTTCTTGCTTTCCTCTCCACCACCCTCAGCCTGTGCAATTCTTTTGAGTCATTACTTCTAAGAAGTACTTGACAGGCAGCTCAGGAAAGTTGCCAAACCTTGAAAAAGTCTTGGTTCTATAGGTTCTAATTTCTATCTATCTAGCTATCTAACTATTATCAATCTATCATCGCCTATTTTATCTGTCTATCATCTATTTTATCTATCATTTATCTATTTTACGTATCTATCATCTATCTATTGTATCTATCTATCTATCTATCTATCTATCTATTGGTGTGGGTGGGACCTTACAGTGTGGGGTTTTCCTTCAAGTATAGGATCCTACTGTTGTGGATTTGCCTACGTGGGTTTTCACTGCTTCATGGTTGAGCCTTTAAATACTTGCTATTCTAGAGGAAGAATTTATTGATGTTCCTTTGGGGGGCTAATATTCTAGTATAACAGAGCATAGGTGGGTGAGAAGGACATATTTTGATAGCTTAGAGAGCTGAATGAGGCAGCAATAAAAATAATATTTCAAAACAGTTAAGCTGTCACCCTAAGAAAACTCTGAATGGTGTGTCAAAGAAGAAAGCACTTTACAAAAGTAATTCAATATTGAATGCATATGTCTGTAATTTGATTTGCAGGAAGCAGAAAATGAAATGTTATGGAAAGATTGTTTCCCTACATTTTATAATTTCTGCTAGTACACTGATATTGACTGTATTTGAATCCTTAGTGAGTGAAGGATTTGCCTATATCTGTGGTGTAATTTCTGTAGTTTCTCAAGATCTTCTGGAGTTCTCATTAAGTGTACATAAGAGATCTAAGCCAACTTGAATATTAAAAAACAAAATTCCTCAAGCTCTGACAAGCTTCAATCTTGATTACACTGGAATAGTTTTATACACTGCATCCTCCAAGCCAGGGCAGGTAACTAATCTAGAGGAATTCATTCTTTCAAGCACATAGCAATATATTTTTCACAGTGGTGAATTTTGCGTTGGTGAGGAAGAGAGTAGCTACTTAACTACACAATAAGCAAATCTGTGATATGCATTCTTTGTAGTAAAAAGGCACACCTAGAGGACTAGAAAACAAACAAACATCTATATCTATGTTTGATTTGTAAGAGGGGCTGCCTTCTGGTACCTTTTGTAATCACAGACCCAGCTAAGTACCTATCTAAATTGAAATCAACTCACATTTTCCATTTTGCATGCCACTTTCCTATAACCTCCTAAACTGTCCTTATTAAATTTGTCCTTGAAGAGAATGGCTTCCTGTAAACACAAACAACTGAGAAATTAAATGGAGGGACAGAGTTCAAGTTGATTATGCATGGCTAAATTGCATTTTATTCATCTGGAAACAGAATATGCATACGTTTTCATTCAAAGTGTTGGACGATACTTTAGATCTCTAAGATTAGCAAGCATCTTGATGTGGCTTCTATTTGAAAAGAAAAAAAAAAATTAGCTTGTGTTTGACAGGTGTCATGTTTTGAATTTGAATGAGAGGTAGTTGAATGTGACGGTTGACTCCCTACAAAAGAAGAACTGTGTCAGCCTCCATAAAGACATTTCAGATTGTGATGGGTTACCTAAACCTGATAATCTCAACACTCAAATTAACCTTGTTCCCCAGGAGATTATTCCCACAACCCTTGCAAACCCCGCCCCATTAATTGTGCTCTTATAGTGCAACACTGACATCACATGGTAAGTAAACTTAACCTCAAAGATTAATTTCTTCTCTCTTAAGGTATGGTGGATCTTGCAGGCATAGAGATCTATTAAACCCCCACTTTTCCTTGAGTGGTGTCCATTCAATTTTTTGAGAGAAAGATATAGAGCATTAGAAGGAAAGAAAAAACATAATCATGGAATAGTAGTGTTGTTACCAAATTCTAGTTAGTTTCAATACACACACGCGTGAACACACGCAAGCGCACACACATGACCCGGATGTCCTTGGGGTTATTTTGCCCTCGCGTTGATTAATTTCAGAAATGGTTAATGTATTAAGAAAGCCTCCAAAACTATAGAAATTTTAAAATGTGCTTCTTATTGCCATCTATTGCCAGAGATTTGTCAAATAAGCCAAGTGCCACATTATGAAGTGATTCAGGGTGATGTTGCACCCTGAATGGGTTGGATGTCATTTGTGTTTCAAACAGCTGGAGAAGCAATATCTGCAGACCTCATCATCAGCTTTGGTGTTTTGGTTTAATGCACAGAATTTGCCAACCTGTAATAGCAGGGTGATCGGCTACCAAGGAGACCACTTTGGTTCTCTCTACTCCCTCAGATGCTGCTAGGAAAACTCATATGGGAAGCACAGATAACTAAAAAATAACAGATGTGAAACAGGTCTTTAGGATGCTAAGTAATAAAATGGGTGGTAAAAAAAAATACAGTCTTTCATCATTTTCCCCTATGTTTTAAAGAAAATATGTCAAAATTATTCATAGGACTCTCTTGTGTTCCTTATTTTTTCCTGTTTAGGAATTGATATGAAGACATTTAAGTTAATAAAAGTGTCAAATTCATTGCCCCAAAGGGGATATTGAGTGTTTCAAAAAATTAATAAAGATTAAATTTCCAAAGCAATCTATCAGATTGTACTGGTTTCTAGTTCATTCAGGCATGGATAATTTTAATCATTTACTAATTGTCTCTATTTGAAAAAGTAATCATCTTTAAAATAACAGCTGATTATTTGAGAACTACCAATGGTAGTAATTAAAACAGTTGTTTTAGAAAGCCACTATCCAATGGCTTTCAACTAAGATAAAGGCATAAAAGAGAATAAAATAAAATAACAAACACAATAACTAAAAATTGCATTTTCTTTGTATGGTTTTCATGCTGAGATTATACTGCCCTTTGCTCCCTGGTGGTTATAGAGTTATCAAAGAGTTGTTTCTAGGGCTATCAGATTTGATCCAGAATTCAGCAAAAGTGACTGACATTGTAACATGTGGTTCTTTGGGTCGAATACAAAAGCTATGACAGTAATGCTGTGCTTTGACACCCCCAGTATCTTCTGCAATATTCCCTCAAAAAAAGACATCTTTCTTCTAATAGTCAGTCCTGATTATCTTTAACCTAGGCAAAGTCCTTTCTAAAGGCATCTAGTGTTGTTTGATCTCTTACCAGGTAGACCAGAAAAATTCTAATAAAGTCAGAATACTACACGGAGTTTCCGGGATGACTGAATAGCATATGCCTCACCCTGTCACTACTCATCTCTCCACCCTACTTTTGCTCCTCACCAGTCTAACCTTTAGAAAAAGACTACTTTGATCATCTTTGGATGGATTAAGGCTTGGTCTAATACTTTCCCGTGGTAGCATTAAGGTGTGATTTAAAATATAATAATAGCAATGAGCTCATTTCTTTACGTTTCTGCCATCCTAATGTCAGCAAAGCAAATATTTCCTCAGCATCTTCTCACCAGTTATTCTGACAAAACTCAGGTATTGTTTTTCATAATCTCTTTATCTATACTCATCTCATTTACCTATGTGAATTTATTTTGTCAGCTTTATCAAAAAAAAAAAAAAAGAAAGAAAGAAAAGAAAAGAAAAAAAGACTTTACCTATTCTATTTAGTTTGGAAATGATCAAATATCAGTGATATCTCATCAGTGCAGAATATATAAGGCTTTACATGTGCCTCACCTCCTTTTCAGGAATCATGTCTACTCCATATCCAAAGCCTTCCCTGGGAAAGCAAATGAAATTGTCATGGATGTCATAGTGGGATATCTTAGTCTCTTCCTTTCTATTTTTCTATTTCGAGAGCATATAAATGCTCACCTTTCACAAGAACTTAATTTTAATTGCATGTATATATGTATCGTCTTGGTTCGGTAGAGGATTTGGGGATCCATCAGTCCCACAGTCCAATGTGGTAAACAAGTGAGAAAACAGAAAACCAGAAAAAGAAAGTCTTTTGAGTGCCCTCTTGTGGAACAAAGCAGCACTGCAGTGATTTAAACTGGACCATGACTTTAAGTACTTAGAAGTAAGTATCATACAAGAAAATAAAGGAGGCTGAAACAGAAGAAAGAGTAAGGACAAGGAAGATGGAGAGCACTTCTTTTAGTCATCTGTTAAAAAATAAAAATGTTTGCAACATCTGTAATGGACAATTTAAGAAGGAGGTGCAAAAAAGCATCCAGGTATATAGAAAAAACTATAATCCATACTATTCTTACTTTTCAATATTCTGATGTCACATAAACCTTTGGCTGTTTGTTCAAAAATTACCAGTTTACCCTTGATTAACTTGTGTCCATAATAAATATGCCTGGGGAGTATCTTCTTTTGTAAATTAGTTGTGATGGCCATTCTTATTGAAATGGAAAAATAATGAAGCTCTCTCTGCAGTGTGAATTGTAGAGTATATATCTGAAATGTAGTTCACATTAAAAAATGTAACTGCTAATGAAGAAGACAAAAATGTGAATTTAAAAGACAACGGAGTGTCTTATTCCCAATAAGATCATGGCATTGATGGGTATTACAAGAAAGACAAAGTTGGCTGGCATAAGTTTGATGAATAATGGAAAAAAATAAGAAACTAAAGCTTCCATGGATGTCATTGTAGAAGTATGTATAGGTTCCAAGCACCTCTGAATCTTGACTAATGAAATAGCAATGCTTATGCAACTAAGTGGGCTGAATGTGTCTAAAAAGGAGGAAAATGCAAGGAGCTAAAGGTGAGATAAAGGGTAAATAATGAAATTAATATTTGTTTCTTTGTTTTGAAACAAACTAACAGAAAAGTTGCATAAAGAGTTTAGAGAAAACACTTCTAGGATGGTAGAGTAAGAACTGCTGAAAACCCACTGTATAAAAACAATAAGAACTTTGCCCAAAATGATGAAAATCAACTTTTTAAAGACTTTTGAAATTATCCAAGTATTTGCAATGATATCAGCAGCTTTATTCAGAAAAAAAAAGCTACATGTCATAAATGATAATGAGCTTTGTGGGGTTTTTACTTGTTCTATTCCTGTCTCCCTTTTTTTCTGGAAATTCAGAAGCCTCACAAACATGGTAGCTGTGAAAAATAACAGCTTAGCAGTGACCAGAAGGGGAGCAGAATGGGCTTGAAGCTCCCCCCAAAAAACCCATCCCAGCATTAATACAATGTGGAAGTTTCCTGCAAAAGTCTCATTGACAGAGCTTGTCTTTATTTAACCGGACTTAGAGATTGTTCAGTGAGAAAAATCCTGCTTGAAGGCATTTGTCGAAAAAAAAAAAAAAAAAAAAAATCCAGGAGCAATTGTTAAACATTGCGGCCGCCTAATGCAGTGATGCCAATTGGTCAAACCAGAGTCTGGACAAAACATTTAAAAGGCAAATTGGGGGCGTGAGATGCCTATAGGGGATTTCAAAAAGTTTCTGCCTATTCCTGGAAATCTAGAAGTCCATACACATATGCAGAGTTGCATGTATGTCCAAGAATGACCTGAGCAGGCCCTAATCTCTCACCTTGGGCAGATTTGGAGGTACAGCACAAATAGGAAGTGAGAATTAAGGCAGAGATGAAAATAGCTGAATATTTGACAGTGTGTTCAAAACACACACAGTGTTTCAGAACCCGGGTGTTTCAGCAAAGTGTGGAGAACATATTGGCTCAAAGAATTTAGGGAATCTCTATCCAATCATTATCTGACCACTCATGCTGAGCAGAGCCTTCAGTGGCTGCATGTGACAAGGTATACAGATTTTGCGGAATTAGTACAGGAAAATGACTAAAAAATTAACAACAACAACAGCAAACCTTGGGGAAAGAGGATAATCTAGTTTCTAGGATTACCACTTGATATTAAAAGTGTCCAACTATCAACAACAAAAAAAATTGTGAGACTCACATAGAAACTAAAAAGTATGATCCATACATAAGTTTAAAAAAGCAGTCAAAAAAACTGTCCTGAAGATTTCCAGATTTTGGAATTATGAAACAAAGTTTTTTAATCAGATATTATAAACATGTTCAAGGCACAAAGAAAAAATTATCTAAAGAATTACAGGAAAGTGTGAGTACATTATACATTCACCAAAAAGAGAGTGCCCATAAAGAGATATAAGCATGAAAAGGGGACTTCCCTGGTGATGCAGTGGTTAAGAATCTGCCTGACAATGCAGGGGACACGGGTTCGATCCCTGGTCCAGGAAGATCCCACATGCCACAGAGCAACTAAGCCCGTGCACCACAACTACTGAGCCTGTGCTCTAGAGCCCGTGCACCACAACTAATGAAGCCCGCGAGCCTAGAGCCTGTGCTCCACAAGAGAAGCCACCGCAGTAAGCCCACACACCGCAATTAAGATTAACCCCCGCTCGCCACAACTAGAGAAAGCCTGAGGGCAGCAACAAAGACCCAACGCAGCCATAAATAAATAAATAAATAAATAAATAAATAAATAAATAGACAAGTACAATTGAATATACTAAAAAAAAAAAAAAAAAGTATGAAAAGGAACCGAATAGAAATTCTTGAGTTGCAAAGTAAAATAACTGAAATGAAAAATTCATTAGAGGGTCTCAACAGCATATTTGAACTGGCAGAAAAAAGAATCAGAAGATAGGTCAATTTAAATTGTCCGGTGGGAGAAAGGAAAAGAATGAATAAAAAAAAGATCCTTGGAGACCCGTGGGATACCATCAAGTGTACCAAAATATATATGATGGAAGTCTCAGAAGAAGAAGAGAGAGAGAGAGAAAAAAGGGGCAGAAAGAATATTTAAAGATATAATAGCAAAAACTTCCCATATTTGATGAAAAACAATCTATACTTTCAAGAAGTGTAACAAACTCCAATTAGGATAAACTCAAATCCACACCTAGACACATCATAGCCAAACTAACGAAAGACAGAATTTTGAAAGAACTAAAACAAAAGTGACTCAACACATACAAAGGACCCCATATAAAATGATTAGCTCACCTCGTTAGAAACTATGGAGGCCAGAAGGCAATGGGAATGACATTGAAAGTGCTGAAAGAAAAAACCTGTCAACCACATCCAGCAAAACTATCCTTCAAAAATGAAGGAAAGAGTAAGACATTCCCAGAAAAACAAAAACCGATAATTTGTTGCTAGAAGACATTTCCCATAAGAATTATTGAAAGAAGTCTTTCAGACTGAAATGAAAGCATACTAGATAGTAAATGTAGTCCACATGAAAAAAAAAAATAGCACTGGTAAAAGTAACTATGTAAGTAAATAGAAAAGACAGTATAAATATATGTTTGTATTGCCCAGGGGAATAATTAAAAATATAATTCAAAAGTAGAGCAAAATAAAAAAAAAATTAAATAACTCTAGAAAATATCTTCTTAACACAAAGAAAGTAGTCATGGAGAAATAAATAAATATAAAATGACTTTAGACATATAAAAATCAAATAGCAATATGACAGATGTAAATCCTTTTTAATCAGTATTAATATTAAATGTGAATGGTTAAACACTCCAAACATAAGGCCGAGGTTAGCACAATGTGTTGAAAAAGCATGACCCAACTATAGACAGCTTGGGAGGTGGAGGGGTCGTGCCCCTTCCTGTGTTGTCAGTGTCTGCTATACCATCTCTCCAGCATGACCACCCACAGCTATTTATCCATTTCTTATTGTGTGTCATTGATGGTGAGGATGGGGTCTGAGTCTTCCCTCCCACCTTCACCACCAGTGTAACCAATCTTCCCGTAATTTGGTAGTGGGAGTGTCAAAATTTTTTTGACGCAGGAATGAAGTTGGTTCCCTACTTCGCACCATTTCAAAAATTAGCTAAAATTTTATAGAACTATGTATAAGAGCTAAGACTACAAAACTCTTAGAAGAAAACAGAGGAGTAAATTTTTGTGATCTTGGATTAGGAAGTGGTCTCTTAGATATAACACAAAACCCCAAGTGACATTGGTAAGTTAGAATTCATCAAAATCAGGAGTAGGGGATGAAGAGGTACAAACTACTATGAGCGAAATAAATAGGCTACAAGGATATAGTGTACAGTATGGGGAATATAGCCAATATTTTATAACTTTGAATGGAGTATCATCTGTAAAAATTTTGAATCACTATATTGTACACCTGAAACTAATATAATATTGTAAATCTACTATATCTCAATTAAAAAAAATTCATCAAAATTAAAAACATTGTGCTTCAAAGGACATAACTAAGAAAGAGAAGATAACTCACAGAACTGGGAGAAAGTATGTGCAAATGATATAATTGAATAAGAGATTCCTGTCTAGTTTATATAAAGAACTCTTATGACACAACAATAAAAAGACAACTCAATTTCAAAAATGAGCACATTTACATCATTATTTAGCTCTATGTATATTGAAAATCATGAGTAAACACTGGTAACTCTAATTTGGAATTAACAAAAAGGGTTCATTCTAATTTGCCTTCTTTTCATACATTGAAATTCTCTTCTCTCAGTTGTGAGAAACTAGCTCCCATTAACCTTAAAATACCAACTTATTGCATGAATCACCTTGGAATGTAACCATTTTACCATCAATCGGTCATGCCCTCAACCCCCAACACATGCTCTGTAGTCCTTGCTCAGGCTCTGACACCTTGCTTTGGAGCAGCACCAGCTTTCTAACTTAAGGGTCTTTACCCACATCTAAGACACCCTCCTTACCCTGTCAGGCTTTGCTGCCCTGTGTCCAAGCTTCTACCTCTGGCTGCCTTTCCCCAACATAAACCTCTTCACCCTACTCTTCTTATGTTAATCATGTCAATCTGCGAGACCCTGTACTCAAATGTCCTCCTTGTCACAATTGGGGTGAATCAGCTCTGGCTGAGTGATTGCGACCCCTCTGTGTACCTGCCCTCTTCGAATTTCTTTGGCTGTGCACCCCACTCTGGACCAAAGCCACACTTGCCCTCACCTTTCCATAGATGTGCTCTTCCTTACACACAGGCTCCTTCCCCACTCTTTGGCCACTGCAGTGACCCATACTCTGCACCCTAACTTTGCAATGATGCCCTCCTTGTCATACTGTCCTGACACCCCCAGAACACTGCTGCACCCTGCTATCCGTGCAGATGCTTCTTTGTGCGTATTTCCAAGCAATGGCTTTTGTACTGAAATACTAAGGAATAAATAAAAGAAGAGAGAAATGGAGGAAGGAAAAAAGGGAGAGGGGGAGAAAAGAAAAAGGAAGGGAGGGAGGGAGAAGGGATCATTTTAAATCAATAAACATTTATAATAGGATCCTAACCTGCTTCTTCTCCTTTTCCTTCCAGGAAGAAAGGGCTCTATCTCTGCCTGTGAGGGGCATGACTCCTTTAAGCTGACCTTTTATTATCATCCAAAGAATGAGGACTAACTTTTTTATATAAATCGAGAAATCACGTCTCAGCATGTTGAGGGGAAAGCACATCGATAACAAAAATTAAGACTATCTGTAGTATTTGGAAAATTGAAAATCAAACTCCCTGTAAATTACATTATCCTTGACAAAATAGAAGATATTAACTGTTGTGAAAAAGCGAATTTGCCCTATCCCGGCTTGGTACTATAAATTCTACTGAGTATAGCCTATGTTGCTTTTTTAAAATTTAATTTTGTTTTACAGTAGAATCCATGTGTTACATACACATGACAAGCAGAGGGGGAAATCAGCTAACATCTTGTTTCCAAATCATATTTGGAAGTGGGTGGGTAGGTGCAGTAATAGGATTCAGAATTATGCTTATCTACTATCAGAAGAAGAGGAAGAAGCATCCATCAATTTCACCAATCAGCCCATTAAGTGATACTTTTTGTCCAGCTTCCCTCACTTTGTATCCCTCATCCCTGTGATCTTGTGTCTTTGATCTTTTGATTGGTTAACCCGAGATAATTGGTACCTTCTGGTCCAAGTGTGAGAATTGCCAGCAGTCAATTCTATTTGCCTTTTCACCACAGGAGAGTTAGTTGATGAAGCATAGGGTGACTTACACAGGGGAAGGTTTTTTTTGTGAAACACTTGAAAAAGATTTAGCTGTTTCATAGCTCAAATTAAAGTAAGCAACAAGACATTAAAATGCTGAATTGAATTAGGAAGTTGTTTATGAAAATACATTTCAGCCTGAGATTTATTCAATTAGCCGTTCTGCTGCACTCCATGGATAAACAAGCTCCATTTGTCAATTATTCCATATTCACCAGATCTTGGAAAGTCACCAAAAGCTTTCCTGGACATAATAGATTTTGAATTTTTTCATTTTAAAGTGTTGTTTTTCCAAGTGAAATAAATTGTTCTGACACCTCTCATATTTTCTGGTCTAACTAGCCTGACAAATTCATCACATGGCCTTGGTCTTAGAATTGAATTTAAAAAGACAGGATAGAGATGCCAGTGGGATGTCTTCAGGACAGGAGGGTTAAAGTTTTATGAAGAGATCTGAGTGGCTGCTGACAAGAAAGGAGAAACTGGGCTTCCCCACCTCATTTTGCTTAGAGCAGGTACGAGCAACACTGGACCACATACAGGCTACCTGGTTTGCTAACACAACCTGTGATCTATGTTGAGGATAAAAACTTAGGAAGGTGCTTCTATAGTTTAACTTTTCAAATACTCACAGATATTATTCTTCTAGTAGCTGAGATTCAGTGTCAATAGTCTTATCACTAGTTTCAACTAGCAAAGTTCCAAAGTCTAAGATCTACATATCTTCATCTATATAGATGTGTTCCCTGTCCTCATCACACATTTCTGTATTTTTTTGACTTTTTTATTCTGTTATTTATAAAACCCCATGTGTATAACAAAAAAGAAAGTTACATTCTCTACAGAAATACAAAAGCATTCTGAAAACCTTTTACAATTTATTTTTTTAGATATTAAGCTTCTAGTTAAAAAGATTGAGACAGCACCTGAGGGCTGCTGAGAGGGTCTGAAGGAGATTCTGGAAGAGAGATGCTGTCACCCAAATGACTGTTAGTGGCAGTGATAGCAACCTCTGGACAAAAAGAGGGAATAAGAAGACATTGTGCACAGGTCTGTGTACAGCGGGAAATTAATGAATGTTTTCGAATTCCGTTGATTTGAAGATCTATTACCTCAATGCCAAGAAGCTACAGGGCCCTGAAGAAGTATTTGCTGATGTCTAGGGGTTGAGAAGTAACTGAGATGTTTGGGTCATGAGGTGTTTTCTTGCATATTTGTTTGCTTTGGTGAAGATGCAAAATGTGTGACAAGGTGGGACTTCCCTGGTGGTCCAGTGGTTAAGACTCCGTCCTTCCACTGCAGGGGGCACAGGTTCAATCCCTGGTCAGGGGAACTAAGATCCCGCATGCTGACAGCATGCTGAGTGGCACAGCCAAAAAAAAAAAAGAAAAAAAAAAGGGTGTGACATGGTAATGGATGGTACTAGGATTTAAATCAAAGGTACTCAGACTGTGGTCCATGGGCCATGGCCCACAAACCTGTTTTTGTGAACAGAGGTTTACTGCCACACACGGGACAGGACGGATCATTTATTTATGTTTTGTCTATGACAGCTTCTGTGCTACAGTAGCAGAGTTCAGTAGTTGTGACCAAGATCATATCGCCCCGTTCAACCAAAAATATTTACTGTCTGGTCCTTTACAGATAAACTCTCTGCTTTAAGTCGAGTTTATTGAGGTGAACTCAAGATTATTAAAAACTCTCCTTTAGACATTTTATTTTCCCTGATATTGAGAGGAAATAATGTTCTCTCCATATATTTTTTTACATCGTCTCCTCGTGGTTAAATATTAATAAGAAAGCACGCTGGGTGAATTTTCTTAAGGAAGAGAACATTTAACATTCTGTGATTTTTTTTAACATACTAAACAGATTTTATAATGTTCTTAGGGCAGAGCAAATATTCCAGGTGAGGGGCTGAAGCAATATAGACTGAGTTGGAAAGTTGCCCTGGTCATGAACCCTTCTGTGAGCTTTGATTTGTAGTTGTATTCTGCTGGTTTTCAGCAAACAATGAAAAATAACATCTTTTAAGAAGGAACAAACATTTTTGCAGGAAAGGAAAAGACACTAGGAAGCAAAGGGTCTTTCAGCTTTCTCTGCGACTGCTATTTACCCCACTGCCCATAAGAGACACTCACTGTATTGAAATCCATTTCTACCACTTAGGAGAACCGTATTTTTATTTGATAGTTATTGCTTATGGTTTTTTATAGACTTTACTTTTTAGGGTAAGCATAGGTTCACAGTGAGCAGAAAGTACAGAGATTTACCGTATGCGCCCTTCTCCTCTCCCAGCACGTGCACAGGTTCCCCCACTATCAATATCCCCCACCACAGTGGGACATTTGTTACAGCTGATGAACCTGCACTGACACATCCATATCACCCAGAGTCCATTGCTTACATCAGGGTTCACTCTTGGTGTTGTACATTCTATTGGCTTTGACAAATGTGTAATGACATGTATCCACCAAGGAATCATTTTTGTTTTCACTTATTTTACCTGGTACACAATGCTTAGCCTTTTAGGGCAGTGTAGCTGAGTTTTCACTTTTTTCTTTTCATTTCTTTTCTTTTCTCTTCTCTTCTCTTCCGTTCCCTTCCCTTCCCTTCCTTTCTCCTTCCCTCCCTCCCTCCCTCCCTCCCTCCCTTCCTTCCTTCCTTCCTTCTTCCTTCCTCCCTTCCTTTCTTCCCTGTAACTGACTGGATTCAAGTAAGGCTGCTAATACAGACAACTTGCATTTGTTGTGCTCCTGGAAGGTAACAGATGTTTTGTGCGTGTGATGGTTAATTTTACGTGTCAACTTGACTGGGACATAGAGTACCCAGATATTTGGTCAAGCATTATTCAGGATGTCCCTGTGAGGGCATTTCTGTATGAAATTAACATTTGAATTGGTAGACTGAATAAAGCAGATTGCCCTCCCTAATTTGGGTGAGCCTCATCCAATCCCTTGAAGGCCTGAATAGAAAAAAAAGGAGGAGAAAGGGAGAATTCACTCTCTCTGACAGTTTCAAGCTGGGACATTGGTCTTCTCTTGCACTCAGACCAGAACTTACACCACTGTCTTTCCTTGTTCTCCAGCTTGCAGATGGAAGATTGTGGAACTTATCAGCCTCCATAATTATGTGACCCATTCCGTACAATAAATCACCGTATATGTGTGTGTGTGTGTGTGTGTGTGTGTGTGTGTGTGTATACACACACACACATATATATACATATAGGTATATTTATGTGTACATATACACACACGTGTGTGTGTGTACACATATATCTATCTCCTATTAGTTCTGTTTCTCTGGAGAACCCTCACTAATACAGTGTATATTAGCTCAGTTAGTTAGTCCTTACATTCCTCCAAGGAGGTAGACATTATTACACTTTTCTTACAGATAAGAAAAACAATTAAAAAGAAAGAAAATTTATAACTCAGAGAAGTGAAACTTGTTCAATATCCTGCAACAGAGTGCTACTCTGTGGCAGAGTCCAGATGCAAATCCAGCTGTATGATCCCCAAATCTCTTTCTCTTTCACATGTACCAGAATAAAGGTGTATAGGACAGAGCTTTCCAGCTTTGGAGTAAACGAAGTGAGAACCATTGTCCTAAAGAAGAATAAGATCTTAGTACTAGATTCAAGATTTAGTCCCAGAGTAGAAGCTGCAGCCAATCGTCATTGGCAATTATCACCAATAAATGTGGGTACGTGGGATCTGACCACATGTGACCAAGAAGTGAAGCAGAGAGTCTGGCAAAGGAGACAAGGAGATGAAGCTAGTAGTAGCTATTTTTCTATTTTGCACAACTTGAGAGATAAAAAGTCAGGGGCTCAAGACACTGCTGGACAGCAGGAAGTGTCTACTTCTCAGACATGGAGAACTGAGTCTTCACGTGGTCATTCAGCAGGTGTTACCTGTAGTCTTGCTGTAGGAGAAAGTGGTCTGGCCTGGCCTTGCTGGAGAAGCAAAAGAAGCAACACTGAAAGGGCATTCTCTCTTGATGTCTGAGCAAAAGCCCATGTAGTTGGTCAGTGTATTAGTTTACTACTGATGACATAGCAAATTACCACAAACTTAATGGCTTAAAACAATATTAATTTATTATTAAGTGATCAGTATGTATGACTATATAAGTTTCATTTATATACATTGGTTTCACTAGGCTAAAATCAAGGTGTCATTTTCCCCGGAGGCCCTAGGGGAAAGTCCATTTCTTTGCCATTTCCAGATTCAAGAACTGCATTTCTTTCATTCCATGGCTCATGGTCCATTCCTCCATCTTCAAAGGCAACAGTGTAGCATCTTGCATCAGTATCCCATTGCTTTCTTGTTATGCTGCCAAATCTCTTTTGCCTCTCTCTTATACAGACACTTGTGATTACATTTAGGGACCACCCAAATACTGAAATTCAGAATAATCTCCCTATCTCAAGATCTTTAACTTAGTCACATATGTAAAGTCTCTTTTCCCATATAAGGTAGTATTCACAGCTTCCAGGGACTTGGACCTGGACACGTTTGAGGGCCAATATCCATCCAGGTTACCACAGGAGAATATTTGAGCAGCAATATGTTGACTCACTAATTCCTCTACGACCGTCACTTTCCTTGAGATCTCCACGTTGTTTTCCATTTGAGTTGGAGGAAGAAGTGTCACACTTTTTATTCTGAGGGAACACTTCATCTATCAGAACCATAGCATGGATTCCTTGATAGTCAGTTAAGGACAACACAGAACAAGTGACTGAGATGGAGAGTGGGGTGAGAAACTCTCAGGAAGGAAGGAAGGTAAATTAGTAGGTGACAAAGTCAATCATGGCCCAACGTACAATTTTATTTGGGGATGACTCTGGAAATATGACTAAAAACCACCACTCTTGCTGCAGACTGCTAGGGCTTGACTTGAGACAACACTGGGGAGAGCTCACAGCAAGGGACAAGCAATAGACCTGAAGTCACACATTCAAGCCAAAGAGGATAATTGAGAAACCGTGTGGGAGATACACAAGCTTCCTAAAACTAGAAGGTAAAGAGAGCACTGAGAGAAATTAGGTGACTACTGTGTCCCCAGAGTCTCATTCTTCTGTGCGTTGAACAGATAGCCTAAAGTAGCACTCCTCAAATGTCAGTGCACATAAAAATGACTCGGAGAACTTGGTAAAACCTAGATTCCTGGGTCCAACCCTAGAGTCTCAGATTCACTAGGTCTGGGGTAAGATGACCAGAAAGCTGGTTTTCCCAGGACTGTAGGAGTTTCCAGGATGCATGAATTTTAATTTGAAAACTAGTATAGGCCTGGACAAGCCAGTACAACTGTCACCTTGGACAAGGGCAGAGGGATTTGCATGATTAACAGGCTTCTAGGTGATGTTGTTGCCAGTGGGCACCACTTTGAATAGCAATGTGTAAGTAATGAGGTAGTAAACCCACAGTAATCCGAAAAGAAAATAGAACTGTTTTCTTCTTAATAGAAATTTTCCTCCCTCATTTCATCTAATTTAGAATTTGGGGCGAATCTATTGGAGGAGGTCAAAAAATTCTACCTACTATGGAACATGGGATTCGGCTCTAGTGAAGCCAATAATTTAAACAAGATAGGCAAGTCACTGTTAAGATCTCATATTGTCCGTGTGCCATCTGTGTCCCTGAAATATATATGTTAGGTTTGCTTATATCTTCCAAATGGATTTAGAAAGAACATTTCAGAAAAGAACACTGAAATCGCTTTTCTTTTCTTTTTAAAATTACATTTCTCCCTTTATCTTCACATTATGTTTCTTCTCCCACAAATGAATTCTGAAGTATCATCTGTGTTCAAAGTAAGACTGGAAATGTCTACGGCATTCCATCTGTTGAGATTTCACTGGCATTAGCTAGAGACTATGATTTCCTCTGGTCTCCATACTTTAAGGTGATTCTCACCAGATGGCTTTTAGGAAACACTGAAGCTGGGATTATCAAGGGTTCTGTGATGGGGTGTTATATCTTTTTCAAGAGTGGGTGGCATTCAAGCTGGGAAAAAAAATGGTCCACCTGCTTGTTTTTGCAAATATTGTATTACACTTACTTTGTACAGAGCACTGTCCTTAATGCTTTACAAAATATTTGTTTAATCCCCATAAGAAACCTATCATCCCATTTTACAGACAGAGGAACCGAGAGTTAAGAAGACATCATGCAGATACCGCTAGGTGGTAGTGGGGAAAGGATCTGAACCCAGGCAATCTGGCAGCAGAGTTAGTGTAGGTTTAATAGGGCCATTAGACCCTTTGCAAGATTTCACTATGGCAACCTCACTGCTCAGTTAGGTTGCAGGAAGCTTGTTGAGAGTCTAGAATTAAATCTGTATTTCCATCACAAAACAGCTCATTTCCTGACCTGCTCCAATAGCAGTTTTCACTTTTTGCCTAAAGTGGGAATGCCTTGAATACTTGCCTGTGAATTTAAGTGTAACCCACTACACACATGCTAAGCTTTTGGCAAAGTGGAGACCAGCAGAATAAGAAATGTATAAATATCAATGTAAAATACATTGGCATTGGTTGGGGCTCTTTCAAATGCAAGTGATAAAGTCCCACTCAAGTCAGCTTAAGCAAAAGACTAAATTATTGGCCCACCCCTGAGAGAAAAATTGCCAGAGAGAAAGGGAGCTACAGGAATGTATGCCTCAGGGATTCTTCAGTGCTCTTCCATCTCTGCTTGACTTTGCTCCTGATTATTTGTTTCTTCTTTCAGTTGCCAACAGACCCTTCTCCACAAGGTAAGAGATATCACTGCTGCAAGCCTCCTCTTGGAATCCTCGATGGAGAAAGAACTGCAGTCCCAGGGAAGACCCCTGATTGGCTCTGCTTAAGTCATATGACCACCATTGATCCAAATACCATTGCCAGGATGATGGAATATACAGTGTGAGGCATGGTGAAGCCTGCCTCACCTCCTCCCCATATGAGTGTCTAGAGTCTAAAACCAGAGAACCTGGAACAAGTTAGCATGACAGTCAGCCAAAAAAAAACCCAAAAAACTGAAACAAGGACCACTATATCACCCTGCAGGACGTAGGCAAGGACAGAGGGCTAGAATTTTAGAGTTTTGTTTCTGCCTTCCCCCCTCCCTAACTAAGATAAGGCTGATTGATCATACTTCTTCACTGGATAGTTTTAGAGGCAGAAAAGAAGTACTAAGGAACAAGCTAAGTAATCTCTCTAGGAAGTGAAGCTGAATAAGGAGGAGAAAATGGTCTTAGAAATGACTTTGTATTTCATTATTTGGGATATGTAATTGCAACTCTATTTCTAACGCTTTTCTGTATTTCACAAATTCAGGTAAATGATGGCAAGGAAAATAAATGGGAGATGTTAGCTCTAAAATGGAAGGGCTAATAAATGGGAGAAGCTCTGCCTGCGAACAAGGTCAAGATGATCCTTGCTAAAGTTTGGGCCCGTGTTGAAGGAAAGAGAACTATACTTGCTAACTTCTCAGTGAGAGGCATATTTGGTTGCAAAATCGGGTAAAAAGGGAAAATGAAAGTGAGGAAAAAAACCTCATCAAAGGAGGCTGCCGGAATGAATTAGAACAGATCTGGAGACAAATATAAAGAACCCATACCCACTGGTAAGCTCACACTGAGATATTTTGACCTCTGTTGTTCTTTAAGGAAAAAAAAAAATCCCGTTTGTTAGTTGCTTCAGAACAGAGATTCTTCAGCAGAAAGACTGTTGGAGGTCTGCAGGGTGTGTGCCACAGGCTTTGGCACGTCTGAGCAAAAATACATGGAAGTTGAGCGACCACTTGGAATTAGTGTGGACACTAAATTTGTCCAGTTACGTTTGTGAGACCCTTGCCTCTCTAACTGATACCTAACCTTGACCTCTCTAACTGATACCTAACCTTGGCCTCTCTAACTTCAGTGTGCACACTAGTCCCCTGGGGATATTGTTGAAATGCAGAAGCTGATCCGATGGGTCTGGGGCAGGGCCCCGAGAATCTGCATTTGTAACGAATGTCCAAGGAATGCCGATGTTGCCAGTCTCCTGGCCATGCTTTGAGTACCCAGGCTCTGAATGCTTTCAGAAAGTCAGTGGATTTTGTAACTAATTTTAGGGCCGTCTCCACTTTCTCAAAGGGGTTTGCATCATAATTAAATCATAATTAAATGCCACATCAAAATGATTTAGCCTGGGCATCCTCATTACCCATGCATTTTATTTTCTATACTCTCATGCTTTGAACTCTTGAGGATTTGCTGACTCTGGAGGGACTGCCCGTCCCAGGGCTAGCTAATTTCTAAATAGTGGCCCAGAGTGGGCCACCTGTCCTAATCACCCAGCACTAACTAGGAACAGCCCCTATGTCCCAGAGCATGCTGAAATTGTTCAAATTAGCCAATCCTAAGCCTGCTTACTCGACCCCACCCATTCCTTTCCATGGGAACCATAATAAATATTCTTGCCCACATTTTTCCCTCTTTCTCTTCCTCTTGCCAACCCTGGTGCTTCTCCATGTGGTCCCCCCATGGCATGGCATGCCCTCTCCTCTCAGGATCTGTGAGTTTAAAAACTATATTTTCAATGGCTGTAATATCCTAATCTGTTAACCTTGTCCTATGTAAATAATTTTAAAAACCTGCATTTTAAAGTAATGTCAGAATTTTTCAAATACAATCAGGTGATTCCCAGGTCCAGACAAGGTTGAGAATCACTGCTGAGACACAGAACAAGTCCAGTCTAATAGGTGGATTTCAAGTTATATTAGCACATTTTTCATTAAATAAAAACTACTTTCAAGTAAACAAAAGCAAATTGAAAACACATGGTTGAACACATGTGTTTTCTCCTTCATTTAATGGGTTACTGCCAGTTGAGTAGTTTTGGAAATATTTTTTTTCTTGTTTGTTTCTTTGACCGTTTGAGATAGCAAAGGTGATAGTGAGTGTGGAAGAAAATGAAAACCAGTTTCCCAGAGCAAGAACTCTACCAACAGTTTCCTCACTTGATTTTCTAGTAAAGAGAAGACAAATTACAACACATTGAAAATACCATTCACTAAAGGAATGGCACTGAAAGTTTGGGGTACTAGGCATCATTTTTTCAACCTTCTTTCCACTCTTTTTCACTCAACACCATTTGTAATAACTACACTTCTGATTCAGACTGATACAGAATGGGAATAATATGTATTAGGTTTTTATGTATGGAAATTATTAAATGCAAAGTGAGGTTCTGGTTTTAGTAGGAATATGCATTTTAGGCTCACCTTGTGAAAACTGTGTAATAAACTAGCTGAGAAGGGCTAACACTTAAATATAACCTGGGATCTGAGTTGGTCCCAGGTAACAATACCCACTAGAAGGTAAATGCCATTGGGGCAGGGATTTTTGTTGTTTTTATTCGCTATAAAATACTCAGCATCTAAAATCACACCTAGCAACTAGCAGTTGCTCAATACTCATTAAAAGTGCAATAAATGAATAATAAATAGGATACATCTGTCAAGACAACAACCCATAGTACAGAGAAAATATATGGACAAACTGGAAATAGGTGGTGACAGCTAGAACTGACAGTTTAGAGACAGGGATCTGCACTGTGTAGTACAGTAGCCAGTAGGTGCATGTGGTAGCTGAGAATTTGAATTGTGATTAATCTGAATTGAGATGTGCTGTAAGTGGAAAATATATACCCAATTTTGAAGACTTAGCACTAAAATAGAATGTAAAACATCTAATACATTTTATTAGGTTGACTTGTTGAAATGATATTTTGGATATATTGGGTTAAATAAAATGTAATTTTAAAATTAATTCCACCTGCTTCTTCTTACTTTTTTTAAATGTGACTGCTAGGAAATTTAATATTCCATATGTGTCTTAGGTTCAGGGCTCACATTCTATTTCTGTAGTGTAGTGCTGGACTTCTCTTCATTTCAGGCCTCCTCCATAAAGGGCATACATCTCTGAGCAAGTTACAAATTACTTTCATCTCACAATTTTGAAATTACGTAATAATAAATAAGCTTCCTGTGTATTTTCTCTACACATTTATCTATATGTATATTTTCTACACATGCAGAAAATACAGGCATTTGTCTACACATATATTTTCTATCTCTTCCACAATTTTGCAGTTCCCAGAAGGGCAAAGACTTTATTTGTGCATTGCTACTACCCCTAGTACATAGAACATTGCTTAGCCTCTGGTTGGCATTCAACAAACATTTCTTGAATGAATGAATGAATGAATGAATGGATGAAAGAATACATATTCATTCTTATTGTTCACTCATTTACCAAAGAAATCTATTTGGACTTATCAAACCACCACTGAATCATTTTGGAGTGCCAAGATTCCAAGGAGTAGTCTTGTGCTACTGCCCACCCTGCTCTATCCTGAACATATAGACTTTTTGGTAAATAGAGAAAGAAAAAAGAATCAAAAACTTTAAAAAAATCTGCTGATCTCTGCCTTTGTCTTTTCTTCCTAGGTAGCCTCGGGGTAAAATTTTTGGCTGCAGATGAAACAATAAGGTACCTTATTTGTTTTTTGAAATGCAATCTCACCATAATTAAAAGCTGGAAACTGTTTCAAATGTCATTTGTAATACAAGAAAGTACACCAATTTGATTATCAGCATTTCTCCAAATTGGACCAATTAGCCCTCTCTATAATTAATGGTATGTTTAACCTTAAAATCAGCAAACTGATAATCAAGTTGGAACATAAAGAAATGTAATAGTCATCTATCAGAAACACATGAGACTTGAAATGCAATGCTTATATGTGGGTAAAATTAAACTAATGGTATAGGAGATTCCAGGTGCCTGCCCTGCTTACCATTTGGACGAATAGCAGAAATTCTTACACAGATTGAGGTCAGACCACGATGGCATTTGATCTTCAGTTAAGAGATGAAGTCCTTTGTGTACAGCATCCCTGAATCTAGAAACTAACTGTAGTCCGAATTAGAGTGTCATTGATAACCAAAGTTTAAAATTTTTTAAATTGGGAGACTTAGCTTTACTTTGAAGAAAATACTTAAAATTTTAGTGGACTCATAAACATTTAAAATATTAGGGACAAATTGCAGAATAAACTTTTGCAGATGGAGTCAAAATATTTAACACATCACAGAGAAAAGACAAGGTCTGCAGTGTGGGATTTCTCAACTGGTTTTTCTTCAGGAAAAAAAGGGCAAATCAACTGTGGAGCTTTGCTCGGATGGCAGTTAGAATTTCCAATTTCAGCTTCAAAGATATGGATGGACTGAAGAAGATAAGCTCCCAAGCTTCCAAAATAAAATTATGAATCGAGGAAAATGTTGTAATCATACCAAAGCAGAACCAGTGCCTGAAATGTTTAGACAAACAAACAAATGGGAGGTCACTCTAATTTATTTTAGCATCTCGATCCCCACTTTGGGTCCCAGTAACACATATACTCCCTTTTTCATTCCTGACCTCCAGATTAATAGCTTCTCTGTGTCATATGCCTTCAAGGTCCTGCTAGTTGACAGCTAGCTTAGGTTAATCTGTATTAAAATCTTATCTCACTAGTAACAGAAAAAATATTTTAATTGATGCCTTCTAAAGACATGACTTAGCTGCCTTATGCTTGCATAGATGCAGAAGGTTAGAACTATAGGTCTGCCAATCCACAGAGTAAACATAATACATCTCTCTGGAGCATGAACCTTACTTGAATATTGTATTTCCTCAACAAAATGTCTGCTTTGACCCAGACACTGGTTTGGGTACTTGATATGCCTCTCTCAAACACTGGTCATTATCCCTTCCCATGTCTAGTTGGAGATGGAGAAATAATACTAATAATACTAGACAAGGATATGCGAGGAAACACTTTTAATGTAAAAGTTACTCAATGCAATGTAAAATTTAGATCTACAGAAGGATCTTATTTGGAGTGGGTCTGCTTTACACTAAGATCCCAATCCATACAGCTGCTGGGCATGGGTTGTCTGCAGAGGGTCTTTTTTTTTTTTTTTTACACTGTCTCTCTCATCTGCTTTTGAAAGTGCTTCAGTGAGAATGTTCTAGAAGAACTAAATCTTAGTGCCAAGGAATGACATTGCTGGTAGAAATTTCCAGCTGCGTCACTGAGGCTGTGTCAGTTTCTACAATTGCAGCAAGTGGCTTTGATTCACTACCTGGTCAATGCAATAGTTACCCTGCTTCTGTGACTTCGTATTTGGAATCACGCCTTAGCCCAGAAGAGTCAGGCGTCCAAGAGAAATGGGCAAGGGGAAACACACATAAGTAGAGTAAGCAAATGGGTATAATAGGTTAATATTTTAAAGAAAACATAGGGGCACTTTTCCTTTTTTTCCCAGAATTCTGCAATTTTTTTCGTATTTTCCATCCCCCAACTTCCAAGCACTAGATGTGAAGAGGTATAAAATTTGTTCATTTAAAATGTGTTCTTCCTAAGGGCAAGAGGGGCCCAGGACCCACACTCTTACTTATAATGTGGTGAAAAGAAAATAGAGATATAAAGATGGCAGCAGGGAATGGTATCATGAAAGAAATGCCATTTTGCTTTAAACTTCAAAAACTCCTCTGACTAGAGCTTCTTTGGTATTCCTTACAACTGTTGTCACTACAATGCCCTCTGATCTGTCTGATTAGAATTGGTCCACACTGTTTCATGAGACATCATGTATACTATTACCCAGATGAAAGTTGAAAACTAAAAGATGAAAGAATTTTGAGCAGAGGTGGATATACCACGAAGCCAATGGAGCTTAAGTTACAGGGCCCTTCATTTACACTAACTCTAGCCAGGCCCTGGGAGAAGCCCCCTCAATATACTCTCTTGGTCACAGGTCTTTGTATAATTTGCCAAAGTAAAATATGTCAACTGCCATCACTCAAGTCTGCTAAATTTTTCCATTCCAGCTCATGTGTGCTCTCGACACAACTCCACAAAGACTAAGCAGGTGTTTACTTGGATTTCATGTAAATAAATAAAAATGCACCAGGACAATGTCTTAAACACAAGAAAGAACAGTATCACTTTTAATTGAGTAGTTGCAATTACTACATTTTTAGGTTAAAGAGACTTGTCCTTCAGAGATTACTATGAAAATTTGCAATCCTAAAATAATGGATAACTTCAAGTTAATTGCTGAATTGATTGATTTTTGCACAAGCACTTGGGAAAATATCAAAATGGACAAAATGCAACTCATTTGCCCAAAAGAATTAATCAAAATAATTGGAAGTCTCCATAAAATGAAGTAACAAAAAAATAAACCAGACATCAAATATCATGGCATTGCAGTAGATTCCACAGTAGATGTTACAAACACAGATTATTTGTAATCATTGTCTGTTTGTGTTAGAGCAGAAAACCCTGTAAGTGATTTTAACTTTTTCACCAACTTAAGACTATGCATCTGTGATGTTATTCAACAAAATGAAACTAGTCCTGGACAATTATAACCAACCATTGAACAACGTTTTAAAATTTATAGGACATAATCTTTGGAAAAGACCTGCCCCCGTGGTACCTGAAGTTGTTGACTATTTCACTATTTTATAAACTTTATGTGTTTTCTCAACAGGTCTTGTCAGTGGAATACTTTAAAACCTTTGCCGGCTTTTTATATTTTAAAGTCAAATGTAATAAGATGGCCTACTCTTTATGAAGCTGTTTCAAAACTTAAAAGACTCAAAAATACGTTTTGAATACTTGAAAGAAGCTTGGAAGAACCAAGATGCAAAATTTTATTCAAAAGTTGATAAAGCTTAAATACATTATTTATACTTGGAAAGTTATTTTGGAATCTTTTGATAAAATAAGTGAGAAATTATTTGGATGATTTGGATGCATATGAAGAGTGCCTTCTTTTGTCTTCTTTAAATGTGTTTATTAAAGCTTTGGGGAAAATTGAAATAAAATGAATTAAATGTGAAGTGAAAGAGCTAAGATGAGTGATGTAATTTATATGAATTATGTTAATATAATGAAAAAACTGAGCAAAAAATGTTCAGATCATGTCAAAGAAGTAATGAAGATAATGAAAATTTTAAATGGAAGTAATGAGTAGCTCTTAAATTGTTTGATAAGCCAATTAATGAAGACTGCTGATTTGACATGAAATGTTGAAAATGTCAATGACACTGCAATGAGGACACTGATGAAAACTCTTTCATGTATGTCATCAATTCAAAATACCAGTCAATACACAAGAACATGTGAAATGCCCTGAAATTATACAGCTCATATAAGAAGAACATTTGACAGAACTTTTTGCAAACATGACAAAAATTCAAAAATTTAAATGATGTTACCATAACAAATTGTGAAAATAAAATAAATGGTCTAAATTACCAGTAATAAAAACAAATTTCAATCAATCTTTCTAAAGACAGAATTATCTTTCTATTCTCTCCATAGAAAATGATATGCCAAGATCACTGTCATATGAAGAAGAATTCAAAAAGTAAAGCAGCCAGATTATGTAGGAACAAGTATTAAACAGGTGGTTGGGAAGTTAATTAATATTAAGATTATATCTAAAAAAAGATATTACGTTTTCTTTGGGGGAGGGATTTGTTATATTTTTGGTAGCTACTAGCTTTTTAAATTTTTAATTTGTTGATTGTATTATTCTAAGTAAGCATTTAATTTTCCTCATAGTTTTGTATTATTTTTCTTAAAAAGAGCTCCTCATATTAACTATGTGTTAAGTTCTACAAAAGCTTAAATCCTATCCGGATTCTGAGAGTTTGGGTAACCTTAGTCCATATTTGGGCATTTCAGACTTATCCATTTTAGCCCCAGACTGTAGGGAAATGGTTTTCAGGACATATCGTTTCCTTCAAAGGTGCTTTATAAAGAAAAAAAGAAATGAGGTTAATTTATAGATCATCCACTCCTTAATTTTCTCCTCCGGTAGACACAATCATGGCTCCTGGTGGCCACTTCTCCACAATAGGTCAGGAGAGAGCATGTTTTTCTTTAATAAGGAAGGTTGTGATGTTTCCAATTGAATGAAAGCACTCTCTTTAAACTGTACAGTCTGCAGAATCTCCACTTCAATCATGAAACGCTTGACTCTATTCCTTTCTTCTTTCATTGTGTGTCAACCACAGGGTCCCTGAGTCCCTTAACTCTAGGGCAAGTGGCTATTACCAGTACAGGGTGCAAAAATAACATGAGCATGAAGCTAAAAAGCAGTTAGAGGACTTTGAAAACCAAATCCTTATTTATTCAGTCATGAATTCATTCAAACAACTAGCATATACATGTTGAGGACTTCTTATGTTTTAAGTCTTACCTAGTGGAGATGTGAGAAAACCAAAAATAGCATCAAGTGTTCAAGACTTGGCAATAGGAACCAATGACTGCAGAGGTCTTGGATTTTGAATAACTGGCCTAGAGTGACTGGTGAAAGTAAAACCAAAAGAAGGTCTGCTTTTTTTCTGTTTCTCTCTTCTCATTACCAGCCTACCCCACTCCTCTGGAGACCACTATGGCCAATGACTCAGGATGATAATGTGCTGAATTATATTAAAGTCAACTGGGATAATCTTGGAATTACATTCTCCAATTTCTGCGTTTTTTTCCCTCTGGTATATAATATTTTCAGATATTTGTCCCAACTGCTCTCTTCTAGCTGAATAACTGTATCCCCAGGATTACCATGAAATTTTTAGCTATGAATCCTGAGGAAATAATCACACAGATGCAACAGTTTTCCATAGTCCTCTACCTGAACTCAGCCTTTGCTGTTCCACTTTGGTCACTGTACATTTTTGGTTTTATAATCACCTCTAACTTGTCTCCTAGTCAAAGCTTCAGGAGGAATGGCTGGTGGCTTTTATCTGATACTACAAATTCCCCTTGTGAACTTTCACTTATATAGACTCTGTTCACAAATGTGGGAGATCTAATTCATATAACAAATCCCAACCCCATAACACTAATAATGGCTCTGAATTCCTTCTTGAATTCTAACAGATACAGTGATTATTCCCAAATGTGTTTCCAGGAGAATAAAACCTTAAAGATGAGGATCTGGAATTGATTTTCTCATCTGCTTAGATACAAGACATTGATTATTTTATTTCCATGGTAAATGGTAAACTGTTAGTCCATGGCATGCAGTGATAAACAATACTTAAGTTATCACCTGTAGTCACCTAGGATCAAGTGCCTTCAGAAGGCAAGACTCTGTACGACCAAGTAACTGCTGACATAGAATATTATAGGGGAACTAAAAAAATAAAGAATGTGGGTTTTGTTGGTTGCTTTTAAATATGCTGGAGAACTAAGAAAAAGAAAATGATGAGTGCAGGGCTTTAATTGCCCAGATTAAGGTGAAATTATAAACCATAAATCTTCTATGACTGCCCTGAAACCCTTATTAAGAAATCCTTATTTCCTGAAGCTGTAATGCCAAAATTTTTGAAGATTTTTCCCTCCCAAAAATATTTTCAAATTCTCACAGCATCTTTTATGTTAAATTTAAGGCACTGATTGGAAGGAAGTGGTACCCTTAAAAATGGAATGGAGACATGTAGGTAGTTTCTGATGAGGTTGAGGATCTTAACCCCCAATTTGGTTGGTTGACCTTCTTTTGTCAGTGGGAGCAGTCTTTTATTCCCTCCCACGAGGTAGTTTCCTTGCAGGGAAAATCCTTCCTTATTACCCACCCTGACCATCTGCTTTGCCTAACAGCTCAATTGAGATATAATTCACATACCTTATAATTCACTCACTTAAATTGTACCTCAGTGACTTTTAGTATATTCACAGCATTGTGCGACCATCACTCCAATCAATTTTAGAATATTTTCATGACTACGGAAAGAAACCCTCACCCCACCCGTCAGCTATCATCCTTCCAACTCCTCCATTCCTCTAGACCCCACCTCCAGGCAGCCACCAATCTATTCTCTATAGATTTACCTATTCTGGACATTTCATATGAATGGAACCATAGGATGTGCAATCCTTCTTGAGTGACTTCTTTCCCTTAATGTCTTCGAAGCTCCTTTGTACTGTAGCACATATCAGTACTTCATTTCTTTAAGTCGTTGAATAATATTTCATTGTGTGAATATAGCACATTTTATTTATCCATTCATCAGTTAATAGACATTTGGATTATTTCAAATGTCTATTGGCTATTATGAATAATGCTGCTATAAACATTTGTGCACAAGTGTTTGTGTGGACATATGTTTCCATTTCTCTTGTATATGTACCTAGGAGTAAATTTGCTGGATTATAGGATATCACAAGCCTAGGAAAATTAACATGCTGAAGTTGGTTTATTATAAGGTCTGCTCACTCATCCTCTAACCATGTTCTGCAGGAGATTCCAGAGGACATTATATTTGAGAAATAATTTGGTAGCTTTGAGAAAACTTGGTGAGAGAGCACCAGCCTCTTTGAAGAGCTCTGTAGTAATTATTCTCTGCTAGCCAGGAATGAGAGTGTAAATTGTTGCCCTCAAACTAGTTTTCTAAATTAAATGAGGATAATGTATCTTGGACTAGGGGTAAAGTGTTGACATTGGATTGCCAGGGCCAAGGATGCATGGTTACTATATTGGGCAGCAGAGCAAAATCAGTAATCAGAATGCTTTGACTTAACTGGAATATTAATGTTAGCTCATTAGTCATTGTGTCCATAAGGAAATAGGTGGTCAGCTTATTTAAAGTCTCAGTTGATTTGTATAAGGGGGAAAGTTCTAGGTCTGAGAAACAGAAGATTGATTTAAATCACTGCAATAGAGAGTGATAGGTCTTCAAACAATTCCCCATCTTGAGTCAGTTCATAGTTCCAGAGTCCCTTGAATGAAGGAAAAACTGGGTCATCCTAAGGAAGGACCCTGCTATATTACCAAAATATTATTCTATGAATCTTCCTGTTAGCATTCCATAAAGAGAACTGTAGACATTTAGCAGGGTAACTATACACAGGGGAAGAGAAAATAACTAGGTTTTTGGTGACTACTGGTCACTGGCTCTGAACCAACTATTTCTTAGAGGTCTAATATATATTTGTGGTCTATCAATCAGAATGGAAATATAT
Source organism: Balaenoptera musculus (assembly GCF_009873245.2). Classification (NCBI taxonomy): domain Eukaryota; kingdom Metazoa; phylum Chordata; class Mammalia; order Artiodactyla; family Balaenopteridae; genus Balaenoptera; species Balaenoptera musculus. The sequence continues at coordinate 130,184,735 of NC_045788.1, read as the reverse complement.
GGAAGTGAGGTGATGATGAAGTTTGGGTTTGATTGTAACTGTCAGTAGGCCAAATGGGTTCCAAAACTCAACCCATGGTTATTTTCCAATTCTGTATTGCCTGGTTGGAATAGACATACTCAGCAACTGGCAGAATGCGTACATTGATTTCTTGACCTGTGGAGTAAGGTCTGTTAAGATTAGGAAGGCCAAGTGGAAGCCACTAGAACTGCCTCTACCTACCAAGATAACTAACTAAAAGCACTACTGCACTACTGGAGGGACTGACAAGATTAAGGCCACCATCAAGAACTTGAAGGGTTCAAGGATGGTGATTCCTACCACATATTTATTCAACTTTACTATTTGGCCTAGGCATAAGACACATGGATCTTGCAGAATAAAATGGAGTGCACACTTTATCTGGTGGTGATTCCAATGCAGCTGCTGTTCCAGATGTGGTTATGTTGATGGAGAAAATGAACACACCTCCTACCACTTGATATGAACCTATCAAGCTGGTGAATGATGCTTCTGCTAGTAAAAGATCCTTGGACCAGTTTGCTTTCTTCTAGCAGGGCTAGCAGTAATGTTCACAATCCTACCTCAAGGCTGTAGCAACTCTCCAGCCTTCTGGTATAGTCTAGTGTTCAGGCAACTTGATTGATTTCTCTTCTGCTGGACATCACTTTAGTCCATCACATTGGCCATATTGATTGGACTTGACTAACAGGAAGTAGCCATTTAGCTGGACAGCTTTGTATACCTATTTGCCTAGACCTCTCTTTAGTTTCTCAGTAGCTACATTCCTCTAGCTACAACTTCAGCTCTTGTCAGGCTCTTTTAGCCTGTAGGTTTCACTAGGTTCTATTAACAACTCTTATCTTCAGATCTGGGGGTAATGGTAGTTTCTCACTCCTTCTAGTAAAATGGGATATTTTCCCATTCTTTGATGATTTCCCTTAACCCTGCTCACACATTATAAAGTCATTACCTAAGTTAAATTCTTTAAAAAAAATTTGGGGTACCAATTTATCATTCAGTATTCTAGGCTTTACCTTCACCATCTCCCAACTCCTAAGGAAAAGTTGCTACTTTCCCCCCTGAGTTAGTATGTCCATCTAACTTTACTTTGTCTTTTATGTCCCTATAACTTTATAAATAAAGATCTTTAATTAAAGAACAAATTTGGCTTTAATTAGAGGCTCTGTTTTCTATATTACTTTTATTCCTATAATGCTTTACATTTGCAAAACCTTCCCTTCTATTATGATTCTTCTGGTTACACAGGTAGCAGAAGATCTAACTTAAACTGCCTTCAATAAGGCAAAACACCCTACCGGTACAGACACCTGAGGTACTGGTACATAGGTCTAGTATATCCATAGTTATACTAGATTCAGATTAGTCTTGACTCCTGGGTCAAGTTTTGCAAAAATTCTGGTATCAGAGCACATGTTTCAGTTACCAGATTGAATTGAAAGTTTCTGAACACAACTCAAAGTACTTTCTTAACTAGTGTTTTTGTTTTATTAATATATTTTATATTAAAGATGCACAGAGCTGGACTTTAGTCACAGATTTGAACAAAATCTGCTCTTCATCTTCAGTTTCAGTCTCAGCCTTCAGAAGTTTGAAGCTCTGGATGCCTTTTCCAATGCCATTTCTGGCCTGCCTGAACTGACCTTTGCATGATTAATGATCCATGATAGCACATGCAATCACCAAATCTTTATCAGAAAAAAAGCACAAGTAATGTTGATAAAAAAAGAATCAGTTGATCTAAGAAAGAAATGGAAAATTTTATTTGAGCCAAATTTGAGGATTATAACCTGGGAAGAGCATCTCATAAAGCTCTGAGAACTGTTCTGCCCGTTAGAAGTCAAGGTACACTTAATATAAGTTTTTTTGAGACAGAGGGCTGTACATCAAATGACATATTATTGACAGTTTATGTAATTCAGATCTAAGTGTCATCATGGTGGGTCATGTGACCCCTAGGAGATCAAGAAGGAATGTTATCTTTTAAGGAGTCATCTTGTTGATGCTAGAAGAATGTTGCTCTTTATTGTTGAACAGGTATTCCTGCAGGTGGAGAAAGTCTGGTCGATGCATAATGCAGATACACAATGCACAGTGCGGGGGAGAGGGAAGGCCAAAGTGCAGAGAAGAATTTTTTATGTTTAAATTTTTCTTGCTTTGACATATAATATAAATTTTATTTCACATTAACGTGAACAAAGCATTTTATTTAGATTTACTAGTAATATTTGACAATTCTCATATAAAGTTTAGTAGCATTCTAGATAGCCTGGACTGAATATCTCATTATTTGCTTTTTATATTGAAAAATATAAAAAACTCCCAGTCATTAACATATAATGATGATTTATCATTACATGTGGGAAATTAATGATTTTTGTGAATTCAGCTGTTTAAATGAATAATATCAAATTAAGAACATTCAAGTAGTGAAATATGGAAATAAAATAATAATTACAAAATAGAAAATATATTAGCTAAATAACTTTAAGAATAATACATTAGCTAAATTATTTTAAAAATAATATATTGTTTAACAAATGTATATAAAAGTTAAATAATACAAGACAGACTAATAGATTAGATATAAATTTATATTCTAGTCTTTTAAACTTGCTTATTACAATACTATTCATAATGTTAAGCAAAATCAACTTTAAACATGCTTTTTATTTTAAATGTATTAAATTTATTTCTTGTTAGTTAGATCATGAATCTTAAAAGTCCTACAGGAAATTTTTCACACCCTATGGAGATATATTAGAAGCAGAATATCAACTTTGCTATCTATAAGTTTTACAAGATGAAAAAAACTCCAAAATGGTAACTAAGCATCATTTATGATAAATCATCTTTTATGTAAATGTCACTAAAGAGATAAAGAATTTGAGGAAAAGAAGAAAGTAGAAGAAAAATAATTGAGGTATCAAAATACATTTTTTTAAACATCTTTATTGGAGTATAATTGCTTTAAAATGGTGTGTTAATTTCTGCTTTATAACAAAGTGACTCAGTTATGCATATACATATGTTCCCATATCTCTTCCCTCTTGCATCTCCATCCCTCCCACCCTCCCTATCCCACCCCTCTAGGTGGTCACAAGGCACCAAGCTGATCTCCCTGTGCTATGTGATTGCTTCCCACTAGCTATCTATTTTACGTTTGGTAGTGTATATATGTCCATGCCACTCTCTCACTTTCAAAATATATTTTGTTCTCACTGATCCAATTTTTGGGTTTTACTGGTTTCTATAAGAATAGTTTAGAAAGAAATCTCCTTATAGTTTAGAGTTTATGGAAGCCAAATATTAAACAAAAACTTGCTAAAATTATTGCTATCAACTGCCAAAAATTCAGTAATTGAAAAATGAAAACTATTTTTTTATATGTTTCTAAGCTAATAATTATAGGTAAAATGTTCTTTCTAAAAAAGCATGTTACTGTGCAAAGATAGCATTCAAAATTTTCGAGCATTTCTGATTAGCTCTTTGTCTCTGGCTATTAAATTTGACTGTGCAAGTAGCAAGTGGTGACTTAAATAAGCACAGTTATCTCCAATAATAAATGCTGAACCTTGTAGGTCAATTCCATTGTGTCAACTTCCCTTCTGGGGACACTGTGATTTCCTCCTGCATCACAAATGTGTTCACTGTTGGAAGTGCTGCTTTCCCTGAATAGAGTCTGACTCCACATATGCCTGTGTCTATGAATGCCACAGCAGGAGATTTTTATTGTCCTCTTTGGCTCTTGCTGAGAAAATGATCTCTTCTCCCTTCAGTCCAGCATCAAGACTTGCTGCCATTACAGAAAAGCCTTTTTCTCTTTTGGTTATTTTCCATCTGTCACTATTAAAATCTCCCTGACTATATCTCCCAGTGTTTGCAAGAAAAATAAAGGGCTCACCAAAACTTTGACTTTAATCTTTATATACATAATAAATATGTTTGCATGTTTACATTTACTTTCATTCATTCCATAAACATAAATTGTGGTTACCTATTTTATCCCACTTTCCCATTTGCTGTGAGACAGTTTTGCTTTTCCCCTTATTACAGATAAGAAACTGAGAGTCAAAAAATATCACTAAGCTACTTATCCCAGAGCACAGACTAGAATCCAAATTTGGGTCTTGGTTTTTTTTTCCAGTTCAATGATCTCTGCCTTTCAGTTGGGTGTTTAGTCCATTTGTGTTTAATGTAATTATTGATACGGTTGGTTGAAGTCTACCAAATTGCTATTTTTCTATTTATCCCATTGGTTCTTCATTCCTTGGGCTTTTGTTCATACATATTTTTAAGAAAATGATTGTTTTAGGGATTTCACTACACATATTTCCTTTATCCTAGTCTACCTTAAATTAGTACTATACCACTTCACATATAATGTTAAAACCTTAGAACTATGTAATATCATCCTCCCATTCTTTGTGATTTTGTTCACATATTTTGCTTCTACTAATAATATGGTCCCATGAAATATCATAATTAAAAAATAATATTATTATGCTTATGGATTACTTGGATCAGGAATTCAGAGATTAATATCTGAGGGTGTATGATGTCTGAGGCCATTAGTCAAGAAGAAACGAAGGCTGGGGTAACTTGATGACTGAGGACTGGAACCATCTGAAGACTTATTCCCTCATATGTCTGGTGCCTGTGATGGGATGACTCCAAGGGTAGGTCTCCTGATTGTAGCATCTTCAAGTAGACTCTCCAAGTGGTTTGACTTCTTCAGAGAACAGCAGGCATAGGGTAGTCAGGTTGCCTACAAGGCAACTCAGGCTCCAAGCTTGACTGTTCCAGTGAACAAGGCAGAAGTGCATCCTCTTTTATGACAGCCTCAAAAGTAATACAGCATCATCTCCCCCATACTCTTTTGGGTGAAGCAGTACAAGTTAGTTCAGATTCCAGGGGAGGGAACATAAACCCTTCTTTTGATGGGAGGAATAACAAAAAATTTTGACATCCTAAGGGAGATGCTATTTTCTTAATCACATCTTTGAGAAATTAATGAAAGCTATGCATATTTCCTTCAGTAAAGTGCTCATATAGACAAAACTTTGCATATATTTAGAGAGTTCATTCCTGCCCTTCTCTCTGCATTCAGGAAATCACCTTAGAGTGTCATGATCCACTTACACGTATCCTATCAAGAGGGACTCTATGTCCCCTTCCCTGAATCTAGGTTGCTTAGTGATTTCTTCAATCAATGCTAAAAGTGAGGGGACATATCATTTTAATTATAAATGTATTTAAACTAGAAAACAAAAACAGTGTACCCCTTTCTCCCATCACCCACCCTCCCCCAGCTCTGACAACTACCAATCAGATCTCTGTATCTATGAGCTTGGTTTTATTTGTTTGTTTGTTTTTTTGTTTATTTATATGCAGTGGACCCATGAACAACATGAGGTTGAACTGCTATACTGGTCCACTTATACACAGATTGTTTTTCAATAAATATACAGTCAGGCCTCCATATTTGCACATTTTGCATTTTCTGATTCAACCAACTGTGGATTGAAATTTTCATCTGAGCTCGGTTGAATTCCTGGATGCAGAACTCATGGATACAAAGTGCCTACTGTGGAACTTGAACATCCATGGATTTCGGTATACCCAGGGGATCCTGGAACCAATCCCCCATAGATAATGAGGGACAACAGTATATAGATAATATTCCACATATAAGAGAGATCATATGATATTTGTCTTCTCTATCTGACTTATTTCCCTAGGAATAATTCCCTGAATATTTACCCATGTTTTTATAAATGGCAAGATCTCATTTATATCATGGCTATTGTAAACAATGCTGCAATGAACATGGGGATGTATATATCTTTTCAAGTTATTGTTTTTGTTATTTGTATAAATATCTAGAAGTGGAACTACTGGATCATATGTAGCTCTGTTTTTAACTTTTTGAGGAACCTTCATACTACTTTCCATAGTGGTTGCACTAATTTACATTCCTACCAACAGTGTACAAATGTTCTCTTTTCTTCTCACCAACACTTGTTATTTCTAGTCTTTTTGATTATAGTCATTCTAACAAGTATGATGTGATATGTCACTGTGTTTTTATTTGTATTTCCCTTATGATTCATGATGTAGATCATCTTTTCACATAACTGTTGGGCATCTCTCTGTCTTCTTTTGAAAAATGTTTTTTCAGATCTTCTGCCCGTGTTTTAATAATATTGTTTTCTGATTGTTTGTTTGCTTGCTTTATAGTAGTATGAGTTCTTTATATAGTTTGCATATTAGTACTTACCAGATACAGATTGGCAAATATTTTCCCCCATTCAGTAGGTTGTCTTTTCATTTTGTTGATGGTTTCCTTTACAATGCAGAAGCATTTTAGTCTGATGCAGCCCCACTTGTTTATTTTTGTTTTTGTTGCTTTTGCTTTTGATATCAGATTCAAAAAATCATCACCAAAACCTATGTCAGTGAGCTTATGGCTTAAGTTTTCATCTAGATTTCTATAGTTTCAAGTCATACATTCAAGTCTTTAACCCATTTTGAGTTAATTTTTGTGTGTAATGTAACATAATGGTTATATATTATTATTATCTTGATAATGAACACTCTTCCAGAATTCAGTTAAATGAGAGAAAAAAAGTAAATAAAGTAGTAACATTTACTGAAATTTTATGGATCATTAAGGTTTAGGTAAAAAAACCCTTAAGATATGAAGAGGAGACAGGAGGCTTGAATTTTACACAAAGGTGGATTGACCCATTCCTTTAGAAGACCAAATTTGACCTGAAGCTCCTGTCCATAGAAATATGCATATTTGCCATGATTCAAAATCAGATCAATTATTAATTATACTCACCACTTTGTTTGAAATCATCAAGAACAGAGCTAAGTATGTGGAAGCAAGGATGTAATATTAGAGATAGTGCTTTCAAGATCAATCATAATTGAGAAATTGTCAACATAGTAAAATAATATCAAACAGTTATGTAATGTCTTATTAATAATAGTGAACCCAATAATACTTAACTTTTATACAATGAAGTATAAAAGAAGTTGACTGTAGGTGAAATCTTTTAGAACTCCAGGCTGGAGTTTATCAGATTATGTGTTGATAAAAAACAATAATACCAAAGGATGCAATAACAATGTCATGATCAAGAACCTAGACTCCGGGTTCAAATTAGACTGTCTGGGTTCAATTCAGGTTTTATTTTTTAATAACTCTATGATCTTGGGTGTTTTACTTTACCTACCTATGTTTCAGTTTCCTCATCTGTAGAGATTATAATATCAACCTCACAGAGTTATTGTGAAGATTAACTAAGTTAATGTAATATGTACAAAGCATTTGAAATAGTGCTTGGAACATTGTAAGTATGACATGTTAATAATAATATAATAATAATAATGTATTATTATTGTTATTATTTGATGTACCTAAGCCCCGGAAATAATAAAATACATTACAAATAAGTTCTATTGCTTTTATTTTTGGTAAATCCAAATTTGCTTTCTCCATGTAAAATAGAACTTTGTGTTTATTCTAGTCAGGTGCCTGAAACAAACAAAATATTTGATTAACTGTAAAGATGCTTTTAGTAAGAATTGGACAAATATTGTGAGTTCTCCACCTAGGTATCAAGCTTCCAGATTTAGTTGCACCCCAAGACCAATCAATAAGATCATTTCACAGACCATATTTTATGATCAATTAAAGAAACCAATTAGTGTAACCGTTCTTTGCTTTGAATTATTTATATCTTCCTAAATAGCTACATGAGGTCTATGTAATTTTGAGTATGTTTAATTAACATATGGCTCTCAGACATGGTAAGGAACTAAAAGGACAAGGAAAGCTTTATCCTTCAGTGGTTCTGCACAGATTACTGCAAGATGCCTAGTGTCAAAGGCACTAGAAGCTTTTCTCTAAGGACAAAGGATTGTGTGGCTGGAGCAAAAGCTGATTGATCTCATTTTTCCTGATAAGATTTCTCTCTCCTCTGTTCTGATGAAGGGAGAGAAGGATTATTTGCAACTTCATAATATTCGGCCCAAAACCCATACTCTTCTCAAGCAAATTCAAGGTACCTCCTTGTCTTCCATGTGGCTCTTTATAGAAGTTGATAACCAATTTTTCCTAAGTTATCAAAATCCAACCCTGTCTTGATACTCACAAATTATCCATATATACCATCCCCACCTTTATCTCCACCCCCATGTCCTCTAGGTCAGATCTTAGAGATAGGAAAGGAAACTCTGGCAAAATTAATAATTATTGGCATTATTTTTCTTTAAAACACACTATAAGAATCCAACTGCTGGTGACCTAGTCAATAAACAGCTGTACTTGTTTAAATTAAGACATATATTCTCTTTTTATATTATTATATTATAGGGAAAATACATGAAGTATTGGGACACTGTTGCCTTTGATACAGATAATTTACAACAGAAAATCAGAGTGTTAATTTATGGTCCTTCACTTAGGATGTTAAGAAGAAAAGCATCTTTACCAGTCATGAGCCTTCTGCATTTCAGGTTTAACAGATAGATTTGGTATCAATAAAAGAGAGTCTGCATCCGTTTGGAGCAAGGCAAAGACAGTACATACACTGAAACGGGGCCACAGAAATTACATCTCTCATATTTGGAAGGAAAAATAAAACAACAAAATAAGCAATGTAAACCAAAAGACTTTCTGAAATGGAAGTTGAACATACACACAGTTGATTCCGTGGCCCTTCACACACATTTCTTTTTTTGCCTGATTAGCATAAATAACATCAATATATGTTAGATATTTTCCAGAGAATTTTGTCTCCATCTGTGCAGAAGGGATGAACGAGAAATTGCAAAGGCATCTGTGGGAGACAGGGTTCTAGTATTTCTTGTTTTCTTGCCCCTGGTAGGTAACAGGGTGTGTTTTCATTCTGAAATTGCCAGTAGCTTGGAGGGAGACTAGGTGATGCAGAGAAGAAAGTGGTCCTCAGGATAAATGCAGCTACACATCATGTATGTTGCCAGTTAGAGAAAGAGTTAAAATTTCAGCAGACTAATGTTTTTCTTTCCTGCTATCCCCCTTGATAATGCTTCAAGGCTTCCCTTATCTGAGTGTCATAAAGTCGTACAAACCTAGAGTGTTACAAATCTCCCCACCCCTGCTGACCACAAATTCTTAGAAAAGATCTTAGGTTATATTCCTGTATAAAAGGAAGACTATAACTTTGATGTGTCAAGGAATTGAAGAATTTGAAGCTTTCTGCTTTCAAGTTGTACTTCTCTTCTTTCCGAAGTCAGTTCTTAGTAAACCATCAAGTCATCTTAAAAATCTGGGTCCATATTTTCCAACATTGCTCAAAACATTTATAAAAATAGTTGACGTTCTCAAACAGTTTAAGACAGAAAAAATGTACTCTGAATACCTAATTTTTTAATGTTTTATCTTTTAGTTGCATAGACAGGTTTTCAGTTAATTCTATCTTTTTGTGAGCTAAGTATTAATAATGGTTTATATGCCCTTAAATATTTCTTATTACTTAATTTTAATGCCATTTTTGAGCAAGTTATTTTCTTCCAAAGTAAACTGAGTTCCCAATAAGGACATCAGCTTCAGTAGATAATTTACACTGGCTTCTTTTTGTGTCAACTCTCCCGCTGAAGGGGAAGTCTTATTTGATAGTACATTCTAGAAAGAAAGAAGTTCTCAGTGCTCATATTTCAACATTTAGGGTTTGCTGAATTGTCACTCCTACCTTTCTCCATACTTTCCTTTTGAGTATTAAGAACCAAAATTATAATTAATTATGAGCTTATTGCAAGCCATAGAGAATCCTGGTGATTCCTGATATTTACCAACAGCTACAGTGTGGGCCATGGGAAGAGATTTGCAAAGGAGTACTTTGATCAACAGACACAATAACAGAGATGGAGGCGTTGTCTCTACAACATATGGTCAGGAATCAACTTCTTTATAGGTGGTCCTGAACACCTGGGTTCCTTTTTGACAATTGTTATGAGAAACAAAGTTCAATTCAAGAGGTCTCCACTACTCTGGTTTAGAGCATTCTAAAGTGGAGGCCTAGAGGCACATGGAAAGATGCTCACCATCACTAATTATTAGAGAAATGCAAATCAAAACTACAATGAGGTATCACCTCACACCGGTCAGAATGGCCATCATCAAAAAATCTACAAATAATAAATGCTGGAGAGGGAGAGGAGAAAAAGGAACCCTCCTACACTGTTGGTGGGAATGTAAATTGATACAGCCACTATGGAGAACAGTATGGAGGTTCCTTAAAAAACTAAAAATAGAGCTACCATATGAACCAGTAATCCCACTCCTGGGCATATATCTGGAGAACACTATAATTCAAAAAGATACATGCACCCCAATGTTCATTGCAGCACTATTTACAATAACCAGGTCATGGAAGCAACCTAAATATTCATCGACAGAGGAATGGATAAAGAAGATGTGGTACATATATACAGTGGAATATTACTCATCCATAAAAAAGAATGAAATAATGCCATTTGTGGCAACTTGGATGGACCTAGAGATTGTCATACTGAGTGAAGTAAGTCAGACAGAGAAAGACAAATATCATATGATATCGCTTATATATGGAATCTAAGGAAATGGTAAAAATAAACTTATTTACAAAACAGAAATAGAGTCATAGATGTAAAAAACAAACTTATGGCTACCGGGGGTGGGGGATGGGGGGAGAGGTTTAAATTGGGAGATTGGGATTGACATATACACTACTATATATAAAATAGACAACCAATAAGGACCTACTGTATAGCACAGGGAACTCTACTCAATACTCTGTAATGACCTATACAGTAAAAGAATCTAAAAAAGAGTGGATATATGTATATGTATAATTGATTCACTTTCCTGTACAGCCAAAACTAACACAACATTGTAAATCAACTATACTCCAATAAAAATTAATTTAAAAAAATAAAATAAAATAAAGTGGAGGTCTCCCATGTCTGCTCCAGGAACTCTGCTGGCGAAGGGACTCTTCTGGTGAAAAATCTGCCAATTTATAGAAAATACAGGATTCTAGCAGAGTGGGAACACGGCAAAAGAGGGGTCAGAGAAGTTATGCTTACTGTTAGAGAAGAAAGCTAGAAGGCGTAAAACACATCCTCTACTACCTTGATGTAAAATTACAGTACATATGTTGAATACAAGTCACAAAATGTCCCGAGTACAAAATGGCTTGATGATGTTGGTTGAACTAATTCATAGATGCCTGGTCTCTTTAACTGATTTCTGGGTTTGACAATCTATTTTCCAGAAGATTGAGTCCACGAAATACAATAGTGGTTGATAGCTCAGAGCTTGATCCTGAGCTAGACATTTTTGGTGAGTGAACCTTGGGCAAGTACCTCACCTCTCTTGACCCTCTGTTCCTCCTTCATAAGACTGCTACCTGTGAATACATCAATATATGTGAGTACCTTAGAAGAGTGTCTGGCATAGAGCAGATGTTTAAAATCAATGTTATTGTATTAAACTACATAAATCTCATTGTGTTTAGCACTTCTGCAACTCTTCATGATGATTTTTCTCCATGTTTCTTATTAACCATTTTTCCAGTCTCTTCTCTCCATAGTGAATAAGCTGAATCCCTAAATCTTTCTATAGTTTCTAACAATTCTAACTGCAGAGCAACTGCAGGCTTCTGTAAATGTTTCCTCTTCAGTCTTCCACCACATCCTCCTCTTTTTCTAATCCTGTATTTTCTACAAGTTGGCAGATTTTTCACCAGAAGATTCCCTTCACCAGCAGAGCTCCTGGAGCAGAAATGGGAGTCCAATAATACCTTGGAATGCTCTAAACTAGAGTAATGGGGATCTCCATTAGTTTTCAGCCTGTACTACTTTAGGTGGCCATTTTTACTTCAAGGTTTTGAAAATCTTGTGTCTGCATATCAATTTTACTTTTGAGGAGCATTTATAAATCACACGCCAGAAGAATTTAGTAAATAAGAATACCCCATGAATGTTACAATTTGGAATTTTAATTCTAATTACATCATCTTATTTTTAGATTTCTCTCCCAAATTATTCATTCTACGGAAGGAAAGGAGAACTCATTTTCAAAGTTTAGACTCCATTTAGAAATTGTGGATTTAGCTTTTTGGATCAAGGCTGAACTAATTGATTTGTGTGAACATTTGCCTTTAGTAAATTTCACTTTCAATTAATTTTAAAAGATTTTATTTCAAGAAATTTCTAGACATCAAAGAACTTAAAAAATTGATCATTAAAGCCCTTCAAAACCTTATGCACTTACTGTAAATGAAAGTCTACATGATAGCTTTAAAGAAAAAATACTTAATGAAGTGCATTTTGGATTTTATATTGAACCACTAATGTCAATAGAGTTTGATCCCTGACAGATGCACTCGTGGCAGGATTTGCCAACTCTGATTTAAAAACATCTCATCCTCAAAGAAGTAATCAGAGTTTAATCTTTTCTGTTTCTAGCTCCTCATATCAGAACTGATTTGCGTCCACTGGGAGGACACGTTGACCTTCTAGCTGTAATCCAGTTGCATGGAGCTGCTCTAAAGGAGGGGAAAGCATTTTTCCCTTCTCATGATTTCTTGTGTAATAAATACAGTCCTTATAATTTGTTGAATCTTATGTTTGATCTATGAAAGAAACTGTTTGGCTATTGATTACTTTGTAGAATATTCTGTATCAATCAAACTCACAAACCATTTTGCTTCCAGTACTTAAATGTGAGAGATAAATTGTATTTTTCCTATAATCCCTATTTTGCGTATTAAGGCATATTTGGGACAGAAGAAGAAGAGGAGGAGGATGATGATGAATTGGAGGTGAATGAGGATAAGGATGAGGAAAAAAAAAAGACTTTCTCCAGTATACACTATACACTAAATGTTCCTTTTTCTTCCCCACTCTCATATTTTCCTATTTTCTTTATTGTACATTTCTTTCAACTGTTTCACACGACAGACCTGTGGGACATTTTAAAATGAGTATAAATAAATAAATAAACATAAATAAGCAATTTAAAAATAGTTTCCATAGATTTGTCAAAGCACAAGTTCTGCAAATGTCTTATAAATATGTCCCTTATTTTCAGAAAACACCAGATGAGAAACATAGATTTAAAACTCTCTGGAGAATTTGTTTATTTCTGTACCCTGTAGGTGATAGGTTCCGCTTTTTAAAAAATATAACAGAATTTAGAATTATTGGTTATTTTTTATTGCACAGTTTTTTATCTCTTTAGTGAAGCTACTTCATGTTTCACTTTATCTGAAAATTTGAAAAATATCACAGACTATTCATGAATGTCATAAAGATACTGTTGAAATCAGTGCTAAATTGAGACAGTACAATAATATTCCTACAGAATATTGCTTTGAAGCCCAGTATTAATACATACATATATATATGCACACATATATACAATATAGTTATATATATGTGTGTGTGTGTATATATATATATATATATATATATATATATATATATATATATATTCCTCAGTTGCAGGTGAGCATGACAGAAGATTCAGTGTCAGAATATAGTATTATCTGATCTATTTCACCCATATCCACATGTGTGCACATATGTGTATGTGTGTGAAGAGGACAGTTATTGTTTTGACCTTTGTTGGTTCATATGAAATTTTTCTTTTGCTATTTTGTTTTTGTTTTTATTGTAGCAAAGGTTTACTATTAGTCACAGAATTTATTGTTCAAGCAAATCAAAATACTAAATATGTATCAGGATATGTCTGCCTGGAAAATATTATAATGTGTGCTCATTTGATTGTAATCCTTGAGAATAAGGGCCTTACCTTATTCACCATTACCTTATTCACTACTCTTTCTAGTAATCGGCACAGGGCCTGATACATAGAAATGCATTTGTTAAATGTGTGGATGAATGGATTCAGTAGTGATATAAGTAAGAGTTTGCATACACACTGTGACCTATGGCTGAATGAAGTTCATCCTATATTTTTCAAAATTTTGAGCCAACTTCTAAAAATCAAAAAAATTAACAAAAAAATTCAAAGTTCCAATTTATTTATTAAACTTTATTTATTTATCTATTTATTTATTTATTTGTTAACAAAAAGATCTGGGAACACAAGCCCTGTATCTTTATAGAGGACCAGTTGGGTGGAGCTGAGAAAGGACTGCTTCCTTGAATGGGGTGGCACATGCTGCAAGTCACAACAGCTCCTTCCACCGTTACAATGTACACCTACTGCACTCACACTGGGCTGATTCACTAACTTATCACACTGACCATCAGAGATATTGGATTTGTAACTCCTTGTATAAATGCACTAAAATATACCCATCTGACAACACAGTAGTAAAGGAACATAGACTAACATATTTGATAATACAGATTAGATTTCAGACATTATAGATGAAAGAATAGACTTAGAAAGACTGATAGTTAAGTGTGACTCAAGCTGACCCTTTTCACTGGGTAAGGTTGGAACAGAATTAGCTCAGCAAGCATTTCCAGGCATGGGAAATGACAGTAATAAAGGCATAGAATTCGGACAAAGCTATTCAATAAACACTAGACTGGGGAAGCATAGTCATTCACTTAGAAAGGTCACGGAAGAAAAGGAAGAATACTTGCCTTCAGTCAGATTGAGAAAGTCCATAATTGTCCATTTTAGGAAATGAGAATTCAGCACTTCAAGTATTGGATGAACATTTAGGAATAGGAGAAGGTACAAAAACAGAAATGTTTTTAAAATAAGTTGATGGTTAAAAAATTCAGATATAGGTACAAATTACTCTTGTGGCAGTTTGGCAATAGAACAGAAGAGGAACATGATGGATACTCAAAAATTATGTTAAACAATTAAGCCATAATTTTGTTCTCATTTTTAATAATTAACATGGTAGACAACTATGCTTCTTCTTATAAGTAGAGAAATAGTCTAGAAGTCCTAATAATGTGTTCTGAAAACAGTACTATAAGTTTTCTATATAAATAACAACTAAAAAAGGTAAAAATAAACTAAGGGATTTTTTTCCTAAATACATATAATCAGCATTTAGTATTATTAAAATTTCATGTGTTAGCTCTAATTTATGGATTTATTCTGTACTTTGGGGAGCATGGGTGTAGTCTAAAGCATTAATGTGAGTTATTTAATGTCTATGTAGGATAAAATGGTTGCTGCATTTGTCTCTTTCTACCTGTTTGATTTTCTACTTGAAAAAAAAAATGAAGATGCTCATTTTGATGGTACTCTTGTTTAAGTGCTAAGTATGGATGAATATTATGTTCCATTGCTCACATTTATTATTATGCTGGATGAAAAGAGTATGTAGTCAGATAGTATTAACTGTAGTTTACCTTGAAGATATTACTAATAAGTAGGTCCACTCTTCTTCCAGGGAAAGTATCAATCTTAGGTAATGGTAAAGTTGTGTTTTAGTAAAACTTGTGGGGAAAAACACTTAGAAGTGCATTAGTATCTCAATCATATCTCTATGGCAAACTACTCAGTGTACATTTCATTTAATGTTGCCTTATAGTGGTCAATGGTTTGTACCTTTATTTTTATTATTGAGGTATAATTGACATATAAAATTATATTAGTTTCAGGTGAGCAACATAATGATTCATTATTTGTATACACTGTGAAATGGTCAACACAATAAGTCGAGTTACCATCTGTCACCATACATAGTTACAAAAATTCTTTTTCTCTTGTTTTTTTTCTTTTTTCTTGAGATGAGAACTTTGTATGGAACCACAAAATATCAAAAGCAATCTTAGGAAAGAAGAACAAACCTGGAAGCATCATGGTGCCTGATTTCAAACTATATCACAAATCTATAGTAATCAAGTCATTATGGTATTGGCATAAAACAAACACATAGGTCAATGGAACAGAATAGAGAACCCAGAAATAAGCCCGTATGTATATGGTCAATTAATTTTCAACCAAGGAGCCAAGAATATACAATGGGGAAAGGACAGTCTTTTAAATAAATGGTTTTGGAAAAACTGGACAGACACATGCAAAAGAATGAAACTAGACCTAGACTACTGTCTTACACCATATGCAAAAACTAACTCAAAATGAGACCAGAAACCACAAAACTCCTAGAAAGGAACACAGGCAGTCCTTGACATTGGTCTTGGTGATGATTTTTTTTTTTTTTAATCTAACTGAAAGCAAAGGCAACAAAAGCAAAAATAAACAAATGGGACCACATTGAACTAAAAAGCTTCAGCACGGCAAAGATTTGTATCTTTCCCCTGAGACTTGAACAGTCTCTTGTGCTCAAGTAGAGTCTATAAGCTTCAGCACTCACATCCTTGAATCCTGACGTTAATATCATGCAGTATTACTACCATTATCATATCTTCTTCCTCCCCTCTTTCCAGACCTTCCCCAGTTTAATCTTTTAATCTTTTTTTAAATTTGTTTCCATCTGCAATTTCCTATAGATCCAAAATAAGCCTAAGTAGAGAACTTTATTCAGAAGATACTTAGGAAATTATTTTGGATAAAGATGCTTAAAGGAATAGATTGAAACAAATTATGTTATTTAAGAAAATTACCCCGTACTGCTTATTTTAAAGTATTTTATCTTTAAGAGAAAATAAGTGATTATAAATCAATATCTAATTTTAATAGGAAATATTAAAATATTAAAACCAGAAATCTTTATCAAGTTAAAAATAATTAAAATCAATGTAGTTCAGACCCATGCATTACATAATCTGTTAATCTCCTTTGAAGTAGCCATTTTATAACTTATGGCCTTTATACTATCCAGAGGAGTTGACTTACATAAAAAAAGTTAAGAAAACTTGAAATATGTACTTTTATTAAGTTACTAGAGGAAAGAGGATTTGGGCTTCCAGTACTAGAATTTATTTTAGAAGGTATGTGCCACTTGGAGATTTATCATGTAAAGGTGTTTAACAAAGATTTCACATCAACTACTCTGACAAAATAATAGAAGTCTATTAAAAGAGTTATATATTAATCATCTAAGTTTAAAATCCAATTCTTATCTAGACCAATAAACTGCTGTATTGTAAAGCAGATAATTCTTCAACACTTTTTATATCCTGATTACTTCTTAAAATATACCAGATTAAATGCTTCCTCAAAGACTTGGAAAGGAAAGAAATGGTAACATGGTTACTTTTCACAAACTTTAAAATAAGTTCAAAGGGCAGTCTGATAACATAATGGATTCCTATTTGAAAACATGTCATAAAAAATGGTCTTGAATCTGCTAAACTTCTCTTAGGGTACTATCTATGAAGCAAAGTCAATTTGATTTATTCAGTAAAAATGCATTCAAATTATAGGGAAACATTTACTAAAGAAATCATCTTAAAGACACATATACAAATAATTAGTAAAAAATGAAAAAAATAAATATATAAATCAATAAAATATTTTTGACCTCTTTATAAACTTCTTTGAACAATTTTGAGAATAATATATAACATTGTTTTAATGTCTATCAATATATACAGAATACTGTGGAGAATTTTATACATATACAGACTATTCAGGTTTTCAAAATTACAGTTGTTTCTTTTTGTTCCTTAATGTAGAAAGATAATTGTTTTTATTTTCTATTCTTTGTTAAATGGCCTTTATTGTTTTAAATCATAATCTCCTCTTAAAATACATGTCAAAGACCTTCCAGGAAATTATCTCCAAAAGAAAAATCTGAGTATTGAACAGTAGATTTCCATCTCTAGCTTTTCTTTATATGAATTGCTAAACATCTATCAAAATTTTTATGGGCGCTCATAAGACAACAAAATAATGCCATTAAGGGCAAAGGGGAAGTATTTAGATAGGGCTGTTTATGTGTTTCCTTTGCACAAATGGTAGGTGTAAATGATAAAAGTTATCAGGTGTAAAGCATTGATAGTAAATGAGGTTTTCACAGGGAACTTCTCTCTTTACTTTTGAAAGAACTGTTGTGTAGCTATCAGAAAATACACTGTATGGGGTGTGAATAGGGTAAACAAAAATAAACAACAGGATAAAGGTAGAAAAAACAAGATTGACTGTTACAAGAAGAGAGAAAAATAATAAAGAGGAAGTCAAGAAAGACCACGGATTGAAAAGAGAGAGACAGAGAGAGAAAGAAAAGAAATAAATAATACACTCTACACAAAATAAATGAGAATGAGTCACTAATAGAAATTAGGATAACTAGGATACTTTATAATATCTAAAATATCTAATATCTAAAAGAGAGGGTGGCAGAGAATTAGAAAAATAAAAAACAGCCATGAAAGAAATACTAAGAACAAAAGAGAAAATAAAGAAGCGATTTTGAAAAAATAATTATGAGAGGGTGCAGTGTTTATAAGATAGGAGAATATGGGTATCTATGACAATGATAGCAGGATTAATGAATAGAACTCATGGGAGGTTTGGCAGGATATTTTTGGGAAAATACATATGAGAGAGTGAAAATGGGCACAACTGAGTTGATTTGCCCAAAGCCTGGGCAAATCCTGCCAGCAAGCTAAGACTGCAAAGGTTGAAGAAAACAAAACAAAACAAAAAAGCCAACCAACCAAAAAAACAAAAAACAGAAAACAAAAAAATTCAAGAAGAGAAAAGCAGAACAGGAAAATATGCATGTGACAAAGATGTTATGGGACTTGCCTAGCTTAACATATTTACTATCTGACTCTTTACAGAAAACGTCAATCCCTGGACTTGCAGATGAAGGAAATAGTGCTAAAAGTGGGCAAGAAACAAAATATGGTTCTCATGATATTATTGCAGTTTATGAGTGGTCAGATAATGATGACATGTCTGTTTTTCAAATGATGTTTTTGCCTTGTGGGTGAACATTATACTGGCTCAATTTTGTCTTTTTAAAAAGCAACAGAACATGACTAGTATGTCTATAGATAGTAGAAAGCAAAGTTTTTGCTTGTGAACAAGACTATGCTCAAAAACTTCCATTACATAAAAACACATGCTCATGGAACTGAATTTTTTAAATCAGCAAATTGTAATTAAATTACCACCCACCCCTCCATAAATCCCTGGGCGTTAGTAAGAAGTTTCTTTGGCTATTATTCTTTCTTTTAGTTTTTAAATTTTAACTACAGAAATCTATTATATGGTCCATTCTACTGGAAAATCACTGAACTCTTTCATACTGTATAGGGCATTTAACTATTCTGAAGAATACAAATCTCTATATAAAATCAACTTCAAAAATCCCCACATGGACAAGTGTGTAATACAATCTCTAAAAGCAAAGAACGAATTCTCTGTGATCACATTTCATTTCTCTTTATAAAGTTGGTTGTACTTGCTTTGTATAATCAATCATTGATAAATCCTATATATTTTTCATGAATAGTCCAACTATGAAAACCAGCCTAAGAAGTTTGGGTCAGGGCAGTGGTGTGTTTATGTTTTTAAAAGCCCTGATTTGTAATGTTTCTGAGTTCAATGGTCCCATCATGATTGATTTCAAGCTCCCAACATGGTGATGCTGAACATGGACTTGAGAGATGTGCACAGTTGCTCTTGGAAGCCAAAGGAACCAGCCCCATACAGAACTAGTTTAGAGTCTTAATACTTTTTAAGCATTTATTTCAAAAGTCTGATACTGCTGCTAGAAAGTAGTGGCCTCGTCATCTTTTTTGGAAGAAGAGAGCGGTTTCTCTACAGAGTCTATTTGCCCCACCATGATACAGGCTTGAGGCTAACTACATTATACGGAGAAATCAGATTAAAATATGTAATAGATTCCAAAAGAAATTTCAGTTTTCTGTGATACTAGATTGAGAGTTGAACTTCAAACACAAATAGCAACCTTACCACTGGTCTTTCAGACCCTGACAAATGTGATCATTGCACCTCGTTATCAGTTCTTGTAAAGCTTCTCTTTGATCGGAACGAATATGCTCATCATAAATATGGATTTTATGTGTTTCATAAATATTCAATATTAAATTGAATATTTCACAGTACTTAGACTAAATTTCACATGTAGCAGAGGAACAACTTCAGAGTGACAAAAGGTTACAATGAGTTTAAGTTTTCTTATGATATAAAAATAGATTACAGTCACTATTTTACAGAAGAATATGTTACTGAAATTTGAGCAGTTTAAATTGCCTGTGTTCAGATAAGAACAGAAAATGATAGTAACAAAGATATTGATATACATGTCAGGTAACTTTTTGGAAATCAAAATCATAAAAGTGAATAAATCCTTAGTCTAAACAGCTGAGCCAGTTGCTATTTTAGTTTTAGATACATAAGATTTCTTGGGCAGAAATCATGTAATATGAAATTTGTATATTTAAATGTCATAAATGAAAATAATTGAAGCATTGGATGGCATATGTATAATAGTGATTTCAAATTATCTTAGTAAAACATGAAATCTTTTATCAATATCACATTATTGTGCACATCATAAACTTTTACATCCAATGAGAGAAATTAAAGACATAGTTTTTATGTCCAGTGATGAAAAATATATTTGACAAAGGACTATTACAGTTGTATGGAACAACAAAAATACAAAAAAAACCTACAAAAACACACTGTATATTGCCGATATACAAACAGCAGCTCTACCACTAAGGAGTACATATACATAATCCATGTATACTAAGAAAAAATACAAGTTGGGTGCCTGATGAAGTACATAACAATTAAACCCAGGGATTTTATATATTAATTTCAAAGTTCTCCCTATCAGGTAAGCATTTTCAGTGATGTCAACAACTGCAAAATTATCATTAATATATATACGAATGCTGATTTTGATGAATTGTCTCTTTTCAACCTTATACTTCTCAAAAGTTGTGTTCTCTTTAAGGAGTCAAATTAGGAGATACATTACAGTTATAAAATGGGGTAATACTCTAAACATTGTTTTAAAAGTAAGTTGTTCAAGCTCAGCAACTAATTTGAAAGGATTATAGAACCATGCAATTAAATTCACAAGTGTCCAGAGCACCACATTCTGGAATAGAGTCAAAAAAAACAGTACCTCAAAAAGGTGACTCATTATTTTTATCAGATTGAATATCTCAACTGAGAAAATGAGCACTGATTTCATCAATGTTAAAATTATTATGAGTAAGGATGTTTCATTTTTCATATTACTTAACTCTACTGAAAAACATAAATGTTTGAAGCTCAGTACCTTAATTTTTTTCCATATTGTTGAAAGTTTACTGTGTTCTTAATTAAAAGGAGCAAAAAAGAACCAGTGAAGTCGATGGCCAACAGTTGACCAATTTAAAGGTTAAACTCTTTCAAAAACACCCTCACAGAAACACCCAGAATAATGTTTGACCAAATATCTGGACACCTCATGGCCCAATCAAGTTGACACATAAAATTAACTATCACAGGTATCATTTTTATATATTTCTAAATTCTATTTGCTAAAATTTTGTTAAGAACTTTCATGTATATGTTCATTGGGAATTGGTCTGGTTTTGTCTGTTTTTGGTAACAGGGTAATACTGGCCTTATCAAGTGAATTGGGAATTGTTCCCTCCTCTTATGTATGAATCAGTATTATTTATGACTTAAATGTTGCATAGAATTCACCAGTGAATCCATCCATGTCAGTACTTTTCTTTGAAAGTTTTTAACTATAAATTTAACTTTTAAATTTCCTTTAAGGTTATTCAAGTTATCTACGTTTTGCATCTGTTTTGCTAGTGTATTTCAAGGAATGTATCCATTTTATCTAACTTGCTGAATTTATTGGCAGAGTCTGTATTAGTCCTGGACCTTCTTGAAGCAGACATGGAGATGGGATGAAACACGCAACGCAGTACTGGGGAAATATCTGTGAGAGAAAACGTGGAAGGAACTGAAAGAGCTTGGTAGCTTCTGTTTCCCGCTTTTTAGAATTCTGCTGCTATGTAAAAAGTGGCTGTCTTGAAACAGTCAT
The DNA here is from genome assembly GCF_009873245.2 of Balaenoptera musculus. Classification (NCBI taxonomy): domain Eukaryota; kingdom Metazoa; phylum Chordata; class Mammalia; order Artiodactyla; family Balaenopteridae; genus Balaenoptera; species Balaenoptera musculus. Next base: position 130,162,743 of record NC_045788.1, on the reverse strand, counting down.
GCTAGAAGAAGTCCAGCCACATGGAGAATCCTTGGAAGATGAGATGTCATGTGGATAAAGAAAGAAGCCAAGGATCCTAAGACACCAGACATGTGAGTAGGTGACACAAACTCGGAAGTGGGTCCTCTATAATGAAAATGACAGCGACACTGTGTAGCTAAGCCCTTCCTGAATTCTTACTCACACAAAGTGATCAAAATAAAATTGTTCTTTTGGAATAACTAGTTAAGCACCAGTAGATAACTGAAATAGGGGAAGCTGAAGAATAAGAGAAATTCCAGTCCATCTGTCAAGAAGCCAAGCAAATCTAGCTTCTGAAATTAAAGTGTAAAGGGGAAGTTAGTAGAAAATTCTACAAGAAGCTGTCAACTCTTTGGGTCACATTGAATATCTGGTGATGGGCTTGGCATCATATCTGGTCACCAGAGCTACCAGTCAGAAAAAAAAGAGCTGGACGCAAATCCTAGGAGAATAAGGACAAGCACTTCTATGTTTGCCTATTACCACATCTAACCATGGTGACCTTCAGAAAGCAATGGCTGTGGGTTTACTTCTGCTTCTCAAATTTTGCAAAAATTTCCCTTTTCGCCAACTCTAACAGGAAATCACACAAGGAAGAGGCTACTGGGAAATACTGTTAAAAACTAATAATGGTAAAATTCAGCACTCATAGAAGTTTTAGAATCATCTTATTGAGTTCCATGAAAAACATGGCTGGGATTTTTGTTGGAATTATATTCTATCTAAAGATATGTTTGGGAAGACTGGCTATTTTTATTATTTTAAGTCTTCTTGCCCATGAACATGGTAATATATTTTTCTTTACTGCTCAGTACTTAGAGTGGCAATTACATCTGAGGATTCTAGTGTTTCTTCATTTTAAAAATAAGAAACAAAACTGCTTTTCTATTTTCAAGTCTATCCTCCTTGTCATTCCCTCCATTCTCTTTTTCTGGAATTTCTCTTAGTGCATCTTGGAAACTCTAAATTTATTCTCCATGGTTTTGTTTTCAGTTGTTCAATAAATGTTTTTTATTTCATTGACAATTTTAAATTGATTCTTTTTTATGTTGGTATGTATTTGTTTCATTCATACCTATCTATTTTTCTTCATATATTCTTGTTCACTCATAACACAATTTTTCCTTTATTGAGTATCCTAAATGCACTTACTTGAAAGTCTATGTCAATCTATTCTCAGAAAATCAATTTTATCTTGGGTGAATTAATATTTTGATTCTTTATTTAGTTGGCTGTCATTCATAGCAATAGATTTCTTTGCCTTTGAGATTATTTTGAGCCAGAGATTTTAGAATTTGTGTTCCTTCTCTTTCGGCTCTGCTTGACTTCCTATTTGGCCTCCAGCTATACTGTGGCATGGGTGATATGGAAAATCAAGTCAATTCATTGTTGGGAGACTCTTCCTTTGTCCTTCCACTTCCCTAAGCCCAAAGTATCTGATAAACTATACAGTATGTCCAGCCAATAGAAGGCTCATTTTCTTTCAGTGTCCTCACAGGGGTGGCAGAGCACTCTCTAGAGCCTGACTTCAGGCTCTTGCCCTCATCCCTGTCTTACATGGAATGCTTGCCCCTGTCTTGCATGGAATTCTTGCAAGGAACAGTAACTGTAGGAGCTTCATTCTCAACCACTACTCTCTGTTTTTGATCTTAGAGCATGACAACAATCGTGTAGATTCATCCCACCTCCTATTTCTGTGTATCTTATTGAAGATGTCAAATGTGTCCTTCCTTTAATTGCAGCACTATTTACAATAGCCAGATCATGGAAGCAACCTAAATGCTCATCAACAGACAAATGGATAAAGAAGATGTGGTACATATGTACAATGGAATATTACTCAGCCATAAAAAGGAACGAAATTGGATCATTTGTAGAGACATATATAGACCTAGAGACTGTCATACAGAGTGAAGTAAGTCAGAAAGAGAAAAAAAATATTATATATTAACGCATATATGTGGCATTTAGAAAAATGGTACAGATGAACCTGTTTGCAAGGCAGAAACAGAGACAGAGATGTAGAGAACAAATGTATGGACACCGAGGGGGAAAAGGGAGGGTGGGATGAATTGGGAGATTGGGACTGACATATATACACTAACTAATATGTATAAAACAGATAACTAATGATCACCTGCTGTATAGCCCAAGGAACTCCACTTTGCTGTACAGTAGAAACTAACACAACATTGTAAAACAACTATACCCCAATAAAAAATAATAATAAAGTAAATAAATAAATACCCAATGTTTTCACTTGTTCTGCTATATTGTTTCTTAGGCTTCAACTTAGAATTACAAAGATTTTGCTTCAAATTTTTTGTCTTCACTAATTATCAAGCGAAAGGGAGATTTATCTATACTAATGTTTGCCAATAAGCAGAATGTGTGGTTTGCATTGACACTACTCTCTATTTGAATATGAATCTGTATTCATAACTCCCACTGTCTAATAGGCTTTTATTTAATATGAATCCATTTGGCTGGAATGGTCTCTAATATAAATATTTGTAAAAGTGCACTCTTCAGACTGCATTGTTGATATCACTTTTTCCATCCCACTCCCACCAACAAGCCTTTGCTTTTCAGAGTGATAACTTCTATTCTGTTGCTGTCACCCTTTCCCTCCCAACATCTAATCCTTATTTCTGGCTTAGACGATTACTAGAACGTGCATTCTCCACATATGAAGAAAGGTACTACGGTGAGAGGACAGAAGAAATATTCTGGTTCACTCAGAACATAGCAGCTACAAAGCCATGGTTTACTGTCCAATTTTCTAATCCAAAGGAGAGACTGGGCAGGGGGGTGATTAGAATGGGTATGGTCCACTCTTGTGTTTTACATTCACTCCCATTACTCTTAATTAACTGAGTAATCTATTACCCTTAAGATAATTGAAATCCTTTCAAAATTCTGGCAATGGGTTAATTTATAGCCCTAGCTTGTGGTGTTGTTTGCAAGTGAAGAGGATATATTAAGAATAAGTTGGGATAGACTTCATGGATATATTAAGCATAAGTTGGGATAGAATATGCCAATCACTACTAGCTATTTTATTTTATTTTATTTTATTTACTACCCGTCATTTTAAAATGAAAGAGCTCACAGATCTAAAGCAGTGATGGACAAGGTCTGATGCTCAGTGATTCATGGTGTGAACAAGGTATTCTGCAGAGGGCATGTGTATATAGGACAGTGTACTAGGTGTACTATGAGGACAGTAAACCAGTAGCTTTGATGAGAAGAGAGGCCTCACTGAGCACTGCTATATACATTCTTGTTTTTCTGTTTTTCTGAGACTCCTTGATTCTCTTCTTCCTTAATTGAACTTCTATTTACTTAAACTGGTTCTTCTGACATCTTGTTACATATACTCCTTTGTGGGTACTGAAAACAATTTACAGCTGTACTACAAGAATTTCAGTTTTGTATATTTTTTATGTTTTGGTCTTTCATAGATGTTTGGCTTAACTGCTCAATCTTTCTCATTAATTTAACCAGGGTGTTTTACGATACATTAATGAAAGCCTGGGATGAATTGATGATGTCTGTAAGATAGTCAGTGTAGCTCATAAGTGTACATTTTGAGCTTATTTGTTTCTTTCCTTCTCTCTGACCTTCCAATTAAACTTGAGATTTTGTATTCTGCCCCAGAATTCAACTGCCTCCCTTAAAACTATTTTTTTAAATTTTATCTCCATTCCTGACATAAGTGCAAAGCAAGCAATTTGCCATATTTCATAGAGAGCTGACATGACATAACTTGAAGTCCTCCAAGAGCTGTCTTTATTTTGGCATTGGCTCAGATAAGAATATATAGGGGCTGAAACACCAAATGCTTTCTGCAAATCTGCTGTCTTCTTTGTCACTTAAGAAAATGGTTTCTGGGACTTCCCTGGTGGCACAGTGGTTAAGAATCTGCCTGCCAATGCTGGGGACCCGGGTTCGAGCCCTGATCCAGGAAGATCCCACATGCCATGGAGCAACTAAGCCTGTGCGCCACAACTACTGAGCCCACATGCCACAACTACTGAGCCTGTGCTCTAGTGCCCTTGAGCCGCAACTACTGAAGCCAACGTGCCTAGAGCCCGTGTTCCGCAACAAGAGAAGCCACAGCAATGAGAAGCCCGTGCACCTCAATGAAGAGTAGCCCCAGCTCACCGCAACTAGAGAAAGCCTGCACACAGCAACGAAGACCCAAGGCAGCCAAAAATAAATTAATTAATTAATTTTAAAAAAAAGAAAATGGCTTCCTTTTTTTTACCTTAATTTTTCTATTATCTTTTGTTCACTCGAACTTTTGTTCATTTAAAGTTTGTAAAGGAGAATTGAACATTAGCATTCATGGGGATGATGAAATCATCATGCCTTCTAGAGAAGGCTGTGATTTAGCTAGCTAGCTGAAACTGTGCAAGTTAAGCAGAGAGGTAAGTTAACCAGTCTTTCTGGCTATATTCTTTCTTTGCACCTTCACTACTTTTTAGAAAAATCTTTCTAAGTCCCCTCAAGCCCTATTGCCTAGGATAATATCTTACATAGCCAGGAAAGTTGGCTTTCAGTAATTGTGTGTTTTTTTTTTTTAGTGAAGTCATTAAAAGAAGATTTTTTTCCTTGAAATAGTTTCCATACATTTGAACTCAATGAAAAGTATAAAACAGCTTAAAGATGTGAGGTGTATCTAGTGAGTAAAAATAGATACAAATAGCAAGAGGAGAGGGCAGGTCCCAACACAGAAAGGAAGAGTGTAGAATATAAAAGTGGGAATAAAATATCATAGTGTCTTTTTCATGTCTATATAATGAGGTACTTCCAGTGTTGATAGGACAAACGTAGTACTCACTAACCCCAAGTAAGTGGATATTGATATTTTATTACTTCTGGTTTTAATTCCTATGTCATTCCCCAGCTGTGCCCAGAATTAGCATTTAAGCTCATTCTGAGAGTTTCAAACGTGCATACATAGGCTTAGTGACTGGCATTCCTTCCTACCAGTGTTTCTGAGGAACAGCGACTGTAGAGACATAGAGATGCAACTTCTCTCCCTGCTTAAAATTCGGTTTGCCCACACTACCTACTCCCTGCCTTTCCCACGCTGGAACCATCTCCTTCTAGAGACCCCAGCCCTGGCCCTTCATTCCATTTGACAGAAGGAAGATGGGGAGGGGCAGAGGGCGGGGCCTCTTCCACCCTCGTCATTGCCCTTTTCCAGTTATCTGTTCCCCCCCAGCCAAAGGCACAGAGGCAGTACCACTTATCCTGATTGCATTTCAGTATCCCATCCACCTACCCTCAGCTCTGTGGTATTCTTATTTTAAAATCACTGAACACACAGAGAAGACACCTAGAATCTACTTTTTCTACTAAAATAGAAATAAAATATATTTAGATAATATAGGTCATTATAGCCTGCACAGCCCCAGTCTTTTCTAAAGGTTTTGTGAGGAGGGAGAGAGGGGGAGAAAGAGAAAGAGAAAGGGAGAAACAGAGGAGAGAGGGAGAGCATCTTTTCTGCCTATTTATCTTTTTGTGGTAGTAGTAGTAGTAGCAGTTCTCACTGGATCTGATATTGGAGGCCTTTAGAAGTTAAAGGAAGGGAAGAAGAGAGGGAGAGAGAGAGAAAAGACAATAGAGTGAAAAGGTTCTCTGATTTATTTGAGCAAAAGGCCAAGTTTCCTAAAGCTTTTTAAATTTTATTTATTTATTTATTTTTGGCTGTGTTGGGTTTTCGTTTCTGTGCGAGGGCTTTCTCTAGTTGCGGCAAGCGGGGGCCACTCTTCATTGCGGTGCGCGGGCCTCTCACCATCGCAGCCCCTCTTGTTGCAGAGCACAGGCTCCAGACGCGCAGGCTCAGTAGTTGTGGCTCACGGACCCAATCGCTCCGCGACATGTGGGATCCTCCCAAACCAGGGCCCGAACCCGTGTCCCCTGCATTGGCAGGCAGATTTTCAACCACTGCACCACCAGGGAAGCCTCCTAAAGCTTTTGAATCCACCTCAGTCTCTCTCAGACTAGGACTGCCAGATAAAATATAGAATACTCAGTTAAATTTGAAATTTAAGTAAAGAACAATTTTTCTTTTCTAATTCTAAGTGTGTCCCAAATATCTCTTTAGACTTAATCACACCAAAAAATGATGTGTCTTTTATCTGAAATTCAAGTGTAACTGGGCATCCTATTTTTTATTTGATAAATCTGTCTCCCCTACTCTAAGACTCCACCTCTATTGGAGTTACTGCCTTACGTAGGTCCAAGGCATAGTGCCTGGTGTCTTGAGGAAGTTTAATGTCTTGGGTCCCATCTTTCCAGTTGTTGTCGTGCTAAAAGGCTTATAAGGCAAAGAGTGGCATAAGATTTCATATATATTATATAGTCTTAGACGTTTTTTTGTTCCCTATGCATATCTTCTTTTTACTTCTTTGCCCTTCCCTCCACTTAGAATATACTATCTCAGGTTGTAAAGAAAATATGGGAGATCAAAGCAGTCAAAATCTTGGCTTCTGAAACCCTGATTGGCTCAAAGATTAAACATTTCTTTTGAAAGAATACAGATACAAAATAAAAAAGTGTCTCCTGATTTTAGTTGCTGGAAAAGAGAGTCACAGGGAAAGAAGACATTTATACTGACCTTGGGAGGTATCTCAACATCTCTGCATACCATGTCAACAAAAGCAGATATGAACCTTAATGCATAAATTATGCAAATGTATGACTTTTTGCTATAATTCAATTTAATTTTATCTGGAGTCCCCATTCCACTGGGTTGGTTAAAATATAATCTCACCTAATTTAGGATAATTAATAATCACTTACTGTACGGTAGTGGATTTAATCTATGTTTAGGGATCATATATAGGGTATCAGCTGTATTGGCAGAATGAATGGAAACTAGTCCCAAATTATCATTATCTATTGCCGTGGGCCTCTACAGAGACACTCTAGGACCCCATAGATCCCTTCTAGGCCCATCTCCCCCTGACCACAAGGCTGCCCATTCTCAGCATCTGCTTGCATACTCTGAGACCTCAGGAGAACGTCTTTTCCTTTCAAGGCTATGCTAAAGTGCTCAGGGATCCTGAGGCTGGTTTGAACCGCTTGACTCAGATAGTGCCCAGGCATCTTTGGGCTATTGCTCCAGAACCACACTGGGTCAGTGTTCTCTATAGAGTTTTCTGTCACCCCGGAAGCAAAGCAGGGTATTTTCTGTTCTTGGAATCTCAACTTCATCTGAGGGTCCCACAGTGCCTACAAGGTTCTGCCTTCTAGGGGGTGGTCAGGGGCAACACACCTTCTCAGGAACCCACAATCATTTAGCACTCTTCATTGCAGGATTGATTATGAGCCCCAGGGAACGTTTTGCGATGTCTGGAGATATTTTTTGGTTGGCAAAACTGGACACGTGTTACTAGTTTCTAATGCGTGAGGCATGGGACAACCCCCAGCCCCCAGACACAGAGTTAAGTGTTCCAAAATTTCAAAAGTGCTGAGGTTGAGAAACTCTTCTTTAAAACTGTGTGAAATGATCTCATAACACTGATAAATTTCTACGTGACCCCTGTAATACTCTACTCACTGTTGAAGTTTACAATTGTAACCTTCAAGTGTGAGATATGATTATATGGACCAGATAGGTGATACCTTTCCCAGTCAGCATCTAAAGGAAATAAATCCCTCTTAAAGGCATTTTACAAGTGCCATTTTGGTTGCAGTCAAAGTTCACAAGTGCTCCACAGGCTACAACTGTTATTTTATTAAATAAGGTGATTACTGAAATAAAAGGAAGAAAATATGACATATAAAACGCATTTTAAAGGATGCGAGTTCACTGATGTTTGCTTTTAATGTATGGCACTGATTAGGTGGCTTTCTAGTAACATCTCAGTAATGATGGCATTAGGTGCCTCCACCTCCTAACCTAAAGTAATTGAAGTATGCAAAGCAGACAGAAGTATTCTGATGCTATGGTTCAGTGATAACTACCATCTCACAAAACTTTCCCTTAAGTGTAATGTAAATCCTTCAGCCTTTAAGAAGTTAAAGTGTCAAAAAACAAACCTGACCTTGAAAAAAACCTAATGCGAATTTCCTAACAATAAGATCTGTTACCAACATACATGCCCTCCTAACAAAAATAAATTTTCCTTGCACATTCAAGATTTTATTATGTTGTTGAATGACATTTAAATATTTTAGACTTTGTAAAGTTCCCTTCATAGACATTTACGTTAATAAGAGCTGAAGTTCATCTTAGGGAGAGTAATAAATATGCGTCATTTCTACAAAAAATTTTAAGTTTTTCATACCTATAAATAAATGATACACATTTACTTATTTTAAGAATCTCTTCAAAAGAAATATATAGTTTTCTCTCAAGGATGAATTAATTCAATTTTGTAGACTCAGCTGTAAGCTTGTGAGTATTAATTCTTTGGACAATCAGTTAGTTTCACTGTGCCTCTGTTTCCTTACTGGTTAAATAAAAGTGATGGCAACTGACTGTCTCCCAGGGACATTTCAAAAAGCACTAAAACATTGTAAAGGGATTTAACAGTACAGATGGCCATATAGCTTATTATTTAGTGATATGAGAGCAAAGATGGAAATTAGAATACTGTGAGCACTAACTCAACATAAAATCCTGACTGTGAGGTACAGAGAGAAGGTACACTCACCTCAGGGGACATCGCCAAGGGTTTAGCCCGGATGGCAACATGGAAGCAACAGTCCAACACGTGCCTGCCCAGCTAACACCCTCATTCTGAATAAATACTTTTCTTGCTCTGTATATTTGGCTCTCGGGGACAACCTGTCACATGCACTACTCCAGCTACTAAAGGCAAGCCCAAATTAACATAAAGTAAAAATTGTATGCAAGTTCAAAGTAATGCTTTTATTAGTCACCTCTCAAACCAGATTTTCATGTGTAAAGTCCCCCTACATAGGAATTCTAGAACCCACACTGATCCTCTAGCAACATAATTATCTAATTGAAGGAATACAAAGTAGTTGTACGGTTGTTAGTGTGTTCTTTGCACACTGGCTGGTAGGCCATGCTCTTTCAAGCCTCCTGCTTGGTACATGTCACTTCACCTCAGGACAGTGGAATGGCACATAGCATCAGATTCATGCCTTTGTTGGAGAAAAAGGCAGGGAGCTGGAGCTATGCTCTAAACTTTTACTCCATCTCACTACCTTTGTCAATGAGGGCTTAAGGCAGCTTGATCCTTGATAATAAGCAAGGATCTACTGTACAGCACAGGGAACTCTACTCAATATTTTGTAATAACTTATAAGCGAAGGGAATCTGAAGAATGAAAAAAAATATATATATATATAAAATACACTTGAAACTAACATGATATTGTAAATCAACTATACTTCAATAAATAAATGAAACCAAAAAAAGGGCAGTTTGATCCTTGTCATTCCCACATCCTAGCCCACTCCAGCCCAACAAGAATAGTAGGAGAGTCAAGTTTCTTACAGAGTTTTCATAGCTTCCTCTTCTTTTAAGGGAAAGCAATTTTGTTATTTACTAAAATCAAAAGAATTAAAGAAAGTCACAGTGAGAGAGCAAATCATTTTTGTTCTTACTTGGCTGAAGGACAAAGCTTAGGACCGTTGTTTAAAATTCTGTTGTATCCAATACATATGGCAATATGTTTGCTTTGAAGGTGTGCATTCTTCAGTTGGTGGCCCATATGGTTACAGACCACAATAAAAATAAGGGACTAAACTGGAAGTCACATACTTTAACTTACTACCCATTACACTACTCGTTAGGAATTCCTGTGGGTTACCTAAAAATATAAACACCCTTAACAGATAAAATTATTCCAATCCTGATAAATCCATTCATCCCAAGTTCAATGTGAAACACTGTACTGAATGTGGGAAAAATCCCAACAACTGGGGAAAGAAAAGGAGCTTTTATAACAAAAATACTGTTTTCGAGGCCAGAATAGTCACATTAATTAAGCAACGTGCTCCTTTGCTTCAATTACCTCAGCCTCTGAATTTGAAGAGCCTTATTAAATAGTTATGTCTCTGTATATTTAAAGAAAGAGAGTTTTATTCATTTGATGAAACTATGTTTATTGTATAGGATTGCAGTATCATAATTCTACATATTTTACTTAATCCTGTCACCTCCCTTCTCTTTCTTCACCTCCCCAGCAAGGTGCACACGAAGAAGATACATATTACTTCAGCCACACAGTCTTGCCAAGCAAAGTATATACGAGAAATTTCTAGAGGGGGGAAAAAAAAAAACAGTAGAGAGAGGAATCACTGTAAAATTGCCAACTGCTCCCTGACAAAAATTCCTCATAAGCATTTCAGCCTTCCTGTATTTGTTTAAAGCAACTCCAAATACCATCCAGATACGTTCCCCTTGGAGTATGAATTAATTTTAGCCGACAAAGTAAAAGTCTCCATTCATCTCCAGTTCTCATCAAGTAAGCAAGTTACCCCTTCCAGAGGAAGAAACTGAAGTTACTGTTCAATCTCCTTTGCTCCTTTGGTAGCTGTACAAAAACTAATTAGCTGCTTGCCTTGGAAGTTCTTTTCATGAGAGAATCACCTTCACGTCGCTATAAAGACAGTCACGCTAACGCACATTACTTCTACTAAAAGTAAAAACTGTTAGAGCCAAATGCAAAGCCTAGCTAACATTTGGCTTTTTGTGAACCACTTTTTTTATTGGTGGGGTTTTGAAGTCTATTTATTACAATGTCACCAATTCCTTTGATGAGCTTCTCAAGATGTGAGTGTGAAACATTCCATGGCCTTTGGAACAGAAAGGAAACAATTAAAATGGAAGAGGAAGATGGCAGATCTTCCTTTGATCTTTCTCTGACCTTCCTTGGTGTAATCTGACAAAACAGACCAGGGAGTTTTGTTAAAACTTGATGCCTCCTACAGAGAGACCAACTACGTTCACTTTACTATTTCATATAGGCAGACCTCATTTTCTTCCACTTCTCTTTATTGCACTTCATAAATATTGTGTTGTTTACAAATTGAATGCTTTTGGCAACCCTGCCTTGAGCAAATCTACTGGCCCTATTTTTCCAATAACATTTGCTCACTTTGTGTCTCTGTGTCACATTTCTCTCAATATCTTAAACTTTTTCATTATTATTATATTTGTTACGGTGGTCTGCGATCAGTAATCTTTAAGAACACTATTGTAATTGAGGGAGGGGTGCCTTGAACCACAGCCGTAATCACACCCATATAAGCTACAAACTTAATTGATTAATACTGTGTGTGTACTAAGTACTCCTCTGGCAATTTCTCCATCTCTCTCCCTCTCCTTGGGTCTCCTTATTCCCTGATATGCAACTATATTGAAATTAGGCCAATGAATAACCCTACAACGGCCCCTAAAAGTTGAAGTGAAAGGAAGGATCACACATCTTTTACTTTAAATCAAAAGCTAAACATGATTAAGCTTAGTGAAGAAGACAAGTCTAAAGCCAAGATAGGCTGAAAGCTAGACTTCTTGTGCCAGATAGTTAAGTAGTAGATGCAAAGGAAAAGTTCTTGAAGGAAATTAAAAGTGCTACTCCAGGGAACACAAAAATGGTGAGAAAGAGAAACAGCCTTATTGCTGGTATGGAGAAAGTTTTAGTGCTCTGGATAGATCAAACCAGCCACAGCATTCTCTTAAGTTAAAGCCTAATTCAGAGCAAGGCCTGAACTCTCTTCAATTCTGTGACAGCTGAGAGAGCTGAGGAAGCCTCAGAAGAAAAGTTTGAAGCTAGCAGATGTCAGTTCATGAGGTTTAAGGAAAGAAGTGATCTCCATAACGTAAAAGTACAAGATGAAGCAGCAAGTGTTGACATAGACACTCCAGTAAGTTATCCAGAAGATCTAGCTAAGATTTTTAATAAAGGTGGCTACACTAAACAACAGATTTTTCAGTGTAGATGAGACAGCCAGTATAAACTGGAAGAAGATGCTGTCAACTAGAACTATCATAGCTGGAGAGGAGAAGTCATTGCCTGGCTTCAAAGCTTCAAAGGACAGACTAACTCTCCTGTTAGTGTCTGTTTGGTCTGACTCAGCTGGTGACTTTAAGTTGAAGCCAATGCTCATTTACCATTCTGAAAATCCTAGGACCCTTAAAAATATGCTAAATCTACTCTGCCCATGCTCTATAAATGAAACAACAAAGCCTAGATGACAGCACATCTGTTTACATTATGGCTTATTGAATATTTTAAGATCTACTGCTCAGAAAAAAAGATTCCTTTGAAAATACTACTGCTCACTGACAAAGCACCTGGTCACCCAAGAGCTCTGATGGAGATGTAAAACAATATTAATGTTGTTTACATACCTTCTAACACAGCTTCCATTCTGAAGTCCGTGGATTAAAGAGTAATTTCAATTTTCAAGTCTTTTTAAAAAAATTTTTATTACTCTTGATTTACAATATTGCATTAGTTTCTGCTGTACGGCAAAGTGTATCAGTAACACATGTACATATATCCACACTTTTTAAGATTCTTTTTCCATATAAGTCATTACAGAGTATTGAGAAGGGTTCCTATTCTTTAAGAAATACATTTCGTAAGGCTATCACTGCAATAGGTAGTGATTCCTCTGTTGGATCCGAGCAAAGTAAATTGAAAACCTCTGGAAAGGATTCACCATTCTAGATTTTATTAAGAACATTTGTGACTCATGAGAAGAAGTCAAAATATCAGCAACTACAGGAGTTTCGAAGAAGTTGATTCCAAGTCTCATGGATGACTTTGATGGGCTCAAGACTTCAGTGGAGGAAGCAAGTGGCAATGTGGTGGAAATAGTAAGAGAACTAGAATTAGAGGTGGAGCCTGAAGACGTGGCTGAATTGCTGCAGTGTTAACGATATAACTTCAAGATGAGAAGTCACTTCTTACGGATGAACAAAGAAAGTGGTTTCTTGAGATAGAATCTACTCCTAGTGAAGATGGTTTAAATGACAATAAAGGATTTAGAATATTATACAAACTCGGTTGGTAAAGCAGCAGCAGGATTTGAGAGGACTGACTCCAATTTTGAAAGAAGTTCTACTGTAGGTAAAATTCTTTCAGACATTGGATGCTACAGAGAAATCATTCCTGAACAGAAGTCATTGATGCAAACTTCACTGTTGTCTTATTTGAAGAAATTACCACAGTCAACCCAACTTTTACCAACCACCACCCTGATCAGTCAGAGCCATCAACATCGAGACAGAACCCTCCACCAACAAAAAGATTTTGACTCACTGAGGGCTCACATGATGGTCAGCATATCTTAGCAACAAAGTTATCTTTTATTAAGGCATGTACATTATTTTTTAGACACAATGCTGTTGCACATTAAAATTGCTATATAGTGTAAACATGACTTTTACATGCTTGGGAAACCAAAAATTTGTGTGACTCGCTTTATTGCAATATTCACTTTATTGTAGTGGTCTGGAATCGAACGCATACTATCTTTGACTTCTGCCTGTATTAGGACACATCAATATGAGGCTAATGAAGCTCAAAGAAATGTGGCCTATTTCTATTAAAGACTTGATTAGTCATAGTGTCATGTCAAAAATAATATTAGCTTTAGAAATAAATATTAAAGCATTGTGTGGAAAGTGATAAAGTGAGTTCTGGACATTTTTCTCTGGTGATTAAAAAATGTCCTGAGTCAATTCAACACTCTTATTCTGATAAGCTACTCAGGAGACAAAGGAGTAATTTTCTTTTTAAAAAAGAAAATTGGAAATGAGTAAAAGTAAAATTTGGCTTGATGTTCTACTAGAGACTGACAGATTTAGACAACACTAACATTGCAAAATATAAAAAATAATTAATATTTAGGTGTGAAATACATTAGATAATTGTTTTTCAGCAAAGTGACTTTCAAGTTGTTTTGAATGTTTAAAATGCTAATTTTAAAATCAATTTATTTGGCTTTTTTTTTTTCAGTATATGCGCTGCATACGAATTAGACATAGGATGAAGTCTAAAAGCCCAGGTATCAACAGAAACACAATGGACTGAACTGCTGCTTCAGAAGGAAAACTGTGTGACAGAAAATAAAATTAACACACTTCGTTATTCTAGAATTTTTTCTGTAAAAATTATACAAAGAACCCATTATTTAGTTATGCTTTTTGTTTTTAGTTATATAACCCACTTCTGTGTCTTTTGTCTGTCCTGAGTTTTTACTGTAATCTGTGGGAGAGGTAGGCTCTTGTAGAATTACTCTACCTTGGCTAGCACCTAAAGCCTCAATCCCTTCTTAAAAAAACGGTAAATTTCAGAAGTCTTTGCAAGCACACATAGACATCAAAGTTTAAAAAATAGATATTTTTCTTTTTCAGTCACATGGTACAGAACACTGGGATATTAACCAATTATGGTTTAAAGCATTGAGACAAACCAAAGCTTCTTTCTCTTTTTCAGAAATAAAAAGTCAGTCCTAATTACTTTTACCATCTACATTTGTTTAAAGAGTGATGGCCTTCTGGTCGTGTGAAAATACAAATTCAGTTTTTAAGGTTCACACGGGATGCAACTTTGTTGTCCATCTATGCGGTGTTTAAAGTGTATGGCTTTCTCTTCAGTCAACAGTTTAGAATATCTGCACTAAAAACTCCTCTCAAAATATTCAATTATTAATTATTATGTAGATTTTCTCACAGATTCATTTAAGAAATCAGATATTCAAGAGTTAGTCTAATGGCCTTATTAACTAAGCATTCTTCTAGATCCCATAAACTCCATTAATGAATTACAGTAGATACATAGAAGTTCTTGAGCCATATTTTCTCAAATGTTGCAAAATGCTTTGTACTTTGTATAAAGATGTTCGGTTCATGCATTGTTTATTTGAACTGCATTTGTGTTTTTGCTAAAACCAGGATTGAAAACATTAGTCATTGTGTTATCAAAAGTTTCTTTTAGATAACCACCACCTTCCTTCCCGTGATTAGTTTCTTGGGGGAAAAAACAAAACAAAAACCAGCTATATCTCAGTAATGAATTTTCATGATTTCTGTTGTCAGACAAAGAAAACAATGTAAACCTATGTGTTCTCTTTTACCCTGGCTTCCAAAAGAATTATAGGCAAATTTAGTGACAGATTGTAGTAATCTGCTCACACCAAGCACATATTTATGTCTATCCCTGGTCCTTTTTAAATGACCTCTCTTCTGCTTTTGTTTTGGAAATCAATTTGTTAAGGAATAATTTATGTACAATAAAATGTACCCATTTTAAGCATACCTTTTGATATTTTTCTGGCAAATACATACAACCATGTGATCACAACCAAGATACAGAACGTCAACATTACATTAAAAATTTGCTTTGTGTACGTTTATTTTCAATTGTCCTACCTCAGGTGCAAACATTAATCTGTTTCCTGTCACTAGAATTTGCTTTTGCTCATTCTAGAATTTCATATACATGGAAATATACCGTATGTTTCTTTGTCCATGGGTTCTTTTGCTTAGAATCATACTTTTAAAATTTTGTCCATATTACTTTTATATTTTTTAAATGAAGTTTCTGTAGTAATTCTCAAATGTATTTCTCTATAGGTAATGTGTCTTTTCTCTTGGCTTTCTTTTATAATTTATCTTTATTTCTTGTTTTCAGAAATTCGACATGATATTCCTCAGCATAATTTTCTTTGTCTTCGTTTTGCTTGGGTTCGTTGATCTTGGTTCTGTGAATTTATAGATTAAAAAAAGAGAAGGAAACATGGTTAATTTTTTTTTTTATATATTTTTTAAAGTGTACTCCATGGGACTCTTTTTTTTTTTTTTTTTCTTCTGTATGTTATTATCACACAGGTCACTTTACTAAACCTTTATTACACTTTTTTTTAAGTCTTTCTCTCTCTCTCTCTCTCTCTCTGTGCTTCAGTTTCACTAGTTTTTATTGCTATGGTTTAAAGCTCACTGATCTTTTCTTCTGCACTCTCTAATCTGCTGTTAATCCCACCCAGAACAAATTTTCATTTCAGATATTATAACTTTCTCCCTTAGAAATTTCATTTGATCCTCCTCTCTTTTTTAAAAGCAATTTCACTTTGCTCTTTACTGTGTGCATGTTTTACTTTACATTCTTGGCAGTTTGCCTGTTCTTACCTGGTACTCTCATCATCTCTGTCATTTCTAAGAATATTTCAATTGACTAATTTTTCTCCTGGCTATCAGTTACATTTTTCTGTTTTTAAAATTGTTTTTATATCTGGCAATTTTTATTCAATTCTCAATATTGCACATGTTAAATTGTGGAGTGTCTGGATTTTGCTTTCTTCCTTCAAAGAATGTTGAGTTCTGTTTTGGCTCAGTTAAATTACTTGAAGTTCATCTTGACCATTTTAAAATTTGTTTTTAAGCTTTGTTAGGGTGGGGCTAAAATAATCTCTACTCTAGGGCTAGGTGTTACTACCACAATGTTTCTGGGACATTCACTAAATAACCGTGGTATTTAACAAGCTAGTCAGAACTCACACATCACTTCGTCTTATATAAACTCTAGAATTCATTCCATTTGCCATTCCTGGTAGTTCTTTGTCCGGTCTCATGGTGTTTCACTCTCTACATATGTGGCTTAGTATTCAGTAGCAGACTCAAAGAGACCCATGTGCAGATTTCCGGAGTGTTATTTCTGTGTAACTCCCTCTGTACTCTGCTTGACAAATCCCAGCTCTTTCAGCCCCCTACCCATTAATTTCTGTCTTCTCGACTTAGAATCCATGTTTTGTTTGAGTTCCCCTCCTTTCTCTGTGAAACAAAACATGCTTCCAGGCAGCAAGTCAGCGTGTTTGTAGGGCTCACCTAGTTTATTACTCTTTTCTTGGGGCCACAGTCCTCTGCTGCCTATTGATGAGTAGCTGAAAATAGTTGTTTCATATAATTTGTCTAGTTTTCTAGTTGTTTTTCAGCAGGGGTCAAGTCAACTACCAGTCACTCTGTCATGGCCAAAGTGGAAGTCAGTGGTTTGCTTAGCATTATTTTAATACCTTTAGTTATATTCTGTTTAATAATGTAATTCATGTCATATCTTTTTGTAATATAAGTGTATACATTCTATAAAATTATCCTTAAAAAATTAATAAAAAATACTCTGAAGAAATGGAAAAGCATATTTTTGACCCAGAGAAGAGCTAACAAGTCTTTCAATTTTTCCTGGCCCCAACAGATGGCGATAAAAGGGGATTTAAGTTTAACAAAAAGACGATTTCTTTTCTTTCAGATGAGAAAATGTTAAAGATCTGTTCCATCCAAACTTTGGAGTCAGCTTCCCTTGGAGCCCTTATGAAAAATAAGCATCAAATGCTTGAGATACTTATCTACCTAAAAACAGAAGGTGTTTTCTGGTGTTGTGATCCTTTAATTGTAAAGCATTCAACAAGCTGTGAACTTTCTTTGTAATTTTATTGTCACAGAAATGGTAAAGCATTATTTTCACCAAACTTCAAAAGAAAAAAGCAACTTTTAAAATAAAAGCTACAAATATTATTTTAATTATACAAGTCTAAGATAATTAGAAGGTGTTTTAGTAAAATAATTTTATTGTCTATATCTAAGTACTCATGGCCTGTATCATTTCTCTGAATAAGGCAGGTATGTCTTAAATGTACTAGGATTAAAAATAATGAGAGGAACCTAATCTGGAAGTAGGTATTGCTGTCAAGTAAAACATAAGGGTCATTTCTACAAATACAGTCTTCAGGGATACAGTTTAAAAAGCACCATAAATAGGCACACATTTTCTTTTTTTAATGCATTTGTATATTACAGTATTTCATTAACAGCTACATACAGAATCCTACACAGATAATCTATAGTTTAACATCACCAAGTCTGGCAGAACAACTTTGGATCGTCATAGTCAGGAAGTAGGTAGGTTTGGTGATGTGTCTCATGGACATCATTTGGTGATGTCTTTTCATGGATGTCTTTCATAATTTCCCACAAAAAAATTTTATTTTCACAGATATTTTACACAAAGTTTAAGATGTCTGCTCAGACCTCTTTGTTGACTCACTAATATTCTTGATAAAAATCCAGTTGCACATATGGCATTGGTATGCCTGTGATGTTTGTACAACTGTCTTCTTTTGTCATTCAGAAATCCACTTAAATCTGAATTCTCCAAAAAGACCTTTTTTAAATGGCAAAACTAAAATAGCTATTTTTTGTAACATCTTTTCATTTTAAATTTCTGCATGGAACTAATTATTATCCAATACTTTTGTTTGTTTACTTATTTACCTATTTACTTGTACAGTCACCAATCCTCAGTTCCCATCCCATATTCAAATGAAATGTTAAATACTTGAAGGCTGGATCTTTTTCTATGGTTAACTTATATATCCCTGGCATCTAGAACAGTCCCTGACAAGAAGAAAAGACTCAATAACTATTTGTTAAATTGTGAAATCGATAAAAGGTGGTTATTAAGGAAATAATAGTGGAGGTGAGTTCCATCTCAGAGACAATGTATAAAGAGGACCTGCACGATGGCAGTGATTGTTATTTTCCTTTTCTATAACTTCTACTACATTTTTGTTACTTTTTTCAGTAGTCTACTTATGATTGTATGTGAAATTTAATCATAACAGTCAATTAGAGTTGTTCTCATAAGCTATGATAACATTTAGCTTTATAGATTGGGCAATTAGGATGATTGGATGGGGAAGACTGAGTCATGAATCTTAGACATAAGTCCATTTGGGCACTCAGGAAACAATATTTAGGTGATATGGGTTCAGAAAATAAATTATAGTACCACAGTGCATGTGCTCTTAAGTTGTCCTGATACAAAGTAATAAGCAAATGGAGAACATGGGCACTGAGTGAGTGACATCAATATGTCCTGGGAGGCAGGCAGTGAGGAAACATCAAGGACATCTCTCTGTAGGTCACTTGGTTCTGTGCAGGAGGTCAAGACAGGGACAATGCAAGACAGAGTCTTGGAGGAAGATGAAGGAACAAGACAGGATCACATTTCTCAGAGCTGAGACACCTAAGTATTTCCCATTCATTCGTAAGCCCACAGCAGCTGATTCCTCCAATGTTGAGCTGGGACTCACATGAGATATTTTAAGAAGAGATTCTGGAATCAATTAATTGCTTGTACACTTACTAGCTGGATACTTTGGGCCCATTACTTTAGTTTTCCAAACCTTAGTTTCTTCATTCCTAAAATGAAATGACATCTACCTCATTAGATTGTTGGGAGAATTAAAGATCATCTATGGAAAGAACTCAATCCAAAGCCTGCTTTTTGGTAACTACTATATGAAGTGTCACTTTGATGATTATTAATCTTTCAGGACATAGTCAATCTCAAGAACTGGAGAGGCCTGAGGCAGAGCATTTGTGTCATGTTGGGCAGCTGTGAGGACTTTAAGCTGCAGAGAATTGGGCCTCTTTGGGCTGCATGCTCCTTTAAAGGCCCTAGAATGAATTTGGCTAAGACCTTCTCGCTTCACGGAAGCAGTCCAATGTAGGGTGTTAACCCACACATTAGAGCTATTTTATTTTTCAATTATTGATCCCTGTCAAAGTTGCAGAAAAGATGTATCTGAAGATCAAAATGTAAACAGTACCTATTAAAATAATTTGTCATAAAACATAGGATAATTTGAAGCCAAGATTATCAGGCATTGACCGACCTTGGAAAGAAATGTATTACCTACTAAGAGACATCCTAGAGTAGAAATTGAGTGAATTTGGTTTAGCATCAAGATTTCATTATTCTGGGGGGACCTTCAAGATGGCAGAGGAGTAGGAAGTGGAGATCACCTTCCTCCCCACAAATACATCAGAAATACATCTACATGTGGAACGACTCCTACAGAACACCTACTGAATGCTGGCAGAAGACCTCAGGCCTCCCAAAAGGCAAGAAACTCCCCACGTACCTGGGTAGGGCAAAAGAAAAAAGAAAAAACAGAGACAAAAGAATAGGGACGGGACCTGCACCAGTGGGAGGAAGCTGTGAAGGAGGAAGGGTTTCCACACACTAGGAAGCCCCTTTGCGGGCGGAGACTGCGGGTGGCAGAGGGGGGAAGCTTCGGAGCTGCGGAGGAGAGTGCAGCCACAGGGGTGCGGAGGGCAAAGCGGAGAGATTCCTGCATGGAGGACCGGTGCTGACCAGCACTCACCAGCCCGAGAGGCTTGTCTGCTCACCCGCCAGGACAGGTGGGGGCAGGGAGCTGAGGCTCGGGCTTCTATCGGATCGCAGGGAGAGGACTGGGGTTGGCGGTGTGAACACAGCCTGAATGGTGCTAGTGCGCCACGGCTAGCCGGGAGGGAGTCCGGGAAAAGGTCTGGAACTGCCTAAGAGGCAAGAGACCATTGTTTCAGGGTACGCGAGGAGAGGGGATTCAGAGCACCGCTTAAACGAGCTCCAGAGATGGGCGCGAGCTGCGACTATCAGCGAGGACCCCAGAGACGGGCATGAGATGCTAAGGCTGCTGCTGCCGCCACCAAGAAGCCTGTGTGCGAGCACAGGTCACTATCCACACCGCCCCTCCCGGGAGCCTGTGCAGCCCGCCACTGCCAGGCTCCTGTGAGCCAGCGACAACTTCCTCTGGAGAACGCACGGCGCGCCTCAGGCTGCTGCAATGTCACGCTGGCCTCTGCCGCCGCAGGCTCGCCCCGCGTCCATACCCCTCCCTCCCCCCGGCCTGAGTGAGCCAGAGCCCCCGAAGCAGCTGCTTCTTTAACCCCCCCCACCCGTCTGAGCGGGAACAGACGCCCTCAGGCGACCTACACGCAGAGGCGGGTCCAAATCCAAAGCTGAATCCCGAGAGATGTGCGAACAAAGCAGAGAAAGGGAAATCTCTCCCAGCAGCTTCAGGAGCAGCGGATTAAATCTCCACAATCAACTTGATGTACCCTGCATCTCTGGAATACCTGAATAGAAAAGGAGTCATCCCAAAATTGAGGGGGTGGACTTTGGGAGCAACAGTAGATTTGGGGTTTGCTTTCTGCATCTAATTTGTTTCTGGTTTTATGTTTATCTTAGTTTGGTATTTAGAGATTATTATCATTGGTGTATTTGCTTATTGATTTGGTTGCTCTCCTCCTTTATATATATATATTTTTTTGTTTGTTTGTTTGTTTGTTTGTTTGTTTGTTTGTTTTGTTTTGTTTTCCTTTTTCTCCTTTTGAGAGTGTGTATGTGTATGCTTCTTTGTGTGATTTTGTCTGTATAGCTTTGCTTTTACCATTTGTCCCAGGGTTCTGTCTGTTGTTTTCTTTTTCTTTGTTTTTTTTTTTTTTTTTGTATAGTTTTTAGCATTTGTTATCATCAGTGGATTTGTTTATTGGTTTGTTTGCTCTCTTCCATTTTTTTATTTTTAATAATATATTTTTAAAAAAATTTTATTTTAATAACTATGTTATTTTTCTTTCTTTCTTTCTTTTTTTTTCTCCCTTTTTTTGTGAGCCATGCAGCTGACAGAGTCTTGGTGCTCTGGCCAGGTGTCAGGCATGATCTTCTTAGGTGGGAGAGCTGAGTTCAGGACATTGGTCAGCAAGAGACCTCCTGGTGCCCTGTAGTATCAAATGGAAAAAGCTCTTGCGGACATCTCCACTTCAATGCTAAGACTCAGCTCCACTCAATGACCAGCAAGCTACAGTACTGGACACCCCATGCCAAACAACTAGCAAGACAGGAACAAAACCCCACCCATTAGCAGAGAGGCAGCCTAAAATCATAATAAGGTCACAGACACCCCAAAACACACCACCGGATGCAGTCCTGCCCACCAGAAAGACAAGATCCAGCCTCATCCACTGGAACACAGGCACTAGTCCCCTGAGCCAGGAAGCCTACACAACCCATTGAACCAACCAGAAAGTGAGCATAGAGGGAACTTACCTCAACATAATAAAGGCCTTAGATGACAAATCCACAGCCAACATCGTTCTCAATGGTGAAAAACTGAAACCATTTCCACTAAGATCAGGAACAAGACAAGGTTGCCCACTCTCACCACTATTATTCAACATAGTTTTGGAAGTTTTAGCCACAGCAATCAGAGAAGACAAAGAAATAAAAGGAATCCAAATCAGAAAAGAAGAAGTAAAACTGTCATTCTCTGCCATTGACATGATAATATACATAGAGAATCCTAAAGACACTACCAGAAAACTACTAGAGCTAATCAATGAATTTCGCCAAGTAGCAGGATACAAAATTAATGCAAGAAATCTCTTGCATTCCTATACACTAATGATGAAAAATCACAAAGAGAAATTAAGGAAACATTCCCATTTACCATTGCACCAAAATGAATAAAATACCTAGGAATAAACCTACCTTAGGAGACAAAAGACCTGTATGCAGAAAACTGTGACACTGATGAAAAAAATTAAAGATGATACAAACAGATGGAGAGATATACCATGTTTTGGATTGGAAGAATCAACACTGTTAAAATGACTATACTAACCAAAGCAATCTACAGATTCAATCCAATCCCTATCAAACTACCAATGGCATTTTTCACAGAACTAGAACAAAGAATTTCACAGTTTGTATGGAAGCACAAAAGGCCCTGAATATACAAACTAATATTGAGAAAGAAAAACGGAGTTGGAGGAATCAGGCTTCCTGACTTCAGACTCTACTACAAAGCTATAGTAACCAAGACAGTATGGTACTGACACAAAAAAAGAAATATATATCAATGGAACAGGATAGAAAGCCCAGAGATAAACCCACGCACATATGGTCACCTTATCTTTGATAAAGGAGGCAAGAATATATAATGGAGAAAACAGCCTCTTTAATAAGTGGTGCTGGGAAAACAGGACAGCTACATGTAAAAGAGTGAAATTAGAACACTTCCTAACACCGTATGCAAAAATAAACCCCAAGTGGATTAAAGACCTAAATGTAAGGCCAGACACTATGAAACTCTTAGAGGAAAACATAGGCAGAATACTCTACGACATAAATCACAGCAAGATCCTTTTTGACCCACCTCCTAGAGAAATGGAAATAAAAACAAAAATAAAAAAATGGGACCTAATGAAACTTAAAAGCTTTTGCACAGAAAAGGAAACCATAAACAAGATGAAAAGACAACCCTCAGAATGGGAGAAAATATTTGCAAATGAAGCAACTGACAAAGGATTAATCTCCAACATTTACAAGCAGCTCATGCAGGTCAATATCAAAAGCACAAACAACCCAATCCAGAAATGGGCAGAAGACGTAAATAGACACTTCTCCAAAGAAGATATATAGATTGCCAACAAACACATGAAACGAAGCTCAACATAACTAATCATTAGAGAAATACAAATCAAAACTACAATGAAGCATCACCTCACACCAGTCAGAATGGCCAGCATTAAAAATCTACAAACAATAAATGCCGGAGAGGGTGTGGAGAAAAGGGAACCCTCTTGCCCTGTTGGTGGGAATGTAAATTGATACAGCCACTATGGAGAACAATATGGAGGTTCCTTAAAAAAACTAAAACTAGAACTACCATATGACCCAGCAATCCCACTACTTGGCATATACCCTGAGAAAACCATAATTCAAAAAGAAACATGTACCACAATGTTCATTGCAGCACTATTTACAATAGCCAGGACATGGAAACAACCTAAGTGTCCATCGACAGATGAATGGGTAAAGAAGATGTGGCACATATATACAATGGAATATTACTCAGCCATAAAAAGAAACGAAATTGAGTTATTTGTAGTGAGGTGGATGGACCTAGAGACTGTCATACAGAGTGAAGTAAGTCAGAAAGAGAAAAGCAAATACAGTATGCTAACACATATATATGGAATCTTAAAAAAAAAAGAAAAAAAATGTTCTGAAGAACCTAAGGGTAGGATAGGAATAAGGACGCAGACATAGAGAATGGACTTGGGGACACAGGGAGGAGGAAGGGTAAGCTGGGACGAGATGAGAGAGTGTCATGGACATATATACACTACCAAATGTAAAATAGATAGCTAGTGGGAAGCAGCCACATAGCACAGGGAGATTAGGTCTGTGCTTTGTGTCCAACTAGAGGGGTGGGATAGGGAGGTTGGGAGGGAGACACAAGAGAGAGGAGATATGTGGATATATATGTATACATATAGCTGATTCACTTTGATATACAGCAGAAACTAACACACCATTGTAAAGCAATTATACTCCATTAAAGATGTTTAAAAAAAGATAAAAGAGATTTCATTATTGTTGGATGGGGGATATCAATAATTATACTCTTTCAAAATATTTCATAGCATTATTTCTTTTCAATGCTTCCCACTAAAGTAATTAAAAACTAACTCTATTTCTTTAAAAAGAAACTTTAAACTAAAAACAGACATAATTGAATTTTGATCAAAAGTAATTTTTTAAGCAATGGGGTATTGCTTAATATTTTCCTCCAGAGAATTTATGAAAACACAATTTTATACTGTGATCCAAGAAATCAATTTCAAACTAATTGAGAAAGTTTTGACCATGACAAATTTTCATTTCAAGTAAGGAGGAACAATTAATTGATTTTAAACAATTTTATAATTCAAAGGAGAAAAAGAATAATAATTAGTAAAATCACCTGAATACTTCTTTAAAAGGTAAAATTAAACCTCTTTCTTGATGACATAAAATCAAAAGTACATTTACCACTTCAAAAAATCCCATAAGGCATAATTAAAGGAAATGATATACATATTAAAACTGATAAAATAGTACTTCCCCTTTTTGTTTTCATTATGTTTTATGGCATGAATTAAGGATTCTTGATATTAGGGTTTGGGAGAAAAATATATACTGTGTATGCAAAAGATGACATATCTATGCTGATTATCTAATTTCTCAGCTTTAAAAGCACTTTATTATCATTAAAAACACTGCATTATATATCCAAATTGCAGTTGTGGAAGTTGCTCAGTAGCAAATGATTGATTTAGTTATTGTCACAATTCAGGGGCAATCCAAGGAGTTTCAAAGATGACTTCATTAGGAAATGTTTGGGAAGGCTGAATTCCCTTGGCCTTGAAGCACTGCACGGTGAACCAAACATGTGAAAGTGAGGGCACAGTTGGAGCCACTAGTGTGTTCTTGGTGAGGACATTTTCAGCATTTCTCCAAGTGGGTGTTTCAGGGACTGTTGATGGAAACATGAATTTTCAGATACATTCACAGAGAGAAATGAGATATTTTGACTGAGATATATAATCCTGTCTTACTTTGTAGCAAAAAGGCAGTAAAGTGTTTCTTCAGGGTCAAGTAACAGAAAAGTCATCAGTTAGTGGAAGGCAAGGCGTTCATGCAGCAACAGAACAGAGTGGACAGAATGTGAATTAGGGTGAAGTCAAGGAATACAAAGGAAAACAACAACAGCCACACAAGACCGGAAGGACTAGTGTCCTGTGCCCATGGACCACATTACAAAACAAGATATTACTAACGTTGACGGATTCAGAACCATCCAAAGTACAAACAAATACAGGTCTCCTACCAGAGGAGGTTGCTATACTTTAATTTGTTTTCCTTAGAGAAAACTTGATTTCTAAATGGATTTTGAAAATGCAAAGAATGTCTTTTGCCTTCAACACTTGCAAAAAATCTATGATACTGTAAGGAGAGAGAGCCTTTCTGAGACACATGCAGCTTGTCAGTACATAGCTACTGGTAC